>NC_079289.1:34700000-35300000 GCF_023638135.1 Falco biarmicus | reverse complement strand
GAACGGAAGTGCAGACCTGCTAGAAGTTTAGGCACCAGCAAACTACAGTGTCTGGATCCCTTCCATTTATTTGCAAGAATCCCACTCTTTTGGCTTCTCTTGATAAAAAAGTATCTATTGTCATTTAGGATTAACAGATCAGGTAGATACGGCATGACACTTACTATCCCAAAAGTGCTCTTGTGAAAAAGAAATAGAAGCCATGACAGATAAAACACAGAGCATTTAAAATTGCAGCAGATGTCTATGTGGGAGAAAATTAATGAAACCCTTGGAGTTCCTCTGACACCACTATAAATGCTTGAATCCTTTTGCCTCTATTACGATTATAAGAATACCTCCAGGCTCTAGCTATCATGTTAGATGCCAAAATAGATGCCTAAAGTTCTAGCTTTCACCATGAAAGGACTCTGGGTTGGTCAGAGCCTGAAGGCAGATTCTGCCTAGATTTTCTCCTTATAATGAGATTCTCAGAGGAAAGAGAAGAAATTAAAAAAAAAAAAAATTAAAGAAAAAAGGAAAACAAAAGGCTTTTAAGTTTCAGAAGGTGAGGTTTTACTAGACCATAAACTAACATAACTAGCTTCTTTAAACAGAGAAATCTCCAGGTCTTGTTTCAGTTGCCTAAGCAACAAAGGCAGCTAAGCAACCGTGCATACCCGAGGTATCTTGCCTAATTTCAGATATTCTGGGGTATTCTGTCTAGCCCCACCTGTCACTCCAGAAGGCTCTGGGTATCCTGGAGGCCTTGTGACATCTCAAATACAGAATCTCAAACGGAACTAAACACTGATGGCAACCAAATTAAGCCTGAACTGACTATATCACGTGCAATGCAAAGGAAGAAAGGTTTATAAAGACTTCTCTCCTGCCATCCACATTCTTTGCAAACAAGTCTTTGCTCCAGCACAGATGTCATTTCAGCAGCTCTCCCAGGCACAATCAGCTCTGCAGTACCCTGGCTAGTCCCCAGGAAGGCTCTCTGCACATGCTGGAGGCACGGCTGCCTGACCTCTGCTAAGGCTGCCGGAGGCCTCTGCTCCTCTCAGCAGTTTCTCAGCCTCCACATGGACTCTGCATTCCTAGATCTTCCTAGGATGGGTCTACAGGTTCTTCACCCACAATTCCCAAGCTCTGCAAGCTTCTCTGACTCAAGAAGCTGACTTACATGGGAAGAAGAACCCTCCAGTTGTTTCATCTGACATACTTTTCTTCAATTAACATAATATTAAAGTTTAAAATGAACATGGCAAGCATGCTCCCATTTACTTTTTCCTTATAATCCTTTGCAGAACATCCAGCTTGCTGAAAAAGAACATTACAGACTGAGAGGTACTGAGATGCTTCAGCAATGAAGGCAGAACACAGGAAAGCTGAAGCTGGATTACAATGTTGTTGAAGTATTAGTAAGTCAATGGTGTCTGTATCCAGCAGCAGAGAAGGGGATGTCCGTGCTGATCAACATCAGTCTGACTTAGAAAAAGAGATGATGAAGCTGAAAGTGATGTGATTCCTGAACTGAGAGCAAGGATTTGCATTTGAGTAATCCATTCTGAAAGGAATATTTTGCCTGACAAAGTAGTCCCAATTATTTTATGTGATACAAAGTGGGAGCTAATTAGATGCCCAAATTATTTATACAAATTAAGTAAAAGCCAAAGCTCTAAAGAGGGTAATTAAAATTATTTTAAATTAGTATTTCATTGAAGAGGCCTGGAGAGATGCCAACAGCAGGGTACCTCCCTCAGAAAGCCTGTTTGCACCATTCTGTGAATCAAACGTATGCTCAAATAGTTCAGAAGTTACAAATTTCTTAAAGCAAAAAATTGAAAACATTAAAGATTCCCTGTGTGTTTGTATTTGTATTTCCTGTATTAGTTCAACTAACAATAAATGGTGTTAAGGGATTATGGAGAGAAAAATCTGTCAATGAGGAAACAAGGAGAAAAAATTCACCTCTTTCTCAACAGAAGTTTAATTGTAATGTTAAGATACCATCGTAACCCTACACCTATATTGTGGCCTAGATACAGTTTTGGTTAAAGGATGTGCCTATTAGATACAACCCTGCAGAGATGTATCTAATAGCCACTATGGCTCAAGACAGAACTACTTGCCCTACCTTTTTCCCAGTGGATGCAAACAGCTTAACTTCTGCTAACATGTGTTTGTAGCAAATTACAGCAATTTTTCTCACCTTTAGTCCATGAGGAATAAAGCTAAGGCTTTATCCGTCCTTGCTTCTCTCCCTAAGATCACTCTTCTTTTACTTTCTTCACAGCAAAATATGTGCAGTGACTATTCTGATCTGTCATGCTCCTGCAGAAGCATCCAACATGGGTTATGTACATGCATATCCAACATGCTCTTGCAAGGCAAGTGCTGACTGCAGTTTTGTGACTCTGAAGACTTGCCAATCCAGTGATGTGAAGTGATTCTGGAATTCCCTGAAGAAATGCACACTTAACCATTTCATGACTTGATAAATTGGTACCTTGTTAAATCAGAAAATATCTGTGCTTTCTGAATTAAAAGAAAATTTTTCAGGACAAAATAACATCTAAAATTTTAAATTTGGCATGATAGTTAATTTGAAAGGAAAATACATTTATAACTGTCAGAAGAAAATGTGAAAAAAGTTTTTCAGTTTTTTGTGGAGAAAGAAGAGAGAATCCTTTTTACTCAGACTTTCAGCTAGCATAAGAGAAAAACCAGTAGTTTTGAAAAATCAGAATTTTTTTTTTTTTTTTTTGCATCCTAACAGAAGCTAGAATATATTCTTTGTCTACTGAATAACATCACAACACAATTCCCCCCAAAGTATCGGTCTTTTTACCCAAAACAATACTTAAATATTGAGACATGATTCAAAATCAGAAGTCTGAATACTGAATTTATGTATTCCTTAGGCACCCACTTATCCTTTTCCCTCACATACTGATTTGTATCACAGTAACTTCTAGAAATCCCACTGCATCACTTTCTCAAATGCCTTTGCTCAAACTCAGAACAAAAAAGTCAATTCTTGTTCCAGTGTATCCATTCTTCACCATTTCCTTTTTATGCTATTAGTAAGTACAGTTCCTCTATATTATTTACCTCTAATCAACCTGTAAAACCTTTAGTGGGATCTTAGACTATGCAATCTGAAAGGATTATTTTTGCATGAGAATTAATATTTACATAACTTGCGGATATCATCTCAATTCCACTGAAGTTATTCCATTTTCATTTAAGGGTGGTTCGTTCCCCCCTCTCCCAGGTCAAAAGAAATAACTGTGAACAGGATAAGACTATCTCAGTGCATTTCTTCATTTTACCCTTGTAAGCATTTTACTTAACAATGAAAATGTAGGTATGATTATGTACATGCACAAGTTTGTGTGTATGTGTGAGCAATGTTTTTAGCCTATGGATTCTTTCTTTTGATACAGTTTATTATGCGGCTCTTTGAAGCAGTAAAATTAGTTATGGTACTTTTATTGATGTTGATTATAGGGATGTCTGATTTCATTTAGCATTCATAATGCACAGTAAGTGGCTTTTATAACCACCTTACTTTCACAGGTGATTTGTCCCACTGTAAAATCATCAAGGACATTCATTAGAATTTGTCACTGTGTTCCAGCAAACTAATACTTTTAAAAATAAAGGTTCAATTGTTTGTGTTTAATTTCAGTCATGTTTTCTTTTAGGCTTTAAGCCATTTTGTATTTAACGTATTGCTAAGTGATTCTGGCACTGCTTAGCATTACAAGAAGTCTTTCATTATTCCTGACTGCTCATCAGAGTCAGATTTAGAGCTATCTTGTTCCTAGCATCTTCAGTGTAAGCACTACTTCCTCCTAGTTTTTACATGATTCACTGGAGATTGTTTTCTAGATGTAGGGGAGCCTTTAAGCAAGCCTGCTCTTTCCTTATTGAGAAGGTGCATTAAAGTTCTCAGGCCCTTCAAGAACTCATTGACCCTGGTCTGGCCCTTGTAGACTACAAAGTGGGTGAAAAACTGCAGAAAGCTAAACTCAGAGGACAGTGGTCAATGGATCAATCTGGCAATCATTTAAAATTAATCTTCCTTGGGGTTGATACAAGCCCTGATCAATGGCCTTGATGATGGCACAGAATGGAACCTCAAATAGCTCATGGATGCCAGCGAATTGGGAAAGCAGATGATATGCTAGAAAGATGGATACCGTCCACAGCAACCTCAACAGGGCGGAGGAATGGACTGACAGTCTTCATGAGGGTCAACTAAGATAAATGCAAAGTCCTGCAGTGAACTGGAATAACTCTGTTGCACTGTAAAGATTAGGGACCGAACCTATAGGGAGCAGGTCTTCAGAAAGGGGCTGGAGAATTCTAGAGGACAACATTAAAACAGGAGCCATCAGTACACCTTTGTAGTTATAAAAGCTTCCTGTACTGCAATCTGCATTAGTAGAGGCATAGGAAGAAGTTCAAAGCAAGTGACTATTTGCCTCCATTCAGGACTTGTGAGACTGCACATGGCATACTGCACCAGCTCCCAGACCCCCAGTACAAGACATCATACTAAAGTACGTAACATATCAGAAGAAGCTGAGCAAAATTGGTTTAATTAACTTCAAGAAGAAAAAGCTGAGAGGAGAATTAGTTTCAGTCTTCAGATTCTCAGCATTGCTCAACAAAAAGATAAGATCATAAGTTTCAGTAAGATAAATTCTACCTACATTTAGCAAAAAAGCTTAAAAATGTTAGTGGTCAAGCACTGGAAGGTGCATGAGGTTTTGTGAAAGGAAACGCAGGTGCATAAGTGTTTTTTTTTGTTTGGTTTTCTTTGCCAGTGCAACATAGATGTTATCAAATCTCCTAAATTTATCGGAGCTGCCCGATTCAAATTTAATGTTAGCCTTGCTTTGAGGAGAGGCTTGGATTAGACAACATCCAGAAGTTGGTCTTCCAGATCAACCTGTTCCAGGACTCTGTGATACTATTGACTACATTTCCATTAAATCTAATGAGACAGCAACCACCTATGTTACATTGGACTCTTACTGTTAGGTGCCTAGAAATCAGAGCATCTACATCTGAGCTAATCACTTTGTGTCCCCTGCCCCTTTAGCAGACAGTGAGGAGAACACTGCTCAGGAGCAATCAATTTCACCCTAAACTAGATTTTTAAAACAGAGTATTTTTTGCCTATTTCATATACTACTGCAAAATGGATCTCCAAGCTGCTTATTTATATATATTCATTATGAAATTTCTAATATGACTAAATGATGTAGATGTTAACATTAAAACTGGGTAAGATGAAATATATCCAGGGCTTTTTTCTTCAGTTTCCAACCATGGAAGTAACACCTACTGTACTAAGAAAACTACACCCACCTCGCCACCCACCCTCTCACCCCCCCCAAAACCCCTGCCAACAGACATACACATCTTTCTAAAGGATGCTTTTGCTGGTAGGAATAAACTGAAGCAATTAAACAAATTTTACTTTACTGGTAGCCAGAATTAGGATATGACTTTCTGGAAGCAGCCAAAAGGCACATCTACAGACTAACAGGTGAGGATATGGGAACTTCAATTAATCTCCCACTTCATCACCAGCTCTTTTGTTCTGCCCAGAGTACAGTACCTAGCTGTATTTGCTGCGTGCAAAGAACCAGAAAATGTAAGCAGAGAGAGCAGCACTAGAAACCCTAGGGGTGATAAAAGCAGCAGTTGTAAGAGGGGAGACCTACAAGCACACATGTAAGGCAAATAAGACTTTAACCACCCAGGAGGAAACACCTTGGTCCATAAACCACTGCATTCAAAGGAACTAATGGGCTTGGGTAGATTTTGAATAGACTACAAAATGAACAATATTGCCAGTAAAACCAACTCACATAAGTCACTGAAGGCAACAATAGGGGCAGGTAATGTGAATGATCTTTAGCAGACAGTTAAACTTAATGTCTTGCTCTTAATAAATGGTGTAAAACACGATGTCAAAACACACCAGAAAAGGTAGCTTATGAGCAAATACTGTATGTTAAAAGAGGAAAGTTAAGAGCAAGAACATTTGTCTAAACATGTCATACCTGGTTTTTCCTCATACCAACATAATAAAGTACCTTCAGACCCTAGAAACGTGTTCTTGCTAGCGTGCAACAGTTTGCCTGGCTCAGTGACTCACTCTGCTCTGCTGAAAAAATACCAATATGCTTGTTTGTACTTAGAATGCTATGTTAGATTTGGCAGGGAAGCTGCTGCTGGTTGTCACTGCAGTGGCGAGTTCTGCCATGACAGTGTTTCTTAATGTTTATGCCACCCTAATGTGTTCTATACGTGCAACATTATTCTTTTCTTCCTCCTTTTCCAGTCTGCTACTAAGTGGAAGCAGCCTTTGATTTTGTGTCAGATATTACTTTTCACCAGTGCTTGCATTTGATCAGACACAACAAGAATGAATGTACTCGTCTGCAGTATGCTGGAAGGCTAAAGCACTAATTAATCATAGGATAAGTATAACAGGATTTTTCAATAGCTAACTGAAGTGCTCAGCTAACTAAGGTGCCTAGACTTAACAACTAAAAGGCACCCAGTTGCTGGTTGTGCCCAAATCCACAAGGACGGCAGCCCAGCTTTTCTTTCTTCACAGCACAGGCTGAAAGGTAATTAATTGGTTACTGGTGTCAGCAAAGGTCAGTCCATATTACCAACTGACAGGACCTGATACTTGGCCTTTGTCTTGTGGAATGTCTTCTGCCATCTACAGATGATGTACACCTGAAAAAAAAGTCTTCCCATCATTGTGCTGGCTACAGGCAATGGTAGCCCTAGAGCTTTTGACCCACAAGAGTTTTTCAAGGAGCTATGCTTAGTTAAAGCACCTTAAAAAAGTCACCCTGAATTATTACACACAGTTTTTCAAGTGTGAAAATGGCTTAGACTTATCCAAAACTATTTTTCACAGTAAAATAACTCCTACAACTCTGTATATGTTCATATAATGACTGAAAACTCACCCATTGCCCTTAGGGTATAAATCAGACATATATGTATATGTTAGGGTTATTATGTTAAGAGTATTATATATATACATTTGTCTTCCTCATTCACCATGTAGATCCATCTGTTATTGTCATCATCTCCTTTGCCCGAGTTATACTGTCTCCCATCCCTCCAAAGCTTTACTTTCAAAACATGCCAAAGGAACTTCATTTATCTTCTGTTATTTTCATCAGAGTTACTACAAATTATTTTTACCTTTAAAATTTGAATAAAAGAGAGACCCTTCTTCATTGCTGATGCATCAAAACTTGCAGCAGGGATGAGTTTATTTTCGTCAATTGGTTTCTGACAAATGGAGCACTTCAGTTTTTCTTTATTCCTGTGTTCATCCAGAAAATAAATTCCTTTGTACCCCTTCCTTTCCACAACTGTTTTACAGTAAAGGTGAAGTGAGCAAGTTCAGAAAATGTCCCTTGAAAAGAGTGGTCTGTAATAAGTAATAGGATAAAATAGATGGAACCATGATATTTATACAGGAATTGCTCAAGCTTATCAATTGACCAAAGGTACAAATACATTAATCTTTTAGTCTATATGATATAATAGCAAAATGTAGTCCTGCATTGGTATTCTATAAAGTGGTTTTCTGTGGGTTTGTCATTCTCAAATAATTCTATAAGGCTATTGTGTCAATAAGAAAAAATCTGTCACAATCAAAATCTCCCCACCTTCTGCCTTTACTTAGCTTTTTTCTTTTTGGGAATTAGGACATCCTCAAGATGAGCAAATTATACATACCTTAAGAGTGGCAACATTAACTAACGTTAAGAGCAGCTGCCTCCTCCATCCCTAGGAACCTGGCATAATCTGCCATGGCTGAGGGATACAGCTGCTGCTTTCCCCTTTGTGGGTTCAACCAGCGGCTTAGCACATCTCCTAGAGACCCAAACATGGACACAGACACACAGAGGACACAGACAGACAAGACACTGCCCTCAGCAGCCCTCACGTTCACAGGCACAGGCAGTCACGTCCCCTCCTCCTCTGGGGCTGGCAGAGGCAGAAGGTCACTAGTGCAGCACACACACCACACTCTCCAGGTTCACAAGCACACACACACTCACAGATCCCTGAGCAGTGGTACAGCCCCTCTGCCTGCCCAGCACCCCTGCCTGGATCCCAGCCACCCTTCCTGTCCCCAGCTCACTGCCTGGCCCAGGGGGTGCTCACTGCAAACGCAGCACTCATACACTTGTCCCATAGGCACCCCATGCTCATGGGTCCTCCTGAACACCAGCACAGGGACTCTCCTCCCACCTGATATACCTGTCTGGACAAGAGGCATCCTACTCACAGGCTAGTTAGACTGGAGTGACCAGGTGCAGGGCTCAGTCAGACAAGACTGGCTCTGTTTTACATGTGCCTGTCCCCTTTATAGCCTTTCTGTCTACCCCTTCTTTGTTCCTCCCTGAACCACTTCCCCTGCACGTTCCCCCACCAGCTGGCATAGTCCCACCGACACCCTTCCACACCCAGGACCCTCAGGTTTGCATTGTTGTCAGTTGTGAAGTCACGATTTGTCTGCAGCTTCTCAACAGCTCATCTGTTACCCTCACTGACCAACTTTGTTTCTTGTCTTTGTCTCCATTATATTCACCTGTCAGGTTTGTGTCTGTGTATTTTGTTGCTGGTTTACCCCTTTTCCTTAGTTTCCCATTTGGCAAGGTCTCTAATCAGATAACCTTGCTGGAAGAAGCACTTCCACAATCCCACAAACCCTCATCAATTAGTCTGACAGACCAGGTTGGACCCCCTCCCTTATCATTTGTCAGTTAGGTTTGTGTCTCTGTATGTTCTTGTTTATGGCTTCCCTCTTTTCTTTATCTCCTTTTGCATTGAAAAGGTCCTTGACCAGACACCCCTAAAGGAGTTGATGTTTTGTCCTTCCACATACACCTACAGGCAATAACAGATAAAAAAATATACCTTTTGCCATGTAGCAGTAGGGCTGCTGCTGTGGTCATATAGGTCTAGAGACACTGGTGAAGGCAGGTCAGTTGTAACTATTGTTAAAATAATTGATGTAGTTGAAACCCAAGAAAATCTCCTGGGCAACACTTCTTACTGAATGGAAATCAACTATGTCCCAGCAACAAATGTGTATTTTCCAACATATTTTCACAGCTTCAACAGGGGATTTTTCCTCTCAAACATAATAATCAAAATCCATTGATTCTTATGTGAGTTGCATGCATCCACACTCTAGAATACACTGACTGTCTCCAGGAAAGCAATATAGGGGAAAACAAGCACCCTTATAACACAGAATGAACTCTTATGAGCAAACAAAAAAAATGTATATATCTGAAATGTGTGTCTCAATTCATGTATCAATGCTGCACACATCATGCCCCAGCCAGCTGCCCAGAGTATCTTTACAACTAATATGCAGAAATAGGTTTCTTCAGAATAAATTCAGATATTTCATTTCATCCTAAAGTGGCCATAGGAAATAGGTCAGGTGAAACAGTTTGTAGTACTTACTGTTCTCCAGTGGCTCTGATATTTTCTTTTAATTGATTGATTCAAACCTAGACATTTACACTGTAGGAATTTTAAAATGTTAGTTGAACTGCACACCTAAAACTAAGAGAAGAATATTTTTTGTTTTAAAAAACACCCTCTGAACTTTGACTTCTCAGCTGATTTTCAAAGAAAAAAGAACATCTTCAAAAGACAAACATGAGAACCAAGTCATGTGGCTGCAGAAAGCTAGAAATAATTCCTTTGATTCTGATATTGCGTAACCCCATAATTTTCCACACTCTTTCCCTGTGCTTCATATGGGAAAAGTACCTGTCCATTTTTTGTACAATGGCATTAAAGACTTTATCATCTTCCCTTTGCTAATACCACCTTCTGCACCCCAGTTAGCAATATCTTTTTCTCTTGTAAGGTTAAAACAATTGACACAAGCTAAAATCAGAGCAAGTGTTCTCATATGTTATTGAAAATTACTGTTACTTTGCACCATAAGAAAACAGTTGAGTGTCTTACAGCTTGTTTTCTCTTTCCTCCATGACTATATCAGTTCATCTCGGCTCACTAATCCATGGATATTTGGCAAGTATTATTAATCTTGCTGAAAATAAGACTCTGCTTCCAAATACCATAAAGCAAATACCACATTCTAAGGACTAATATTTCTTAAAGCAATGGAATAAATTTATCTGGATTCAAACAAAAACCTCAGAAAAGTTCCCCAAAAGAAACTATTATTAAGGTCAGATTTGGTAGGTATTAACACAAGCACTGCAGCCTGCTCAGGAAGAAGGATAAATAGGAAAGTGATGTTTTATATTGAAGGAAGATCTGTCAGGATGATAGGAAGACATAAGTGGTGATCTTCAGGGATGAATCTTGGGTCAGTCCAGTGTAATAAATTTAATTACATTTTTGGTGAAAGAGTTCAGTGTAGGCTTCCACTGTCTGCAAACTTCACAGAGTTTTGAGTATTGAGGTAAAAAATATGCAGCCAGGTGAACTTGCAAACCAGAATCAGAGAAATGGGATGGAATATTAGCATAAAGTACTGGTGCTAGGAGAAAAGTCATCTGTTTAGAATATAAACCCAGGAACTTCTCAGATAAACTGGATGCCATAACTGAAGGTAACTGAGGCAATAGTTAAGGTACACTTGGAAAACCATGTCCACTCTCCATGTCTATGCAAACAAAATTTCTAAGCCAGGTTTGTAAAGTGTGAGGAGTCACTATATACCTACATGCTACACTGTGTGACAAGGTTATGACAGATTCTATTCCTCAAGAGATATTTTACAAGTCCAAGGTCTTCTCAGAGATACAGGAACCAGAAATTCTATGCGAGTCCTTCCTAAAAATAATTCCAAGAAACTCTATATGAATTTATGACATATGAGACACTATAATACTATTTTTTGATGCAAACTTCTGAATAACAGACTTTAATTTTTGGTTTTATTTCAAAATTTTTAGCTATATGGTATGTTTCAGTACAGACCGTATGATAATGTCTTTTATGCTTTTAATCTGAAAAAAAAAACCAAAACCAAACCCAAACAAAACCCCCAGTTTTTTGTATTAATATGTCTTCTCATTAACCAAATTTAGTGCCATATTTGCTGTACTGCATGATATTGCTACATGTATCTAATACAAAGGGCTTTATTGGACATATAAATGCCATGTTTCTATTAATCTTTAATAGAAGTTTAGCACCTCATCTATCTATTTAAAAAAAGTATTGTATATCTAGTTCTGTATCATTCATGTGAGATATATATATATATATGTATGCCTAAGCCTGTATCTACAGACTAACTTCTTCAGATCATGCCCTAAAATAATGTTGAATACCTATGAGCACAGAAATATGTTTATTGACATTACTATAGTTTATAACAGAAACTTCAAGGACATAGAGGAACATACTCCAGTCTTCCAGATCTTTACAAAGATAAGTACAGAGTATGTCTCTATAGATGAGTACACAAGGGAAGGAATGTCTCTTGGGAGGAACTGGGCCCAGAATGTAGTGATTAGTGGCATGGAGCCTAGTTGGAGGCCAGCAACTAGTGCTGTACCCCAGGGGTCAGTACTGAATCCAGTCCTTTCAGCCTTTCCATTAATGGTCTAGGTGATGGGGCAGAAGGTACCCTCAGCAAGTTTGCCAGTGACACAAAACTGGGGGGAGTGGTTTAATGTGCCAGAGGGTCATACTGCTATCCACAAGGGCCTTAACAGGGTTGAGAAACTGTCTGACAGGAACCTCTTGAAGTTCAACAAGGGGAGGTACAAAGTCCTGCACCTGGGGAGGAACAACCTCATGCACGAGTACATGGTTGGGCCATGCAACTCGAAAGCATCTTAGCAGAAAAGGCTCTGGTGGTCCTAGTAGACAACAAATTGAATATGAGCCAGCAATATGCCCTTGATGAAAAGAAGGCCAATGGTATCCTGGGCTGCATTAGAAGAAGTGCTGCCAGCAGGCTGAGGGAGATGATCCTTCCCCTCTACTCTGCCCTGGTGAGGTCATACCTGGAGTTCTGTGTCCAGTTCTAGGCTCCTCAATAAAGAAAGACATGGATATACTGGACATAGTTGAAGAAAGGGCCACAAGGGTGATGAAAGGACTGGAACATTTCTCCTATGAGGAAAGGCTGAGAAAGCTAGGACAGTTTAGCCTAGAGAAAAGAAAGCTTGGGGGGATTTTATCAGTGTAAATAAAGACCTAAAGAAAAAGAGGATCTAAAGAAGTCAGAGCCAAGCCCTTCTCAATAGTGACCAGTGACAGGACAAGAAGCAATTTACAGTTTAAGAAGCAATGGGCACAAACTGAAACAGTGAGGTTCTCCCAGAACCTCAGGAAACAATTCTTTACAGTGAGGGAGCCCAAGCACTGGTACAAGTTTCCCTGGGAGGCTGTGGAGTCTCCATCCTTGGAGATACTCAAAAGCCATCTGGACACAGACCTAGGCAACTGGCTGTAGGTGGCTGTGCTTGAGAAAGGGGTTTGGACCAGATGACTTTCAGATGTCCCTTCCAACCTCATCCATTCTGCAATTCTGTGAATGCTCAGTAGATGTTCACTGCGGAACTGGAACAAGTAACAAAGATAAGAGTCCATATATGCCTTGTTCTGCTTATGATACCCACTTTGGCAGAGTTTCTTGTTGAAAACTACCTGAAACTTTGTAACTTTTCTGTCAGGCATAAATGCTCCACCCTCAGTGTTAATTCAGCTACATGACTCCAGTAACAACAGTTCTGTTCCTAAGATTGGACCTGTGTAAAGTAAGGACTAAAAGGAAGCACATTTCAATGCTGAATTATGTAGGGGAATTAGGTGCTTCTCTGTAAATAATCTGGAAATACTAGGGTGAGGTCTACCTAACTATGCTCCAGGAAACTAACAAGTTCTGAAATCATCAAAAACACACGTGCAGTTAGATTTACCTATCCGTATGTTGTGAAGCACATTTATTTGGAATCCTGCTATACTGGGATTCCTCAGTTTGTTCCGTAAACAGCAAAATCTGATCAACTATTTACTCATTCTATAAAATTCAGGGTGTCAACTCAAAGACCTGATGTTATTACCCTGAAGAGTATTCTGTGATAGGATTAATCCCACTGATTGAACATGTGCTGCAGAACCAGCCTTCAAATAGCTTATCCCAAAAGTATGTGTTTAATATATGTATGCAATATAATACAAAATATGTCAGTACCATTAAAAAGGTTATGCAAAAATGAAATGTCTTAAAGTGATTAGAGTGCAACTGTAAAACATTCTGGATGAGGTAAAGTATAGTAATTTAATACAATCCCAGTTCCAGAGAGAAAAGATATGGAACACACTACAGAAAAGACAGCCTACTAGTTTAATGAAAATATGAATAATGAGGTAAAAGTAATTAAGTAGCAGCTAGTAGGACAATTCCCATGCTTGTGAGATCACCAGTAGAGTGTGACAAGTTTAATATCTGAGCAATTACTGATTTAAGTATTGTTGGACTTGTCAGTGTTGCACCAAAAACAGTTGTGAAAAATAATGCCTGAGGTATGATATCCATATTAAGTAACCTTTGGGATTAAAATGGAGTGCAAAGATCTTTCATATGTTGCTAAGCAGAATATTTATTTGTAGCTTTACCATAAAATTAACAGCCTTGTTCCAGTTACTGTGCCTCAACACGCAGTTTAAGACTATCCATCAACAGCACACCAACCTCCTTAGCCAAAGTGGAAGAGGTGTTATTGTGTAAGGTTCAGAAAAAGTCTCAGTGAAGCTTTACATACTTCGCTGAATCACAGCTTAACTTGCCTACTTCTAGCACTGAATGTTGGGCCTTTTTAGTTAAAAATAAGTAAGGTAAAAATCTTATTTTTCTTTCTTAGCATCTTCTTTGTGCTTCTTTTTAGTGTATCCTTCTTAAAAACTATTTTTCTTTTTTTCCTCTTCTTTAGCCCTGGTTCTCTAATTTCCTTTATTTACAGAAATTTTTTTTGTAACTCCTCACTGGCTTTAAGGGCAAAGTTGGCTAATGGTATGCTGTAACTGTGATGGAACCAAAGCATCTTTTTGAATGTCACAGGCTCACCTTACTTAACGTTGGCTGTTACCCTGTCTACATGCTGGATGGGCTCCTTAAACCACATTTTAGTCAAGGAGGATCTAAAGCTCCTCTTACCTGCCCACGTTTAAATGCCTGGTGTCATTTGAGAGGCCATGCAGTACCCATGGCATACACAGCGAGATGGCAGTCATATATTGTATGTGACCTCTTGGAAACATGTACTGCTCTGGAATGACAGCTGCAGGCCAGGTTGGATATACTCAAACGGTGCTAGACATGTTTATGTGGGAAAATGAACTGAGATGTCTTGCTTATGCAGACATCTATACCAGTATCTGATATCTGAAGTTGGTTTGAGTTGAAGCCATCATTCCAAATTATTTTCAGTGAGAATGACTCTCCTCCAAAACCCTGTGAGACTGGTTTTTAACCCATGGAATACAATGGGCAAATGCTTTCAAATGTGTGCTAAGTAGCAACCCACAGATCTCCTTGTCAGGCTTTTTTGACATTCCTGTTTCATTCTAAAAATCCACAGCTCATGCACAGAAGTTCCCATATCAGTTGTCATATAAAAAGGCATAGTTTTATTGATTTCACCTCTGTGTGTGGACTTTGACCCTATTATCTTCCTTTGTAGTCTCCTCCCTCTATCTCTACATTCATTACTGTTATCCTCCTTTCCTTTCTCCTTCCCTTTCTGTTCCCTTCTCTGTTGTCTCCATCTGGCTGTTTCCAAAAGAGAATTATATGAACCATTATGCACCTCAGGGGATAATAGTAAATGACATTTTTGTCTATTTTGTTTTTGATTATGTTGTTGTTATTACTATTCTTACTATTATTTGCAGAAAAAAAAAAAAAAAGAATAAGTATATAAGTAATCTTCCTCCAGATTTAGGAAAGAAGCAGAGATAGTCCTCTGGAACTTTAGTCAAGGACAAATCCAATATTAAAATAGTTAAATTTAGATAGGTATTAAATTTAGAACATGTATATAACATTTTTATATATATATATATATACACACACACACACACCTTCCCAAGTTCTTCACAGACCAAAATCATGCAAAATATTGACAATATTTTTTTTGTTTTCCTGCCACAACTTCAGTAGCTGACAGCAAGTGAACTAAATGGGACATAATCAGCCACATTTCTTAGCTAGGTGAAAATTTCGCTTAAAGGCAAAGCTGATCAGACCCTGCCAATAAAGTGTGCTCAGACCATTCAACAAGGTCAATATGAAAGCAAGAGACCATTGGCTAGTGGAATGAGTCTTCCAGGTTTATGAAAGCAATAAAAATGAAAGAAAACATCAAGTGACATCAGGGTACAGCACAACTGAAAAGTTGCATATAACCCTTTAGTGAACAGATGTCTGTGGTCATAGCCTCAGTTTTGAAAAATCAGTATAACTCCATGGAAGATTGGAGCTGTACTGATTGAATCCAGTTGAAAACTCAGTCTAATTAATCTCCATATACAATGAGTAATTTGCACATAATTTGAGAATTCCCTTCCCTCTGTTAATGGGGATCTCCCCTCCAACCCTTGCCTGAGGATCCAGGCCTGCTCCTACTGTATCTACATACAATATTTAGTTTGAGTTCAATATGGAGCAGGTCTGAGCCCTAACTGAGACTCTTAACCCAATAAAGAGAACAAGGCAGTGTAGACCATGATTTACTGTGGTCTGCTATAATCACTATTAAGAGCCTTGGCTGATGCTAACAGGTCTGAGATTTGATAATGTAATTGTTGGATTTCTTGAATCTGTGATCTCTAAACTAGCAAACTCAGTCATGCAAAGGGTATCCTCAAAGGAAGCAGTGGAAAGTTTACAAAGATCTGTCACAGTACAAAGACAAATCCAGCTCAGAACAATTCCAGTCTGTCTGGAGTAACACATAATTTTAAATTATTACTGATATTATTATGTATTAGTACTGTGCAATTCAGACTTGAGAGGACTTTAAAACATCAGTTGCAGAGAGCATCTAATCGCAGTCATCTTCATTGCATCATGGTCTGCATTACAGTAGTGTCATTATTCTTGCTGTCTACAGAATGTTTTAAATGCAAAACCTGCCCTAATAAAAAGCTCATTAGCATACTCTACATATGAGATTTTTTTCTGTAAGAAATACAGCTTTCTTTAATTCATATTTATAATACAAGGAGTGTCAGAATTGAAATTTTATTGAACTTTACTTTCCTTAAACTTAAATAATCAAAGACACAAAGCATAACTGGTTATTTTGTAAGATAAAATAAGAATTATGCAGATATATCCGCAAACCACCAACTTGTTTAGGCAAGCATATTTCATTTATCTGACATTTTCCAAGTTTCACATATATGAAATAGATTTGCTTGGGTTTTAACATTGGAAATTTGCCATGTTCATAAGAAAATTTGACAGAAATATATCCAAAAGGAATACATAAGTTATTGATTGGCTGGACTGTGTGACTTTTTTTTTCCCCCCACATGCAAGAAGTATTAAATCAACCATCCCCAACAGAGAGAACGGTAACTTCTATAATGCTACCAGCTGAAATAATGCGTTCTTCCTGGAAGACATTAGAAGTGGAGATCACTAATTTAACACAACTATTTATATTTAGAATAGCTGCCAGAATTCCCAAAATAATTGTAATAGAGTCACCACTCTTGCTACCTAGTTGACTCAAAAAGCTGATGCGTGCAAGGGCATGCTTGTCTGCAGACATCCACGGGCCCCTGTTATGACAAACATGCCACTTGCTGACTGCAGTGCAGCGAAATCCTCCAGCAGCTCCGGTTTTCTTCCAGAATAGCTTCTTAACAGATGGCACCTTGTCATTGTCAATGGCTTGCCATCCTAGAGAGCCGTAAGGATCCATGCAGAGACTGACATTTTTTTCTCTTCCTGAGACATCTAACAAAACTAGCCAATAACGACCTCTTTCCTTTCACAGACAATTCCACCTTATGTCAGCTGATTTCTTCCAAGTCACATCTTGCCCGTTCTGCTGCAAGTGTGCCAAAAGGACTTACGCTGTTTGACAGCTAAGCCATACACCAGCTAACCGCCGTCAGTGAAAGCAAAACACAAAACAGCAAACTCCTCTAGTTTCTGGTGCTGCTGCTGGTCATCCTGCTCAGCAGCATGAGATGTTTTTTAGCATTCCATCAGCCTTGTGACCATCAGCTTAGAAATTAGAGTAGACACAGCTAGCAAATAGCTTTGAATCACTTTGAGCGTAATTAAGCATGAAGCATAGCTGAGGGCTTTATTTGATCCAGGCTGGTCATTTTATTACTAATGTGCTCTACAGAAAGTCTGTATATCCTTACTGTGGTGGCTTTCTACACCACCAGCTGAAATACTTATGCTACATGCTTTTTATTTAAAGATAAATGAGGACAATTAACTTTGATTTGTTGTAACAGTTGCAAAAAGGTATACATTTAGGTTTACTTGCATGCAGTATTTGCATGTAGCTGTACCAAAACCTCCCACTGAACACAGTGGAATGTTCTGTAGTATCTCATCCCTGAAGTGGAACAGGCACACTAACACCATAGTAAATAAGATGAATCACAGGTCAGTCATCCTGTAAGAGTCCAGAGGATGGATCTAAAGACCCCAGAGATCTGTATTTTGTTCAGTGGAACCAAAGCAGCCGTGCATGAGACCTTCCTCAAGGCAGTGATAAAATATGATTTCTCTCATACTCCTGCATCTTGTCCAAAATATTCACAGAGATGTACCTGTGAGTTTAACACCTGATGGATCTTATGCTCATTAGTGTATCCTGTATTGATAAAATAATTTCATTCTTTTTGGAAAAAAAAACCTCACCCAACAACCCAAAACCATTATTTTTATTTAAGTTCATCATATCAGGGTCCAGTTTCTTCCTTCTACAGTGTGATTTATCATAGAAAAAATTACTGATTCAAAATTTAGTGCACTGATATTTACAGAAAATCCCTTATCTACTCAAGTACAGTTTTGAAATTTTATGCTATAAGTCACCTTTGCAGTTAAATGAAGGAATTCATACCATGTAAGAGTTTAAACGAGTCAGAGAACATTTTATTATTATTTCTAATGCACCAAACCTCAGATCATGATATAATGTTATTATCTTGTCTCCCCTTATAAAAATGCTTTCTCAGGTAAATGAGTAATGTAATTTTTGGTACTGTTTCTGCTCACTTAAGCTGGGTCAAAAATAACGCTACGCAGGTCACTGTATCAAAACCAGTGCAAGCATTGTGTAGTAAAATAAGTCATCTTGAAAACTTGCCAGATGGCACTAATGCTTATTCATTAATTGCTACAGCAATTTTGTTCCTTAAAACAAAAGTCTTTTCCACTGAGGAAAAAAAATAAAATAATAATGCTGGCACAAAGACAATGGATTTGTTATGTTTTATTGTCCAAGGGAGAGATTCAGGTCACCAAAGCTTTCCCATCTAAGACTAAAAGTTAGCTGTCCATGTTCCTCATATATCCAGAGAAAGATGTTTCCGAAGGGTAATTAATCCCATTGTAAAACAGGAGGGGTTTGTTACACTCTGCAGATTTCTTCTTTCAACTGATTGCTTAATCTGTTGCCCACACATAAGTAGCTAGTGCCATTTTAAATAGACAAGTAGATGTATCCATAAATTACCTGCTCATGAGACACAGACTATTCAGAAGACTTGTTATGTGTATTATATAGCCCTGTACACTATATTGTGTATTATATAGCCCTGTAACTATGTGTATTATAGATCTCTCTACATCATGAATACATACCTTTAGATGTCTGAATCTGTAAGTGAGTTTAATCTGAACTAACAGTCCTAAATTAGGGAATGAACTGAATCATATTTAAAATATTAGGCAAGAGATTCTGTGTTCTGCTAAATCAAGGCCCAAATAATTTTGGAATGAAGCATGAATTAGTGCTGTGTAACACATCCAAATCAAACTACACAAGCTTGATTGGGTTTGGGGCTGAATTTACAAATGGGGGGTGGGGGTGGGTGGGGGGTGGTTCTTGGTGTTCCTGAATGAGCACAAGCCTTAGCGCATATTAGCTTTTTCTTTCATGCTTTGATCCTTGCAAGCATTTCCGAGAATGAAATCTAGATTATTCATTGCAAAGTGTGGCCAAAAAATTGCCAGTATTCTCAAATGGTTGCTCTTCTTTGTAGCAAGACTACCTTACGCTACCTTAGTACCACAGTTTCTGCTGGGGAGTTAAGGCAGTATTTCATTCTACAGTCAGCCTTACACCTCTTTACCATAGCCTTTACAAGGATGCTTTTCACTGTACAAAGGGGTTTAGTGCCAAATTCAGACATCCATGCACATTTTGTTTATCAACATGTGGACCATGTATGCAAATTTCTAACATAAGCAGTGGAGATCTATGACTTGAGTCATCTGCTAAACACAGGTATCTTGAGCCATCTGAGATGTCCTAAGGTACCTGAGGGATGCACGGAACTGGTGATTACGACACAGGATGTGTAGAATACCTGTATATAGGTATGAGACACTTGTACAAGGCTGGCATGGAGATTCCTGAATTCCTGGAGCAGCAGCTGGAGGCCAGAGGGAATAGTTAAGGGCCTTTCAAAGCAGGTATATTTGTATTTGGACAACCAAATCAATCTCTGTGGAGTCACAGAATCACAGAACGGTCAGGATTGGAAGGGACCTCCTGAGATCATACTAGTCTATTATGCCACTCTCACTTACACACTTCACTGAGTAGAAAGCACCTGATTCACAAAATCCAGTTTTGTACACAAAGATTTATAAAGAAGTATCAAATAAGTCTGTACCTGGAAAAGATCAAAGTCAAAACAATCTATGTCATTGGTTTCAGTGGCATTAACTTTTTCAATGTAAGAAGTTTTGTGAGGATAAATTAAATGTACAACTTTGTTTATATAATATTACATGCAACACAGGTCCACCTATCTTTTTCTAAGATAGCTGTAATCATTTTATCTATTTTAATATTTACTTTTGATGACTTGGGACTGAAGAAAAAAATGCAATAGCTTATACTTTAATTAGCTTTGGCAACTGGGGGTTTTATTTTGAAGAGCCAAATGTTAATCATGGAAGGTACAGGGCTGAATCCCACTTCAGTAAAATCCATAGGATTAGATCGTAGAATAAACAGTTCTGGATTTGGCCACTTACTAATATGTCTAAATGTATTTGCTGTGGGGAATGAGATTTTAAAGGAAGAAATAAATATGCATTGTAAGAGCTAGTGTTAAGTATTTCAGTAAGTTACCTGAATCTCTTGAGAAACCGTTAGCAATTCACATGTATTCTCTAAGTCCTTTTGCGTACCAATGTGACAGGGATGTAATTGTTCCCCACAAGGATTTACTGTAAGCCAGAGGCACACATTGCCTGTTAATGAAAGTGAGACTTATAGAAACGTCCATGACTAGGCAGACAGTAATTTCTCGTCGTTATTCTAGCACTAAGCATCTTTATATTCTAAGAAAATCCATAGCACAGCTGTTGGAAACTCAGAGGTGTTGATCATGTTTTCTAATTTACTTTTGTAGTTCAGTTTCATATGGTGCAGAAGTGGTTGCCTATTTCAACAAATAAAAATTTGCCATGATATCACCTTACATTTCTTAAGCAAGATGAAGCCATGGCACGTTCTAATGTCTTAGGTTGCATTGTGCCACGTGATGTGACCAAGCAGACTCTAACCCAGAGCAATGTGAAGCCTATAACAAAACCAGAACAAACAGCTTCTATCCCTGCTGCTCCCCATCATCCCAGAAAGCAAAGATACAGATAATTATCTAAGAACACTGGGTGGAAGCAGTTAATGGGCATTTTGCTGCTGGCATTTCTCAGACAAAAATACTGTTAAGCAAATCCTGACATGCAGAAATGATTATTTACTCAGATATGACTGTATACAGTTTGACAGGTATCATTCAGTTGCTGACCTGTAATGCAAATAAGAAAAAAAAAAAAAAACCAACAAAAACCATTGTCAAAGCAAGGTTAATTCTTGTTCTGTGATCATTACCGAGTCACTGTCAATATAAAATGGATGCTCTCTGTGCAACTGTTATTTGAAAGACACTTTCTACTAGAATTTCGCATGGTGCATTGATGGTTTATTCCGCATGATAGAGTGGTGTTTTATTTCCCCTTATGAAGAGGATCCTTAGGGAATGAGTTGAGCAGCTGGGCAATGACAGTGACTTCCTGACTCATGTTTTGTGAAGGAGAAACACACAAAGAAACAACTTTCTGGTTAGTTTATGAGACTCTAATAAGTGTGAATAAACATAAATATTAATCTAATTGGCCACACTTTGGAAGCTATTTGTCCATGACAGGTGACAGCTATGATGTTCATAAACAGCCCTATTTTCCAAGCATTATTACATAGAAGTGAAAAACAGTTCAAACTGAGTATATAAACAACATCACAGCGTAACACCTCCAAGTGACATATTGATTAGAGCTTAAATAAATAGCTTAAATTACATTTGTATCATGTGGTGAGTGGTTTTTTAGACAACACCAGAAGCATGAAAGCCCTCTGACTGAAATTAACAAAAAAACCCTTTTAAATAAAATTAAATTCTAGTTCTGTCTTCTCTCTCTTCCTCCCTCCCTGTCACCCTTCTGTACCAGTACATCTTGAATGGTTTAAGGAAAAGGCAGATGGTACCTTTCAAAATGTGATTGAGTATTTTTACATCATTGTGTACTGTAGCGTCATTGTACTTGATATGGAGATGAAGAATATGTTAGCTTGAGGTTGTGCATCATTTTCTGTGATCTCAGCTGGAGGTAGGATTGTTCAGAAATGGCACAGCTTGAATATTGATACAAATACAATTATAACATCCAGCTAACAGAACTGAAGAATTAGTAATCAGTTTTATTAATAGCATGTGTTTAATTCTAGGAGTCCTGACCCCTACTGAGCCATTTAGGAAACTTTTCAAAACAAAATGTGCTATAAGCACATTTCCACATGAACAGCTGAATGAAGAATGGATCCATCAAGTTGTGTCAAGGAGTGGATGTTTTTTAGAAGAATGTTGAAACGAAGTGAGGTAATATTTCCATTCATAACACAGATGGGACTTGAAGATGGAAACTCCCGCTGGATACTGCAATAGTGGAATTATTTTTGTCACCACCATTGCCATGGCAAAGGGAGGAGAGAAGACAGGGGAGGAGTGAGAGTGTCAACAGAAAATGTAAGCTTTTTGGAAGGCAGTTAGTGTATGAACTTGGTCCCAGTTTGAGGTGATTTTAAGGACCCTTTTATCTGGAAAGATTCCAAGCAATCTTACCTGAAAATAAGTTTCTTTAAATATGTTTCCTTGGGTATTCAGATGTTGAGGCACTCAGAATTGTTAGCCTCTTTTAAGTGTTTGCCATGACTATAAAGACCTACTTCAATACTGAATTCCTTATAAATGACCAGAGCCCACTAAAAATCAAATTGGCATTTTATGTACGAGAAATACAATCTTGAGTCAATCATTTAACAAAAAACCCCAAAACTCAAAAACTAACCCCCAAAAAACAAAGCAAAAAAAAAAGTGAGACTCCTATCAGCTTTTAAAGAGGTGAATCCAGTGTTCTGCAAAAAAGAATTACCTTCCATTTGAGTGACAGGATGTTTCTACACGTAGGCTCAGATCAGCTCTTCTGCTTAAAACTGAAGACGTATGTAAGAGGTGTCCTATCATAAAAAAATATACAGCTCAGATACTGAGCATACACTGCAATATCTGCAAAGAGGCATGGCTATTTACTACCATTCCAAGGTGTCATTCAGTATAGTCATTAAAAATTTTACTTACGTATTCTGTAGACATGTTTTGGATGAGTTTCTCTTTAGTCTGTACTTTCTTAAATCCTGTTTAGCTATTTTGCATCCAACAACAAAACATGTCTCTTTCTTATCTGACCTCCATGACACTTGTCACTCTTAGAATCATAGAAATGTTTAGGTTGGAAAAGACCTTTTAGATCATCAAGTCCAACCGTTGACACAGCACTACCAAGTCCACCACTAAACCATGTCACTAGCACAACATTTAAATGTCTTTTAAATACCTCCAGGGACGGGGACTCAACCACTACCCTTGCTAGTCTGTTCCAATACTCGACAACACTTTTGGGAAAGACATTTTTCCCAGTATCTATCCTAAAGGTCCCCTAGTGCAACTACAGGCAATTTCCTCATGTCCTAACACCTGTTACCTGGGAGAAGACACCAACATTCACCTTGGTACAGACTCCTTTCAGGTAGTCGTTCAGAATGATAAGGCCTCCCTTGAGCCTCCTTTTCTCCAAGCTAAATAAACACAGATCCCTCAGATGCTCCTCCTATGACCTGTGCTCTAGATCCTTCACCAGCTTCATTGCTCTTCTCTGGACATGATCCAGCACCTCAACATCCCTCTTTTAAGTGACAGGCTCAAAACTGAACACAGTATTCGAGGTGCAGCCCCACCAGTGCAGAATGCAGAGGCACAATCACTTCCCTGGTCCTGCTGGCCACACTGTTTCTGATATGTCAGGACTAGTTGCTTTTCTTGGCCACCTGGGAACACTGTTGGCTCATGTTCAGCTGCCCATCAACCAGCACCCCCAGGTCCATTCCCACCAGGCAGCTTCCCAGCCACTCTGCCCTGCGCCTGTAGCGCTGCCTGGGGTTGCTGTGACCCAAGGGCAGGACCCGGCACTTCTCCTTGTGCAACCTCATACAACTGGCCTCAGCCCAGCCACCCAGCCTGTCCAGATCCCTCTGCAGAGCCTTCCTACCTCTCAAACAAATCAACACTCCCACCCAGCTTGGTGGCAAACTTACTGAGGGTGCACTCAATCCCCTTGTCCAGACCATTGATAAAGACATCAAACAGGACTGGCCCCATTACTGAGCCCTGGGGAACACCACTTGTGACCAGCCACCAGCTGGATGTAACTCCATTTACTATCACTCTTTGGGCTCAGTTATCCAGCCAGCTTTTAACCCAGGAAAGAGTATGCCCAATCCAGCCACAAGCAGCCAGTTTATCCAGCAGAATGCTGTGGGAGACAGTGCCAAAGGCTTTACTAAGGTCCAGGTAGACATCTACAGCCCTTCCCTCATTCGCTAGGCAGGTCACCTTGTCACAGAAGGAGATCAGGTTCATCAAGTAGGACCTGCCTTTCATAACCCCATGCTGATCGCCTGCTTGTCTGGTAAATGAGATGTGATGGAACTCCAGAGGATCTGCTCCATAATCTTCCCCAGCACACAGGGCAGTCTGACAGGTCTGTAGTTCCCCAGGTCTTACCCATTTTAGTATAATTTCTGTGTTTTGTCATCTCATAAACCTCTAATTTACTGCTTCTTCTAAACAATCAACAAATTTGGTGAAGAAAAGAAAACCAAAGGTAACATAGCATCATATATTATGCCACTGAGGTTTGTCATTGCTGTGTCGTTACAAATTTCCTGTATTCAGCCTACAAGTGTAGCTATCTAAAGCAGGCTGATACAATTTCAGATAAGGCTATGAACCAATTTAAGAGAGACAGGTGTGTTAGATTTACTGAATTGTGTTAATTCACATAATAACAAAAAATTATCTCATATTCCTAATATAAAACAATCAAGTTTATCTGGAACAATTTGGAGTTTTTAAATAAACTGACATTTCTTAGTCCATGTGTATGTTGTTTTTTGGTTTGGTTTGGTTTTAGTCCGGATCATAATTTATTTATTCTTATTTAGCATCCTCTCACTTGATTGTTTTATTTAGAAATAACCTCCTCTTTTTCCTTTTCACAAAATGAAAACTACTGTAAATGGCCTAATCCAGGTAACAAACTGAATTCCATATGACTTTCCAAGAAGCCATTTCTGACAGAAAACACAACATGGTTAGACTGTTTATAGAGGCTTTCTTCAATGTTAGAAAAACTACATGTTCTAAATCTGCATAAAATAACCAAAATAGTTTTGTTAAAGTAAACTTCCTGATATGGGTATAGATACTAAAAATGTTATTGTATCAATATATTTTTCCCACTGAGTAGAATAGAAAATTTCAGCAAAATAGGACATCTTATAATAATGTACATATTTCTGTATCAGGTCTATGATAATAAAACAACCTGGATCAAAAATCTGTCAATACAGGAAATAAACAGAAAAATGTATGAAGGGCCAGGATCAAAGGGATGATTTTAAAAGCATTTTTGTTTCCAAAAGTTCTTTTATCTGAATTTTTAGACATTTAATTCAGAATAAGCATTCTCATTTCATTTATGGATCTTGAAGATGATGGAAAGTGTTTCTGGAATTACTGTCCTGGTGTTTCAGGATGTATACCTTCTGCAATGGCTTTATCTGTGTTAGCAGGTTTCCTCAAGGCACCTATGTTACCAGGTATTTCTGTATATTTATATTTTTCTTAAAGCCTGCTATCCACTGAGGTTTTAAAAGACATTTGTTTCTGTTATTTGACCAAGGGCATAAACTTTTCTCTGTCAATTAATGGGACACCTATCCTAAGTCTAGCTCTGCCTGTCAACTGACATACTTACAAATGTCTGAAATCTAAGGTCCTGGGAGTGATTGCCACACAGGAATATGTAAAAGTAAGGTTGCAAGGATAAATACTCTTCATTCTTTTTCTCGTCCATCTGAGTACCAACCACAACACCAGTTCCACCCTAAAACTCATGGCAGAGGGATTACAGGGCCAGCTTGCAGTACAGAACAATAAATAAATAAATAAATGAATGAATGAATGAATGAATGAATGAATAAATAAATAAATATACAACTAAAATAGCCTGTTTACTCCCTAAGCACATCAGCAGTGAACTTCTGCCACAGCTGTGTTATGCCTCAAAGTCACCATTTGGTCAATAAAAACACATTTGTCATATTGAAAGCTATGAACTAATCTGAATGTTCTTTGATGATTCACCCCAACCCATTTTCATCCTGACAACAGACTCTCTAACCAGAAACAAACTCATCCTCCATGCACTCCTTTGTCACTGAAATCAACTAATCAAAAAGATGTGTAAATCAAGGCTTCTATGAGAAATTCTCATCATGGTCAGAGAAGTTGTGGAATTCTCCATCCCTGGAGGTATTCAAATTCTGACTGGACATGGCCCTGAGCAACCTGCTGCAGTTAACCCTGCTTTGAGCAGGGGGTTGGACTACATGATTTCGTGAGGTATCTTCCTACTTCAGCAATCCTGTGATTGATTCAGTGGGCTAATCTTTGAAAAGCCACCTTCTGTCAGTCACAGGGATTTTTAAAGTGACAGACCAAGAGAGATAATTTCTAACACCACTGTCATCAAATGAAAGGGAACACACCTTATTGGAAAGCTGGATTTTGCAGGAAGTGAAAGGGAGAATGTTCACACGCTGTGTTCACAACGGGCCACATTTTACATCTGAGGTCAAGAAAATGTTATCATAGTACTTGGGGCTCTTAAAAACCATAGAATCTAGCCATGTTGCTGAGTCTAATTTTTTATAAATCCTAACTTGTGATGTTCTATTATCTATAATCTGATCCTGTACTGCCGGTATATAGGGCTCTAACTTCTTTGCATGACAGATCAGAATGAATTATGGAAAACTAGCAGTCCCAGGGTATTATAAAGTCATGGTTTTACTATAACATCCTTTTTAGCCCAAGTGCAAACCCCAAAAGACTCAAGAACTCAGATATCTGGGACATGTCTCTTTGTTATGTAAGCAATCCATACCTGAAGGAGGAAAAGAAAGATTTTAAACAATACATTTTATATTTTTTTTTTTATTTCCTCCTAGGTACATTTATGCATCCTGCCCCTAAGACCAACTTAAAAATTCACCCCACTTACATATAGATATACTTGAAATTACATAACACACTTTACAGAAGAGCTAGGTAAATAACAAATTTTTCTTGACAAGTTGAAAAAAGGCAACAGAAACATAATTTCGGTTAAAGCAAAACTTTCATATATATGCTTTTTCAATTAGCAAATACAAAAACCAAGTCTGGAATTGCCGTAGCTGGTCTGGTTTATTTGATATGAAATGTTGAGTTTTTTTCACATTTTCAGGCTAACTTTTTTAATAATATTTTCCTTTTTTTAGACATATGCCAAATTATAAAGAAGAAAAAAATATCTCATACTTATTTAAAACAGTGAGCAGAAATCTTTTAACATCTCTAGAAGTCTAAATATCAAATCAAAATTTGATATTTGACATTTTTTTATGAGACTTATCCAACTTCTTGTAGACAAAAATACACAAATTAATTCAGTCTCATTTTGTGAATAGTATTGGTTCTTCTCATTCTATATATTTTCGTGAATTTCCTACTTATCAGCAGAATATGTCAACTTATATCCTACATCAGTTTTCTGCTAAAACTGCATGGCCAAATTATAAATATGTTTGAAGTTACACATTCCTGTGGAAATGGTTAACACAATATAAGATTTTAATAACTTATTACCCAAAGAAATCAGACATAAATGAACCACTGTACAACTAGAATTCCTGTTCATTATAATGGATTTACTTTCCACAGATATTTTAATCATAGAAAAAGAAGTTAGCTCTGAAGAACCTTTTCATTTTCAGGAATTGCATTTTGAATAACGAAGTCAAAAACACCACACTTGCCAAATACATAGCAGTTTTCAATCTCAGGGCTTGTCTCTATTCTCACCTGATAAAATATAAGTAATATTCTTATTTATATAAGACTATGTGAAAATAAGCTCACAGGGCAGCCTGTTGCATTTTGCTTGATTCAGCTTTGATTCCATAGGCATCTTTTTTCCTTCCAGCATTATTTATGCAGTCAGTTTAGTTTGCTTTACAGGCATGGCAGCATTCATAGGGTAGACCTATTGAACCAAACCGTAATAGATGTAATACATCAATACATTTGAGCTGAACAGCTTTAATTAGGCCTTCCCGGTCATTTCATCAATTCAGTGGAGGACCACTGGGATTCGGATAACACCATGCCTTCTGTAGTGCATGAGAATTACAGCACTCCTGCCCCGCTCTGCCAGTCACATCACAAGGTTAGACAATCAACATTAATTCATACAGTAAGTGTCTGCATACCAGAACATAAATTCACCCCTACAGTAATATCTCTGAGACCCTAAAATCTTTCCAACCTTAATATCAAATTCGAGCTATCATGAAATTTCCTGCCACAGCATTCTGTTGTTGCTCAGCAGCAAATTAAAGGTGTGCTTTACTTGGAAGATTTATGCTTGTCAGATATAACGAATGTATTTGTTGCATTTTTCTGGCAGATAGGGTCTGCTAGAATTTGCAGGCATTACAAACTCCAAAGAATGCTGTTCTGCTACTGCAGTAGCTATCTTGGTTTGTACTTCATTTGAGTTCTATTTGCCAAACACATTATAAAGGATTTAAACAACCCTAAAGCAGATAATCTATTCACATGCATTAACATCTATCAGGACCAAATTCTTCATGTTTAAAAACTATTTGACTATCTGCAATAGGCATTGTTCCTTTGCTTCTTTGCTAGTTCGCTTGTCTGTCTACTAACCGGCAGAGAAAAATCATCACGATTCCTCATTGGAATAAAAGGAATTTTATTACAATAATAGTAATTTATTGTATATTATATAATACATATTATATAATAAGCTTATATAAAATGAACAGCTGATGACGGAAACTTCAATTTTTGACTTTTTTTTTACTGAACAACACAATAGCTATATTTTTTTTAATGTACTTTCCATGGACCAAACAGTCAAATTCTGAGATGGATTTCCAGCACATCATGCACCAGAAATACAGAGACAATGAGCAGAAAAGAGCAAATGTTTGTAAATACAGAAAGTCATTTGCTTAGCTGCAAATGACTGTAGATGGTAAGGATGATACAGACTAGGTCTGTAATTCTCTATGGGTGCATCCACATAGGAGACAGAGACATGAATATGAAACAGGGTCAAATACACTTCAGTTACCTTTCCTTTAACTAGTTCAGGGACCCTCAGAGATGAAACTGTCTTGCCACTGGCTTAAACCCAGGCTTCAAAATGCACTGTGCATTGAAGTCTGTGCTGCAATGCCTGTGTGCTACCTGTCCCAAAGGCAAAGATAACTCCATTATCCCCTACAGAGTCTGAAATTTCTCCTCCAGTTGCAACGGAAGTAAAAGGATATAACAGTTAATTTATTCTGATATAGAAAACCTGAGCTATTCGGTAGACAACAAATTAATAACATAATAAATTCAGTTACATTATTGTATTTCATTCTCTCACACAGAAATGGTGTAAGCTGTGCAAGTGCTCTTAATTAAAATAAATAAATACAAAAGGACAGAGAATCTGAGCCAATACTCTCAGCGCTATTCATATTAGGCAATCATAACTGGGTATCATTTCACTTGACCATAAAGATTACGAAAATAACTAATTAGAAAGTGAGGTATATTAGATGAAACAGACTGTATATCCTGGTCCTGGTCACAGAGTCTCCTAACCTATTCACTTAGGCTTGTTTGTTTAGGCACAAAGGATAAATCACAGAATCACCGAATCAAAGAATGGTTGCCGTTGGAAGGGACCTCTGGAGGAGTGTTTTCTCATGGTCAGGGGGAATCTCCTGTGTTTCAATTTGTGCCCAAGATGGACCCACTGCTGGCCAAGGCTGAGCCACTCAGCAACAGTGGTGGTGCCTCTGGGGTAACGTATTTAGGAAGGCATCAAAACTGCCGCACAACAGCAGGTAGAAGAAAGGAGTTAAAATATGCTAAAAAACCAACTATACAGACACCAAGGTCAGTCAGTGAAGGAGGAGGGGATGCTCCAGGCACTGGAACAGAGACCCTCCAGCAGCCCACAGAGAACACCATAATGAAACAGGACCCCTGCAGACCATGGAGGTCCACGGTAGAGCAGATAGCCGTTCTGCAGTCCATGGAGGACCCCACAGCAGAGCAGGTGGATGTGCCCTGAAGGAAGCTGTGACACTGTGGAGAGACCATGCTGGAGCAGGCTCCTGGCAGGCAACGCTGAAACAGGTTTTCTGGCATGACCTGTGACTCTGTGGAGGACCCACACTGGAGCAGTCTGTTCCTGAAGGACTGCACCCCAGAGAAAACTGCCAAAGCAGTTTATGTAGAGCTATATCCCATGGGAAGGACCCACGTTGGAGAAATTAATGGATTATCTCCTCTGGGAGGGACTCCACGCTGGGGCAGGGGAGGGGTGTGAGGAGCCGCCCCTGAGGGGAAGGAGCGGCAGAGGCAGCGTGTGAGGGACTGACCCCAGCCACATTCCCGGCCCCGGCGCTGCTGGGAGCGGGGAGAGGGAGCGGGAGTGAAGTTGGGCCCGGGGACAAGGGAGGGGTGGGGGGAAGCTGTTTTAAAATTTAGTTTTTATTTTTCATTATACTACTCTAATTTGGTAGGCAATAAATTAAATTAATTCCTCTAAGTAGTTTGTTCTGCCTGTAACAGTAACTGGTGACTGATCTCTCCCTGTCCTTATCTTGATCCACATGCCTTTCATCATATTTTCTCTCCCCCTGTCCTGCTGAGGAGGGCAGCGATAGAAAGAGTAGCTTGGTGGGCACCTTGCAGCTAGCCATGGTCAATCCACCACAAAAGTAAAGGTATAGATGCTTTGCAGTCTGCTAGATTTATCTCATGCTCTATGGTATATAACTCTTCTCTTAGCTCCAGACATTGTGATGCATAATCTGCCATGTGGCTATGAACTGGATCACGCAACAGGGTAATCCTGCCTTCAGTTCCACACAAATGCCAGGGGAATCAGTTTCTTCAGCTTCTTGGGAAGTTCATAAAGGAAGCTGGCCTGAAATTTCAGGCAGGTGATATTGGTTAAACAGCCAGCCCATTCTTTTGAACATAGTACAGATATAACCTATTTAAATGGTCTCACAGATCATATTCCTGCTTAGCTTCTTTCCATATGAAATGTTCTAATCTGATATTTCTTTTCTCTACAGAAGCAGAAAGGATTAATCTGTAATTGCTTGATGGAAACACTCAAATTTTAATAACTACAACCTTAACAGGATTTGAACAATCCACTGTCTTTCAACTATGATATTGACCTTCATACATAAGTCCTCCTAGTCTTTGCTTGCCATTTTTTAGAATTTATAGATACAGTATTTTAATCTCAGTATAGGTCTCCTATATTTTTCTAGTTAATGAAACAGAAAGATAGTAATATTTCGTTATTGCAGTTCTTGATAGTCAGTAATTTAATGTAAAGGTCAAAAATATAAAACTGTATATGTTATAGTAGCTCATGTCAGGGACTTGCACACATTCAAGCTCTAATTAAAATCACAGCTAATTTATTGCACTGCTTATAATTCTTCTCTCAGATAAAACAAATAGGGAAGCAGAATTCAACATAATTTGGCAGTATCTTTACTTTTCACTATGTGATATTTTATATTATTTTGTTATATCTTGAGACAACTAGTAAGTTGCCTAAAAAAAAAAAAAAAAAGTAAAAAAAACCCCAAGTATAACTCCAAACCAGTAACTTCAAACATACAGAACTTTTTTTTTTCTTTTTGTAATTCACTGGCATAAACTAATATGTCAACAAAAATATACATATACAACTGACTTCACAGTATCTGAGTATTCCATGTACTTCAGTCTCGGCAATCTGTATTTTTTCTATTTTTCTTTTTCACAGCATAACTTTTTAGACTTTGAATACCTCAGAATTGCAATTCTCCATATCCTTAATACTGTGAGTACATTTGCTTTGATGTCTTTAGAATCCAAAATGTATTAGTCTATGACTCCAGCAATTTGGCACTGCTGAAACAGTAATTTTAGGACCTTTTGGCCACGGTGTAGGTTGAACTGGAAGGGCAGAAGAGCATGTTGTGGAGTGTGAAGTGGGGTCTTTCACTGGCTGACAAATCCCCTGACAAGACACAGTCCCAAGCTCAGAGTGATTGACAGCTCCTGCAGCTTTTGGACCTGAACATCTGCCCATTGCAGCTGAGCTGAAAAGGGTCCTCTAATTATTGCAACATTAACAATCAACTGGTTCTGGCCAGAAGGGACCACAACTGAGAAATCTCTTTGTAAGCTACTTAAAATTTTTCATAGACCACATGCAGTTTGCCCTTTGTGACATTAGACAGTCTAGTAGCAATAAAAATAGTGGTATTACTGCTAAGTAATTAAATTATGCTAGAGAAATACAGTAAAAAGTTTATTAAGGCTGTTCGTTATGAAGCACTTTTATATAAGAAAACACTGAAATACTGGAGACAGTTTAGCTTAATTCTTGAAGTTGAATGTTGGTTTAAGTGTTATTTTGAACCCAGATGGTAATGATTGTTTAGAGGTGTTTAACACATTGCAGTCTTTGGAGAGAGGCATGAAGGAAAAAAAAAAACCTGACACACACCCCTGTACAATGTGGAATAGTGGAATGAAAAGGATGAAGAAGGTAAGCCAAAGATATGCATAACTTTGCAAGGTAACATGGAATACCTGACAACTTGAATATTTGCCCTTCTGTCCATTCCAAACTGAGAATTTTCCCTGAAAAACAAAAAACACCTCATGTATAATTATTACGGTAACGTAAATGTAGGGCTAGCATATATCACAAAAACTTAAAAATTCTAATTCGTAAGTACGTACTAAGTAAAATAAGAAACCATATTGATTTAAATATTAATGGTTATTTATATCCCTGATTTTGTAATAGTATTTAATATCATGAATCAAGGTTAAAACATGTCTGCTGAGTTTATACAATGTTCCACTGAAAAAATTAACAAAGTTAACAAATTCTGATTTTGTTTTATCTCTCTTTCTACTTACAAAACACTGCAACAGACCATTGAAAATGGTGTACTTTGTGAAGCATTTTTGTTTTTTAATAAAGAAATTTATTGTCTCACTTCAATATGAATTCTTGTGAAATACTATCTGAGGAGACTGGAATTTGCATTCTAGTTGTTTTGAAGATTTTGCTGAACAAAGGCACAATTGATGTGATCTGTTGCCATCAATATTCCCACTTAAAGGGAGATGGGACTGTACGACTCCAGACATCCCCATTTTCATTGTCATTAATTACTCAACATAAGTAAGAAAAATGTTTGGGAAATGTGTAACATATAAGACAATAATCACTGAAAGCTTTGCAAAATACAAAAATAAAACATGAATGGTACTTAATTTACCATAAGGAACATCAGAAACTTGTTTCATTTATAAGTAGTTTTTCTACCTGATATGTTTAGAAAACAGTACCTAAGGCTTGCCTCCACTTTTCAGGAACTTAGAAACAGGCCAAAAGACAGTCTTTTCAAAATAAAGAAATTTCATATAAAAAGGATTCATTAAATTTAATAGAAATATCTCCTGATTTGCATCAACTTGACATATCAGGCTTGTAAAATACTCTGTTGGTTGGCATGTCACACTCAGGGTTCAGTTCTTTTTTCATTTTGTTATTCTTCATCCTGATTATTTTTTTCCTGGACTGTCTTTACCATTTTAGGAAAATCACTTAATATCCATACATATCAGTTTTGACATTTACAAAATAAGTACAGTAATTTTTATTTTTTTTATTTTTTTTTTTTCACAAAAGCTGTTGTCAGAATTAGTGTAGTTATCAGGTCTAAAAAGACTTTGTTATTCTAAGTCAGCATTGAGCAAAATACCGTAGCTGTCCGATTAACTTCAGTTGGGCTTTTGCCTGAATACATAACACAGTATTAGTTTCTTATAATCAAACAAGATGTTCTGCTATATGTTGACTCTTTTATTAATGGGAGACTGGATTTTCTTTTTGATTTGATTTGATGATTTTGCGTAGCTTTTCAAAAGAAAAAAAAAGTATAAATGAAAACTGAGAAACTGTCAAAATCTCTTTACACAATGTTAACAGCATCAAGAGATGGTACTGTGGAATAATCGGAAGTGTGATAAATATAACATTCTTTATGCATATGCTGCAGAAAACAGAATTTTTCAAGACCTTGTTCCAGTTTAAGTGGAATAGTATACATTTGGCTTGGTATCAGCTAAACTTCAGGTTAATCACACTTTTAGCTATCATAGAGTGATGGCATGCAGAAGCTGAAGTGAGACTTTGCATTTAATGGATGAAATTCTATTTGCTACAAACTGATAGCGGATTTGGCAGCTGAATGATGTATTTCCGGAAATGGGAAGATGTCCTAGAAGTAACTCATGACTGTTTCCAAAGGTTTATTAAAACTAAGTTGACACTTGCATTACTGATAGAGGTAATTTCAGAGCTCTTGAAATTCTACTGACCCTAAGATAATGAAACTACCACCTTGCACACATTTGTATTCTGTGGTGTGTAGCACAGACTCATGGCTTGGAATGTGAAACACTATCATTATGCTGAAGGAATTCACACTAGTAACTGAGGGCGAATGCATAACTTGAAGATACTGCAAGAAAAGGTAGATACAATACTCAGAACCAAATGAGGGCTCTCTGCATAAACAACGATAACAGGTTATTTGGGCAGTTAATAAAACTTAGGGTTCTGTAGGATGAGTGAAGCCATGTAACCAAGACAGGTTTTTTAAAGGTGTTTTTTTTTTTTTAATCTGGTATCACAGCAAGAATTTATATTATGCCCTAAAACAAATCAAATCCTGTGCATATGAAAAGTACCATGAAATGTGCTTTAGAAAAGTCTTGCTGAGGCAGAGATATGTGCATATTTATGACACAGACAGCCAAGGGCTGTACAAATGAAAGCTTTGCTTATAATCCAAATAATGTTTTTAACTGTATTTTCCGATAAGAAGGATGTGTGTTAAACTCTTGATCAAAAGTATCAAATCTTTAGGCTCGTTCAAAACACAGATTGTCCATATAAAATGAGATGATTGCTTTATACTAAAACACAGCAAAAATATTATTGAAAACCAAGTAAAATCACTGGTACATTTAACTGCTTTCAACTTGGTCAAAAAAAACCCAACCCAAAACCGTAACATCAAAAAAACAAACCACAACAAAATCCCCTACCTCCTATCTATGATTTACTATCCACATCCACTTGTAAGGTGTTTTAGAAGAACAAAACTAATCCAGTAAATGGTCCTGAGGAGACTCATCACCACTGGATAAACAGGAAACTAGTGATCAGAAAAAAAAGACCCATTTTTAAAATTCATTGCTGTGAATTTGGAGTTAGCATAGAGGACTGGAGCTTTTCATTTACAAATTGTGCCTTTGATTCAGCTGTGGATCATGTCAGGAAGCATATAAGCAATTCTGTCTTACTCAAAGATACTGAGTAGTAGGGGCAAGCTAAGGGGGAGAGCAATATTATGAGGAAACTAATATTGAGGCTGTACTTATCATACAAGATTTTAAGTCTGGAAGGTTAGCGTCTTTCTGGGACACTGTTTCAACTAAGTATTTTTAATGCAATTAGTCACATAGGTTTTGGGTTGCCCCAAACCTTATTAGATTGCTTTGGTGCAGAAGATTTTTACTGAAACAAACTTCTTTTCAGTAAACTTCTGCTACTATGCTTGTCCCAAAGTGCCACTTGGTTGAAAAGTTTGTCTTAACTTCATTAAGGAATAAAATAATGAGACCCTTGTGTTTAAAACATCTGAGGAGCCTGTATCAGAATCTGTGTTACACCTTGAAGCTGCAGTCAGCTTTCATTCAGAACTGAGAAAGTGCATGACATCCACAAATTCATGGACTGCAGCTCTTGCATAGGATAGACATTTGGTCTTGGCTCTATGTTCCTCAGCCCACAGGGGGTCACATCTTCCATTCTTCAGAACATTCAATTTTTTAAGTGAATGACAAAAAGGCCATCCACTCCTCTAGGACTCTGTAGTCATTACTTCCCCCCTCCCCCAGCCATGCCATGTATATGCATTTTCTGAATCCAATAATTCATTTCTAAAATTAAGTACAAAGCCCACTTTGGTATAGTGTTCACATGTTCTCAGTTTAATATGGTGTCCTAGGATTATTTTAATATTATTATAGCTTCAGAACACTGAAAAAGAGCATAGTTGCCTTTCTTTGCATCTTATTTTTAGCACAGGCTTTGCACAGACCTGCTCTATTAGAGATAATCATCAGGAATCTTTTCATTCCCTTTCTACTCCTTTATGATCTATAAACTACACCACAATGTTTTTCCCACTTTTTTTAATTTTATGAATAATAGGAAAGTGAAAAATTTTCACTGAAATCAGATTTGTTTCAGTGTAACCTAAGATGATTATATATCCGTTTAATATATTCTCAAAAATGTCTGTGAGAATGTCTATAACGGGAGATACCCTAGTTTAATTTTAAAAATTCATGCCAGTTAAATCACACAGCTCTAAGTCATTTAGAAACAGAATCAGCTAAATATATGTAACCCCTTTTAGGGCACTTTTATGTCAGACCCATCAGTTAATTCACTCCAATTAAAAAATATGCTAATCTTGCACAGTTTGCAAGAGATCTGCCTGGAAACACCAAGCTGTAACACATAGGACTTAACTCAGTCAAATAACGCTAGATATTGAGTAAAAGCTAGAACAATAGCTGTATCCAACATAGAAATTATACTGCTTTTTTTTCTACAGGATTTCACACTGTGGAACCTACTCCTGTGTGAAAAACACTCCAGTTATTAATGAAAACAGAACCCAATTTAAAGGAGGCCTGTTTTCTAAATATATAAATATATATATAGAAATATGTATATAAATATATATATAAATAAATATACAAATATATAAATAAAAGAAGATATCTATTAATGCCTCCTGCTTCCACTAAAGGAATTTTAGTCAGGTCTTACCACTTTACAAGCCTCATTTAGGTACCGTACATAAATAACTATTACTGGCAATTAAAAAGACATTTAAAAAAAATAAATAAACCTTTTCAAGTTGCTATACTTTAGGGTTGGTTTTTTGGGGTTTGGTTTGTTGGGGTTTTTTTCCCCAAAAAACAATTCAGGTAAGAAAGGAACTCTGGAAGTTAAATGGTCCAAATCCCAGCTCAAAACAGGGCCAAACTCCAATTTAGAGCCAATTTAGATTTAGATGGTAATACATTATTATACTACTTGATGATTTGGAGCTGCCTAACTTCATTTGACCATTTAATGAGCATGAATTTATGCTGATTTTCACTGATACCTACCCTCGGGAAAATTACAAATCTGCCAACAGCAAACCTTCAGGAGAACTATTAAGATGCTTGAAAGTATTTTCTCCACTTTTTTGTTTTTCTCCATATGAGTGAACAAGTAAGTATAATCTGGTCTACTCACACATCACCTATCATTTTATTTCAGACTATATTATTATCATTTTCTTACAATATATTGTACTCAAGAAAAACAAGGAGAAAAGTGCAAAAACAGTTTCTCCTTCACTTTCCAACAAGTGGTCCTCTGTTCAGGAAGGCAGAATTTTCTGCTAAAGATGCATTAATTTTCACACAACCTCACTATGTTTAACAATATTAATTTAAAACTTATATTAAAACTATGAATGCTTTAAAACTGCTGCCTGAGAAATTATCCACAGGCATATTCCAAATGGCTCGCTTCTGCATTTTCTCTCAGGAAAGCTTAGCTAGAGCAAAATTCACAGCTTATGACAAATAGGTTTCACCTTACTCACAGCATCTTTTAGAAAGAATTCAGGTCATCAGTGACAGGTGATTTGTGAGAGTGGATCTATATGATGCAGAACTGTATCATGATAAACATCAATCAATAATGTCACTCACACACTCTAAGAGTCCATAGAAAGTCATATAATTGTGTTAATGTATACATTTAAATGCAGTTGCTATAATCAAAATATTAACCTCAGAGGGGATAATTTAGCTCTGAGCTTCCTGGAAATCTGCAAGCTCTTCAGGTCTTCACACTAAAAGTCCATACTTAAATTGAGTTTGGTTTGGTTTTTTCCAAGCATTGGTTTTTCTCCTCATGAAAGAACCTTGAAAAGAGAACCTGTACTTACAGAATACATCAATAATAATATATATTATCAGTGGACGAGTGTTCCTCTACTGGGAAAGTGTTTGTTTATTTCTTTTAACAGAGAACTCAAGTTCATTTCTCCTAGCATATGGCCAAAATCTCCACTGGAATGGAATTAAGGGAAGTACACAAATTTCATTAAACATCAGATCACCTATATAAAAACACCAAACAGCAATAAAAAACACAAAATAAAAAAAAAAAAATTTAATAGACTTGGGCCAGAATTTCTCATTCTTTACGGTGTCTACAAAAGCAAATGAGAAAAAAAAATTCTACAGTCACTTTGCACTCATTTATCTGGTTACCAAAGGAGCAACAGTCCTCTTGTGAATCATGAACTGTTTATTCCCAAAACAAATGGTTTGAGACAGACAGAAAAATTACACTTGTCAAAGCCCAAATCAGTATGGAAATATTGCCAAACATATCCATATAAAATCCAGTGTTTAAAATGTTTCTTTACATCCTGAAATCTCTGAAATGCATTGGCAAAGATCTAATCTTTTGAATGATACGAAAATATTGCTGAGAGAACAAAAAAAAAGTGTAACTTATCCATGAGGAATTAGAGGAGAAAAAAATGTTGGTCATACACTTCTTAAAAAATTGGTTCTTTCTGTCATAAAATAACTTTCCTCCTGTTAATGTATCTCATTGTTTCAAAGGTCATTGTTTGCTTGAATAAGGGGAAATAAAGCTGAAAGAAACAGTTTATGTAATGCAAATGAGAGCGGATGTTTAGTAGAGGCACACATGCTAATAAAGTACAATTCTGACTACACAACTGCTCATTGAAAAGTTTTCTAAATCCATGACCATCACGTAGATAATGGTATGGGAAACTGGGTATACTAGAAAACCACCAAAATGCATATACTTTATAATACTTTGTTTTTACACTTTTTTTTTTTTTCCCCCAGTTCATGGAAAAGTGTTTTGCACGGCAGTATTTCCCTTGTTTTGCAGAGGGAAAAACTGCTCAAGGGCAGCCAACAGCTCCAGCTGAGGACAGAACCAAGGTCCCAGGTGACCAGTATATTTCTCTACTGATTACACATCAGTACCATTTGCAAATTTTGTTATTACCATTTCTTATTTGAGTAGCTTTTACCCCACTTTAGACACACGACACAAAAAGCAAACCCACAGCACTTTAATCAATGAAATGCTTAACTTCACGCTAATATTAAGTGTATAGGTAAGATTCTTAAAGGTTGAGATCAAAGTCTTTGACTTTGCCTAGTGGTATCAACAAGGTAAACTAGCAGTAAAACTGAGGTATTCTGTGGTGAATCATCCTTTTAGGTTCCAAAGTAAACATTCAGTGAGAAATAGTGGTATTAAAAAAAACAAACCACCAACAATCTTTTCTCCAGATACTGAATGACATTTTCATTTCATCTGCTACTCTGCCTGTGTAAATCAGTGGCATAAAAGTGCTGTAGTATCATGGCCCTACGGACCTCACACCTTAATCGCTTTGTATCTTCTGCAGTCCTAAACAGCCTAAACATAAACTAGAGGTAAGGTATTTTCCTCCGATTTGATACATTTACAGTCACTTTACATTAGCATTTAAGTTTACATTTGTATTAGCACTCAACTACATATCTTTCTTCGACATTTATACACCTTTAACTATCCTAGCATCTATGAATAACCCATTTTAACATAGTTGTCCTCACAATGCTCCCTTGACGTTGGAAACAATTGTCACTCACACTCTTTGAGCTGACCCACAAAGTCTGTGGTATGAGGCACAGCTGCATTTCTAAATTCATCATTGCTGGTGACTGCATTTCTGAGTAAGATCTAGGCATTGGCACTACGAATCTGACTTTTCCCTGGCAGGTTTAAGAAAGAATCCCAGCATTTTCCACAAATTTTTAATTAAAATGCTCCTGGGAAACGTGAAGTAGAAAAAAAGTCAGGCCAAAGAAAGCCTGCAACTTAGGTGCCCACCCGGCACTACTGTAGTTTTGTATAAAAGATTATTATGAGTAAAAAAAAAGATGAGCACACTACTACTTTTTTTCAGCAGCAGTGAACCAATCTCTGTTTCTTAAACTGAAAAAGTGCTGTTAAGTTATTAAAATGTTCACATTTACTTTACAAGCAGTTTTGGCTTAAGCTGTCTAAGGTCATACAAGTGTATGGCAACACAGACTGGCCTGTTGAATCAAAAGTCCTGACCAGCAGGTGTTTCCCTTAATATACATTAGTTTTGGTAAAGTTAATGCAATTAATTTTATGCTTTACTAGAAGTTTGAATAATTGTTTTGCTGAATCACAAACTAAATGCCTGAAGACACAGTGAGTCTATGAAGTGCAAAACCCCTCAGGCAGCGTAAGCTATGTGCATTATATAAGCACTAATGTATGTTAGGCTTTTAATTGCTAATACACTTCTCAGCAAGGATACCAGCACACTATTTCTTCAGAAGCAGGAAATTTACAGGAAAGAAAAGCTAAAATACGAAGTTGTTTTGCTTTTCTCTAGTAGCAGGTTCCCACTACTCAGTACATCAAGATACTGATAGGAAGTAGCAGGCAATAGAAATTACCTCCAGCAAAGACAATGTGTGCTTGATAAGTGAGGGAAAATTGCACTTTAAAGTTTTAATTATAGTAACACAAGCAACTTTTGTTAAGAAAATTATAAGCATGGGTCTTTGCTGAAGGTCTCCTTACACTGAAAGTTATATATATTATTTTGCATTCTTGGTTGCTGCAGTAGAAATGCATGAGTTAGAGATAGTTGGAGAAATAAGCAGCAGCAGAAGCAAATATATAGAAATATGCATTATTATTTGGATGTCCCTGTCAACATGTTGCAATGAACTGAGAAGAAGGAATGGGTAATTAAGTCATTCCATATGACTACAGAGAAAACAAAGGAGGGAAAGGAAAAACAGAGACCTGAACAGTTAATGCCTGATCCTGTTCATTAACCATTATTCAGACATTAGCTGCATTCAGTGGAATTTTTCACAAAGTTATACACATAGGCACTACCATTCTCATAGTTGTCTGAGTAACATATATAGGCTCCAGATGTAGTGTACGCAATGAAGAAGTCAGGGGCAGCCTAAATTCTCTCATTTAAAAAGCCACATCTAATGCCACTTTAGAGTTCCTACAGGAACCCTTACAGCCTCCAGCTGCTCCTCCAGAAAGGAGCAGATATCCTTAATGCTCTTCTGTCACATCTGCCACCCCTGTGCCAATGTTTTAGGCATTTCTGTCACTCTCCTTTTGATCCATTCTAAAGGTCCATGTCTTTCTTTTTCTGGGGACACAGAGCTGGATGCAGTACCCCAGGAAGGGTCTTGCGAGATGGGAATAGAGGAGCAGAATCACCCCCCTTGACCTGCTGGCCATGCTTCTTTTGATGCAGCCCAGGATATAGTCCCAATTTACAGGGGCAACTTTCTAGAGTGAAACAGTGGACGGTGAGCACAGATTCAGAGTTTTATAATCTTGCCTGGTGACAAAATTCACATTTGTGGCTATAGAGTGCGTTCAATATACTTACTGAAGGCATATTCTGGTTAAATTCAATCCAAAAGGAAACAGGTTCATGTACTCTAAGACAGCTCCACAACACAAAACCAAACACAGCAGGTGGGCACAACCAGGTGACACATTCCAAAGGTGCATTACTGATCTAAGCTAAGACTTTAATGCAGACTCACTCCAAAATGACCAGAAATGGAAAACGGGATATGAAAGATGACATAGGCCACTTTCTGAAACAGCAGCTGAAGCACAACTGGGGTATACTGGGACATCTCAAAGGGCATTAGATGCTGTGGCTGGGCACTGTCCAGATTCATCTGCAGATTTTAGACATTTTAGGTCTCAGTACAGATGACTACCTGTCAGCTATAGCATTTAAACTTCTATTATAGATGGTGGAGATCTAGTTATTACTGTTAATACAGACTGCTGAGATACTCAGCCCACCCCAGCATAATCACACAGATTTAGTCGATGTACAGGTCTCCACACATCACTGGCTATTGAAAGGTGCTTCAGTCCATTTGTCTACACATAACTCACTGGTACTCTTTTAAATGTGTAGCCTCGAACATCTGGTCTAGGAGAACATGGGTCTCCAGTGGATCCTGACAGTTGGCTAGGTGCGTATGTCACACATACTGCATCCCTCCTGACATGGATGAAAGTGTCTGAACGATTACACAGCAGGAGAGAGATAGCAATTGTCATTAAACTGATTTCTTTGAAATGTTTGTTTAAGTCACTTCAAAATTCCAAGTATCTTCTCAAGTCTGAAATGGCAGCACTTAAGAGCTAAGCTCCTTAGAAATCACTTCATCCTGACTGCAAAGGTACATTTCATTATGCAGTGGGAAAATGCTGTAATGCTTGGTGCAAGAATAACATACACAAAAGTTCAGTATCACTATGAGAATGATAGATCATGCTGGCACTTTCATGCCCTCATGCCAGCTAGTTTTGGACATATTCCAAGTCAGAATATGCATATGTAAGACTGTTTTTTCTAGTTCTCATGGGACATATAAATAACACACTCTGACTCATATATTAAAACAATAATAACAGATAGATGACTTCAAAAAGTTAACCTTTGGGTAGTAAAGGGTTCCTTTCTTATAATGCGTTAACAAAGTTGGATGAGCTCAAAAGTAGGTGAGACTTGGTGTCTTGAAACACACGACTGGCATTTTGCAATTTCTATAGTAATTATAAAACAGATTGGTGAAGATATATTGAGTGTTTCACTGTGGTATTTCCTATTTTTCTCCTTTTTCAGCAATAACCATATCTGGAGGATTCTCTCGCTCCCCTAGGCTGGCATGCCTTTTCCAGCCAAATTGTTTAAGAGGCTGTATCTTACAGCTTTTTTATCTGCGGCTTCTATTTTTGAGCAATCCAACTATTGTTGCCTAGCACCAGGTAACAGAATTTGAGTGTTCTTGAGCTTTTCAGGCTTTCCCCTAGCTTTCATTTCTTTTTCTGGCTTCTGGTTTTCAGGTCTGTCCTTTCCTGTTTGTCAGTCTTTAGTCTTCTGTCATGGTTTCACTGGCTACTTCTACCCAGACTTTGTACCCTTCTCCCTATACAGTTCAATTTTCTTTTCTAAATAGTTATTAGTCTCTTTCTGCTCCACATCAAACAACTTCCGAGCTAGCTACTTTAAAATGAGAAACTTTCTTATTCTGCTCTCATCTCCATACCTTACTGCAGGCCTCATATCCTTCTAATCGGGTACATCTATCCATGTCTTTCATCCTTTCAAACCCATACCTGTTCCTACAGGCATCAAGCCTTGCTCAGTGTCATAACAGATTGTCTTTCTCTGCCAGTCCATCCTCAGATGACAGGCTCAGTTTCCTTTTCTCTTCCCTGCCAAGAACTAATCTTTTTTTGCTTCCCCTTTGCCAGCCTTAGCTTCAGAGTTCCACTTATTATTGCCAATATTTTTATTGGTTGCCAAACACATATGAATTCCTGCAGAAACGTAGTAACTCTTCCCTTCTCTCTCTCTTTCTATCTGAAGGTCATCACTTTCTAATCTGCCCATTCTATTAGCAATAGCTTTTTTTCTTTTTGATCTCTTCCTTAAGATCTTTTAGCCTTTCGGTCCACATGGTTCAAATCACTTCCAGTAGGAGTACAGAAAATTATTTGTTTTTTCTAATCCATTTTCTCTTAGTTCCATAGAAGACGTTATTTATGACATATTCTACCATATGTCTCTTCCATGCTAGCCACTTGCTTATCTGTTGTGTTTTCTAGATGAAATGCACATCTTAAGAATCAAATTACTGAAAAGCTGCCAGTCTCAGTTCAAGTAAGTTAATAGTGATGACAGCAATGAAGATAGTTACCTCTTACCTTTCATGTGAAGGAGAGCCAAACTGTGTTGAAACTCTGTGTGTCCTATCACATCTAGCTGCATAAGCATTTGATTATATTTTAATCAACTGAGCATATAAGGTGCTTCCTTAACTCTGTGAAGTCACAAGAAAACCACTAAATCAAGCCTCACTGGGCTTTGGATCTTGTCCATAATGGAAAACATTTCCTAGGTACACATTTGTATTCTGGTGCAGACTGTGATACAGACTTCTGTTGCCGTTACTTTTGTTAGCTGCCAAACACACGTACATTGTCTCAGTTAAGTTCACCTACGTGTCCATATCTGTTCTTTTTCTTTCTGTTCACAATCATCAGTTCACAACTGGGAAAAAGCTGTACCAAATGTTGAACCCAGATTTTAGGAGTAGTAGGATAACAAATAAGCGTTCTCAAAAGAGAGATTTTCCTGTCAAAATGTAAAAGAAAAAAATCTTTGTTAAGCAAACCCACACCAAAAGTATTATTTCATTCAGTCAGGAAATATAGAGTCATCTAATCAATAACTTCCAAGAAATGCAATTTTAAGTATCATGGAAATAAATTGAGAAAAAGCTACCAGAGTAATCTGCGAATAGAGTAACAGAAGTAAAAAGATTGGATTCATCTGATGAAAAATAGGTATCTGTGATATTGATATTTTTCAGTCCTTCTTCTAGCCCAATCAAATTTTTCTGTATTTTTCCCCTCATCACAATATAGCTATTCTGAAAAGTTTGGCTAGTATATTTTTCCTTCCCTCCTTGTGCCTCTTTTTCTCTGTATCTCCATAGCGCTATCTGGAGCATTTGTTACCATAGCTTCAGAATTCAGTGTGCCATACTTCTACCCTACTAATACCATTCTGAGCATGTTTCTGGCATGCTGTTATCGCTGCCTGTTAGGTTTTGGATATTTTTTTTTAATTATTATCAACGGACATCTCAAAGCTAAATATACATCAGCAATAGTGCTGATGAATTACTAGAATCTTCTTTCATCCTCACCCTGTTTTCAGTTCTACATCTGCTGCCAGCAGTTCTCCTAACTCACAGCTTCCCCTTGTCCTCTGTTACCTGCTTGTGTAAGTGCTTCCAGCGGGGAGCTAGCAAGCAGCTCTATTCCAGCTACACCTGGCTGGAATATATTGAGAGCATTTTATTTCAGACCAGTCACGATATTTGCTAAGATGCAAGTTTTTGTAATATATAGAAAATTATCTATTTAAAATATATAAAGCCCAAATTATAGTACGTAAAATTAACAACTGGGGAGAAGACGAAATTGGTAGAGGGCTATAAGTATTTGTTCCACTGAAAACGGAATAGACGATCGTGGACATCCTATTACTAAAGATTTTTAACTTTCCAAACACTTGTACTAAATCATTTTGGGAAGAGTAGGCATACAGCTTCCTGCCTCTGTCCTTTGTGAAGGTGACCACTGTGGGAGCCGCGAGCCGGCCGCCCCACCCCCACCCCCCCACCCCCTCCGCCCCCCGCCGCCCTCAGTGCCCGGCCCGGGCCGGTGCCGCCCAACTCGGCGGCCGCGGAGCCAACCGCCGCCCGGAGCCCGCCGCCGGCCGGTGCCCGGGAGCGGCCCCGCTGTCCCGGGGGACACGTCCCGCCACCGCCGGCCGCCTCCACCGCCCGGGCACGGCCGCCGCGTGCGACCCCCGGCACCGCGTGCCCAGGCGGGGCGCGTGCGCGCGATACGAGCCGCCGTCCGGGAAGCGGCTCCCGCGCGCCCCGTCAGAGACCGCGCGGTCGCCCGGCGAGGGGCGCGACGCGGAGCCCCCGGCACCGGCGGGCGGGGAGCTGCGGGCCCGCGGGGCGCCGCTGGGCCCGGGGTGGCGGCTGGCGCTCGCCCCCGCGCCCCGGCCGCCGGCTGGGCTCCCCCCGCGCTGGGCTCCCGCCGCGCTGCCCGCCCCGCCCCCTCCTACCGCTGTTCCCTTGCGGACGCTCCGCTCCCAGAAACTTCCCCGATCGGCGCCGTCGGACCGCGTGTGCGTCTCCCCCCGCTCCGGGTGTCACACCGACCCCCGGCGGGGCCGTCCCGGGCCGGGACAGACATCGGCGGCTCGGCCCTGCGAGGGTTGGCGCCAACGGCCGAGCAGCCGCCCCGCGGGGCGCGCGGGCCTTTTCCCGCTCTGGCGGACGCGCGCGCCCCTCGGGGCCGGGTGCGATGGCGCCGCCGCTCTGAGGCGACCGCCCCGCCGCGGTGCGAGGGACGGAGCGGCCGCCCCGGGGCAGCGGGTGCGGTGCGGCCTCTCGGAGCGGCACCGGGCCCCGCCGTGCCGGGCGCGGGCGGTCCGCGGGGAACCGGCTGCGACGGGCGCAGCGTGCCCGGCCGAGCCGGGGCGGGACAGGCGGGTGCGGGGCTGCGGCCTCGGCCAGGACAGGCAGCGCCGCGTGCGCTGCCGTGGCAGCCAGGGGACAGCAGTGCGCGGCAAGGTGCCAGGTCGTAGAATCCTCACAGGATCTGGTCCTTGCAAGGGCAAGTAGAGAACTGAAAGGGACAACTAGAAGTGGAAAGAACCCGGGCAAATTATTTACAATGTGCTTTGAAAGAGCAACTCCTGACAGGCAAGGACAGTTCTTTGCTCCCTGAAAAATATACTGAATGTCCCAGTAATGAATCAGAGGGAACAAAATCAACATCGATCAACAAACTGGATGCCCCTACCTGTTCTCTTGCCACCCTTGGTGAAGACACTCTAAATATGAAGATGATGAGGATGAATTTCCTCAAGTTACTAGTAAAGAAGTTCCATATTCTGCTACTGAACTGGCTAAATTGGAAAGAGAGCTTGGCTGTTCTCCTGAGGAGTCAGAGACAGAACGTGTTTGGAGAGTGTCTGTTTGGAGACTGGTGTTGTCTGGGGAATCAGATACTGTTAAGCAGAAAGGAAGCCGAGGGCTGGGGGTGGTGGTGGAGTGTTCCCAACCACTGGCAGCTACCGTGCACCCTGGTCCCTGACCCAGAGAGCAGCCTGTTGGGCTGCGGGTCTTTAACCCTTTGGAAAGGGGGATCCCCTTGCTATTGTGGGGACAGTCAACCAACTAGTAGAAAACGTACAGAAGGCAGCATGTCTGCACATGATGTATGACCAGGAGCTTAGACCTAAACAGGAATCTCCAACGGTGATAGCAGTCAACCCAGAACGAATGACTCCTGCCATAAGGGGCCTCCCCAACCCCTTAAAAGCGACTGGTATTCAGTTACAGGGGAAAATAAAGGTGATGTCCCAGGGAAAAAGAGCTATTGCTGCATTAGAAGGGATAGCGACCTCTAATCACAAACCCCAGGAAAACAAAATGTGGATCTGGGGAGAAGCCACTCAAGAATTAATAAAGTATGGACAAGAATATGGCCCTGTCACCGGGTCAACCACCAAAACTGACCCAAAAAGTTCAAGGCGCACAGAGTTGAAACCTTCCCCACACCCAGCTAACAATAAAAGAATGTCTCCCGTAGCATCACCAAGTGGGAGAGAGAGAGGGCACAGGTGTAAGGGTCTGTGGACCATGGGGTAGCAGAAAGGTATTCCCTGAGATCTTATGAACAGGTTGCCAACTGGCAAACTGAAAAAGCTGGTGTCAGGATGGCCTGAAAGTCCACCAGTTAAGAATGAGCGCCCAGCTCCTAGTGCCCTCTTACCAAAGCCAACTGCATCCCCTAGACCGATGGGAAACTAACGCCTTTGCCCCTTGTAATGAGTGGGGGAGTGAAGGATGGGTACATATTGGGCAGCTCACTGGAAATCACCGAGATTCTATATAACTTGTTCTGTGGAAGCTAAGTTGGTACCAATAACGTTCCTGGCAGATACTGAAGCTCAGATTTCAGCCATTAAAACTGAAGATGTGGCACAAAGCGGTGTGACTTTGTCTAAGCAGCACGTTTGTTGCAGATGCTTTTGGTATTGTTCAAGCGCAAACATTGGCTACTGTTGGTTTGTGATTACCTGGGGAGGAGACAGACACTCTGGTAACAATGTTTGTGGGGCCATTCCTGCTTAACCTTTTAGGACTCGATGTTCTGAACGGTAAGGTGTGGACTGGTGAAAAGGGGAGGAATTGGACATTTGGCACCTTGTCAATAGGTATACAGCTGTTACACACTGCACCTTTGCTCCTTCCCTTCCGATTCATGAAAGTCAAACCCTATCCATTACCCTTAGGGGCACGGGAAGGTTTAACCCCAGTGTTGGAGGAGTTAAAGGAACAGGGAACTGTAGTGCTGGCCCACTCTCCTTTTAACTCCCCCGTATGGCCTGTTCATAAGCCAAACTGAAAATGGAGACTAACTTTAGACTATTGAAGGCTTAATGCTAACTCAAGCCCGTTAACAGCTGCGGTGCCAAACATTGTTGAGCTTATAGCATCTACCCAGGAACAAGCTGATCCCATTATGGCAACTGTGGATGTCAAAGATCTGGGTTTTATGGTCCCCTTGCAACCCAAGGACCAAGAATGCTTTGCATTTACTTGGGAAGGACTCACTCGACCTATTTAGTTCTGCTCTCACAGTTTTAAGGATGCCAAGAAACAGTACTGGAGATGTAGTTACAGCTCTGCTAAAGGTGTTACAGTTGGACTGTTGGGAAACAAGGACACTTTATATTACAGTGCCCTAAGTAATGACAAAAAAAGGACTGGTTCTTTCCCTAAAGGAACCTGAGCCCTACAAGACCACTATTGGGTTTGTGAGCAGTATGTGTACAAAAAATATTGCCCCCTAATTGGTCAAGAATATGTTTTATAGGGTATATTTTGCCCTTGTTTTTTACCTAAAATTCAAGGAAATGCATTAGCAATCAGAGTATACGATGAGCTAATAAGAGAAAAATGATTGATTGATACCTCCCCCACTGGTGGGAGAGCTCAGAACTGGGGAAAGGATGTGTGGCCACCACATAACAAATTATACAGCATTATGGACCATCCACTTGGAACCCTAATGAACTGGTTAGTGGTGCTCAATAACCTTTCTATAATTCGGTTACAAGCCATCCTAGAAATTGTCACCAATGAGACTACCTATGCCCTTGATCTATTGGCAGATCAGGCCACACAGATGCAAACAGCAACATTCCAACACCAAATGGTTCTCAGTTACTTGCTAGCTGAAGAAGGGGGTGTCTGTGGTAAACTAACTGATTCTAGTTGTTGTTTAAATGTTTAAACATTGACAATAATGGCCAAGGTGTTGAACATACCACTTCCAAAACACAAAAAGTGGCCCATGTCCCTGTCCAGATCTGGGAGAGTTGGGAATATGATGCCTTCTCTTGGCTTCCAGGTACCCCATGGGTCAAACGCATCCTTTTCTATATGTTATGTGGTGTTGCATTGTCTATTTTATTTTTTTAAACGTGTAATTAATGTTTTATATAGTTGATACAATGCACTGTCTCAAGTATGCAATTCATAGCCACATCACCTCATGATGATGTCAGACATATCCATGCAGTATTTCAGTCTAAACCTCAGTTGTAAACATTGTATAAACTGTGCTCTTTCCCACACTACTATTTTCTCTATGTTTCCACCACCATGGACAAAGAAGCAACAATCTTTGAGACACAGGGTGGTGTGGGAGACCATATTGTGAGCTGACTGTCTCAAAGTTCGTTCACATCCCCATCATATTGATGCAAGGCTACCAGGCATTTTAACCGAACTCATCAGTTGCGGACCAGACAAGGAACAAACAGCCGCCCGAAACCAGACATCAGCCGGGGTCAAGGTATGGCCCCACTGTTTTCAGGGGCATGTCCAGATATGAACAACCACCTCAGCCCTCTGAGGCATGTGCAGTCCATGACAAAAGACCATGCAGCTGTCACGTGTGCCCCTCAGAATGCTTGCACAGATGTGTGGTACGTGCCTTTGTCAGGGAAATGGTCTCCCAAATACCCTGTAAAAGACTGCACAATTGAACAGTGAGAGGCACAATCTGGAGACCGTCACCACTGATAGACAAGGAAACTACAGACCAACAGGATGCTGCTGCATCCATGGTGGTCACTATCTCCTGCAATTCTGTCCCGACTGTTTGCTAGGTTTCCTGATTGGCGGCATTTGACCTCATTTGCGTCTTCATCTCACTCCGGGTATAACATCAAATCTCCCTGGCTCAGGCTTTCCTGGACTGGAACAACCACTTAAGAAGTTTTATCTCTTACATATAAAAGTGGTTTGGGGTTTCTTCCCCCGCTTTTTTTTTTTTTTTTTTTTTTAAACTGGCCTTTAGAATTATCAATATTTATTATTTTCAGTGATTTTTTTTCTCACCCTTTATCTTTCCCTGTCTTCCCATTTTACCATTTCAAGTCAAAGAATATACAGCATAAATGACAATATTTTGTAAATAAATGACTGGGGAAACAGGTGATTGGGAAACCAAATATCTCATAGTGATGAGCTCTTACTTTCATATGACATCTGGATAAGCAGCTGTGATCCTTGGATGCATAATCAAAGGAATACTGAATATAAGTAAAAAAACTGTTCTACAGCACTAGAAATGCTATTACTAGACTGTTATATGTGATTCTAGTGTCCACATTAAATACAATTAATAAAAAAAGTAGAAAGTGAAAATTAAGGTTTAGGAATATTTGAGACCAGGAAAAGATGTTTTCAATCAATTATTAGAGGAGTTAAATTAATTAAATTACCTAAAAAAGGCAGATTTGATCACTACTTGCAAAATGGTGACATGACTGTGGTATGTACTGACAACCTGTTGGGACACAAAAAGGTTCTGAGAGGCATGGAGCAAATGTTGATGTTATTATTCTCTCCATATTAGGAGATTTTACAGTATAATGTTTTGGATCATCTCAAAAGGAGCTTGCCACAACCTATTATACAGCACTGGTAAAAATACTGGTTAACTTATGATGGTACTGATATTGGCATGTGCTAGCAAGCAGAGGAAAACCCTTCAGGGATTTGGGTTGTTATGAGTAGTTACATCAAAGAAGATTTCTTATAGTAAAGGCATGATGTAGAAGACAAGAAGTATAACATGATCTAGTGACTGAAAGCGGGAGCCACTACGTAACCAATAAAAAGGCAAATAGCTACTAAAATGATTTACGTTGGGATTTGGTGAACCATTGAGTTGCTCAATGGCTTGATGCCTTGGATTCAGTGCTGTTTTAAAGGGTGTTCTCTAGATCAGCCATGACATTTTGATTTAATACAAGCATCATCAATGAAATTTTATGGCCAGGATACATGTTAGTTACACATAGATGAGCGTAAGGGCCTCTTTGGTTGTCTGAGTCTATGAAAAGGAAGAAGAAAACGTGATACAGTCAGCAGAACCACAGAAAAATTATTTTTCATAGAAAGAATATTTAGTCCTGAAAATTCACTGACGCTTTACTACTAGTAGTAAGGCGGCCTCAGAGAGTGATCTATTTTACTCTTCATCCAATCTTAAGAACCAATGCACTGAGTAATAGGATAACAGAAGTCCCCCTGGCCATGCCAAAGGCAGTATTTACAGAGTTGCTGGAAACCATTCCATTCCTGCAGCCTGCTAATATTTCTGCCAGATTCAAGAGGCCTCTCATTGACTGAGGTTCTGCAGCTCCAAGGCACTGTTGAAATCATTTGCTCAGACTCCCTTCTGGCCAGTTCTTGAGCAGTAGTGATCAATCACAATTGAGTTCCTGGTGTACCATGTCACAGCAAACTGATTAAACTCTCCCTGAAGAAATCACAGCTGTTATTTGGCCTAATGATATCATCCAGGACTTTAAATTACAAAGGAGATTATATTTGTCTTCCAGAGAAAACATTTTAATTTGAAAGCTCAGTAAAAAAAATTGTTCAAAATGTGTAGTGATCTTTGTAGATAGTTAAGAATAGTACATTGGCTTTCAGGACTGTAGCGTAAGAAAAATCTCTTCAGTGTTATGATACTGACTTGTAAATTGTTTCTGTGCTTTTTAAGGTTCTAACTGCTTTGGAACAAATAATCCTTGTTTTGCAGGTAGGAAGCACAAAGATAGCATCAGCTTCATTAGAGAATCCAGAGCTACTCACTGAAGGCTGCAACAGCCCACTGCCATGATGACTCAAGTTGATAACAGACATCCTAGCCTGGAGAAATCCCACTGATTACTAAGGGAGAGACTCTTAAGTAAGTTATTACCATTGTATAAACGGTCTTCTAAACATTCAGACTTTACTTCATCTGTAAATTCAAAATACTTTATCACAGGAAGCAATGACTGAATTTAAGCCCAGAAATGTTTTACACAGAAGCACAGGAAATCACAGCTGACACATATGCATAGAGGTTACAAGCAATATCACTACTTCCCATGTCTCATAAAATTAACCATGTTGATTTATACTGAGCTCAGATTTCATAGTACTGTTCTGTTGCTCAAAATAAAATTGAATGGGTCAAGCAAGGAAAATGCCTGTGATTTCCAACCACAAAAGAAGTCAATATTACTAGCTATCTTTAGGGGTTTTTTTAAAAAAAAAAAAACAACCAAAAACAAAAACAAAAAAACAAAACAAACACAAAACAAAAACAAAACCATAAAGAAACCAAAACAAATCAAAACAAAACCGGAAGACCTTTGGCACTGTAAAGAAAATAACTATTTAGCTGATTCAATAGTCAGGGAATTATACTGAGATGAGCTCAGTTTACGGGAACAGGTCTGACTGACCTGTGCTCAGATCTTGGAAGAAGAGGGAGAACAAGCCTCCAGCAATGTCTAATAAATGTGTGTAATTTAGAGCATAATTTAACACATAATTTGAAGCAGCTTTTCCCCACATGCACAAGATGCTCTCATTTTGCTGGGGGCAAAGAAGCAATGTCAAGGAGTATGCTGGTGCCGTCTTTACATTGTACATCATTACTTGCCCAGGAATGTACACCTTGGCTCCCTTTCCCAGAGACCTTGCCTTACCATTTTTATTTTCTAAGCAGTATAACAAGCACAGAGGTGAGCGGGACAAGAGCTAAGCAAAACTCTGAGGCACGTTAGGAAAATTCTGACAGGAATCTGCCTGCTATCTCAGCAAAGCTGTGGTTTCCTCAAGCATCCACCTATCACACCCCCGATTACATAGAACCAGGTCAGACAGAAAGATTTGATAGATCAGGCTTGTAAATTTGATATTCAGACTGATTGAAACTATGCAAAAAATGAATTCAACAAGCCATGTAGCTACCCACAGGAGGAGAACATTTTCAGTTGAATTTTTGTGGAGCTATTGAAACTGAAGTGTTTTTTAAAAAGACGCAAAAGTGGTTCATCTCCAGCCTGATTTCTTCAGAGGCCATGATTTTGGTTTCTTGGCAGCTCAGGTCCCAAGCATGCCTAAATATAGGTGAGAATAATAATACCTTAAGAGTCCAAGCTCTCCTTTTCTCCTTGCACGCCTGTCACTGCCGCTACCCACAGCATTCAGGGGTGCAGACCAGTGGCTGCTCATTCAGACTCCAGGACTTTCAGATGTGAATGCAATATGAAACATAGAAATGGTGTGTTCTCTCTGCACATGCTGAGGTCCAAACTAATTATATTTCAATTGTTCACACTCAGAGCTTTGAACCAAACTGCTATTCCTTGTTCTATATGGCCGCGCCTTCCTCTTTGGCTATATTTGCTGATGCCTGCTGTGACCCATTTTGGGTTCAGTGACCACCCAGAAAAGGCCGAGGGGTACACTTGCATTGTTAAGTAAAAACAGGCCAGGGGGTGAACCTGAGCCATAGAACCTTACTCATCCACACCACTGAATTGTCAGATTGCTCATTGCTTTGAATGTCTCTCCAAGACACATCCTGAAAATTAGGGTGGACTTTATAAATACTTTCCTTAAAATGAGGCCAGTCTAGTGTTTCCTCATGAAAGAAAAAGATGCAGAATCATCTTGTTCCCTGTTTTCATTTCAAATATTTTTCAGTTCTTCTCTTCCTGTACAGAATTATTAATTATTTTAAGTTGCTGGTTTATGTTTCAATAATGCATTAATATTAATATATGAAAAAACTAAAAAATTATACAAGGCATCAAGTTTATTTTTTTGTCAGAGGTCTTCTCTCTCATTCTTTATTTTGGGGATAAGAATATAAGAAGCAGACAATCCTTTAATTCCCTTATGGCTCTGAGGATTGTTTTATAGTGTAATGCTTTGAGGGGTGTGGCAGAGAAAACCAGAAAAACCATGAAACTCTGTGACTGCATTTACAGTAATCAGAATATCCTAAGATGCCTTTTTTCACAGGTTGTTTAGGGAATGCTGTGTGGAGATGTGGGTGTACATTTCTGAGGTTTTTTTGTAACCTCAGCTCCTGGAATCAAGTTATTATAGAAGATGCTAAATTTTAATTTCTCATTAAGCAACTTTGCAGCCTTCATAGTTGAGGGAAAGCTCTAAAGACATGAATTACCAGTTCCAATCAGTCAAAAAGCCATCCTAAAAGTTGTGATTTCCTCAGGTTGGAGTCAAAATCTCTGAATGTTTCTGTTGGAATATGGTACAATAAAATGACACTAACTTGGCCAAGCTGCCATATGAGAGTATTACACTATAAAAGACTACAGATTGAGTCCCAGCCCCTGTGTGCTATAGTCAGAGAAAGGGGCTATGCTGACTGTGGAGTATATGCACATATTCCCAACTCAAACACGACATACTGTTCACACTGATTTACAACTCAGAGCTCAGTAAGCAGAAGGGAAGAATAGCATAATATGAGCAAGATGCACTTGCAGTCTAAAAGTGACTGACATATTTATTACCTAGAGCACTTTATCTCTGAAAGTTGTTCTCCTAAGGCATACTGAAGATAAACACTTCTCTCTTTTTTTTCTTTTTTTTTCTTTCTTTCTTTTTTTTTTTAATATAACATATTTACAAGAAACACAAGGTTCTGTGTAATAAAAAAGCATGGAAACAGTTTTAATTTTCAGATGAACACCTGGGCTGGTCAGACTCTTTCACGTCACCACCAGTGGGCTACACATCAGTGTTCTACACAAAAATCATCTTTACCTCACCCTCCTCCACTTTTCATACTACTCTGCACTGCTGACCTCCCTCAGTTTTTAGATATAATCTCCTATTAAAAAGCAAACAAAATTCCCTAAGAACTGCAATAAGCCCTCACCAGTTTACACTAACCACACACAGACACAGACTTGCATAAATTAAAGTGACTGTACTTGTTATCTTGTTCATTCCACTCAGCTTTGAAATGCAAACACCTCTAGTGTGGACTGTGGCACCTGTTCAACACCAATGCATCAACAGGAGTGCTACTCTTGTTACATACTGCTATATCTTTCCCCTCCTGAAGCGGAATATAATTGCCAAGCAGACAATAAAAAAAAAAAGATCCATAGAGTAAAGCAGACACTCTAGTAGGTAGAATGTACTTTCATTGAAATACGTAAAGGTAACAAGAATACCTTTTAAACTATTTAGAAAACTGTCATCAAGTCTTTAGAGGATAAAAAGTCTACAAGATACTGTTTTAGATCTAAGTTAGAATAATTTGTTTCTACCAATTTTTTTTCTACTTTATAACACCCAATTAATTGTGCATAAAATTAATTAATAAATCTGCTTTTTCTTCTAGCTTTCTCATCCAGTGTCTGAGCAATCCAGATAGATTGCATCAACTTATTTTCAACATTTCCAGAATTTGTTGAAGGGCTATTTTCTACTAATATTTCAGTTTTTACAAGAATTCATGCTGAAATCCGTTTTAGCAGGATAAAACTCAGGAAGAATGCAAGTCAAAATCTGTAACTATTAAAAGAAGGAAAGAAGGAAACAAAGTCACCTAACTGATACTTATTTGCCTCAATAAAAATACACTTACATCTAATTAGCTACCTTTATTTCCATTTGCACCTGGATAAATTGTAGAGAAATAGCATAATTCAACATATAAACCCGTTCTCATAAGTAAAGATAGCAAGCAAAATGGCATTCACAGATAGTAAGTGAAATGGCATTCACACATGCAACCTACTTTATCATGAACGACAATTAGGATTTACAATAAGTGTTATTTCATTCTTTTTTCTCCTTTTTTTTTTTTTTTTTTTTTAATGTAATTGGTCAAAATGACCTTTAGTGAGAAGCTGAAGAATCTTATAGCGCATATTTCAGACAAAGTATCTTCATTGCTAAATATCAACAGAAAAAATACTGGTACTATTCAACCGGAACAGTCAAAGTAAAAGTATGCAAAGGGACTTTCTGACAGTGTAGTTAATTATCGCTATTAGGTGCACTGCCAGGGACCCTGAAAGCCAAACCATGCGACTGCTAATGGATTACTCAGGGACTCTGATCTTGATACAAGGCAAATCATGGTGCTGGTGACCTTCATCAATGGATAATGGCAGTGACACACTTGAGTTGTTACATGGTTATAACATATCTCTGTTAGATGACTGGTGCTTTGATAGCCATATCTTTCGAGGGTAATGTATGACCTGTCACGACCTCAAGAAAAGAACATATACCAGGGGAAAAGGGCTTGTGGTGTGCTAATAAGGGAAGGTTACGACATTTTTAGAATGAAGGAGAAAGAAAATTAGGCTGAAATTAGGTCATATAAACCTGTGTTTGCATGAGCATATGTACATGTGTTGTAAATTGTTATATACACATGTGGACACAAAGGAAATACTCATTATTTTTTTAGCTGCATAGATCTGTGAAGTTGGGATTTTAGGAAAGGTGAATGAAACAGGCAAATCTCTTTCTAAACTTCAAACAATTGTAATTGAATAAGGATGTAATTCATGGCTGTCACTGTTACCTTAAGTTGGTGTTTCAAAATGAAACTCAATTAGCAGGCATAAGACCCCTGACAAAAATGCGCAGGTATGACTGCTTTCTTACAAACCAGAGGAATAATCTTCACTTCTATAATACAAACAGCCCATGGAGTTTTAGCTACTGTTCATGTGCTTTGTGTATGCACAAACATAAGAAGGTCAACAATCTATTACTTTGAAGAACACTTAGAGCAAAGATACCAGAACAGAAATAAACTCTTGAAATTGTAGCTAGCATAGATGCATTTGGTAGCTCTGTTGCAGAAACAAGCATAAAGATTAGGAAAAATCTACAAAATGGTTAAGAGAGTGGCCTCAAGCAGCAGATTTGAATTTAGTTATTGCAATTATAGAAGTTTTTGTGAACATGCTTGGCTAAATGTTAAAAGAAAGAGGTGTCTTTAGGTATCAAATTTGGAATCTGGATGTGAAATGTGTAAAAGTTTTGATGATGAACAAGTAGGCATCAAGTTATGCTTTCCAGAATGCTCAGGGTCCAGGTCTTAAGTTCTGGTTTTTGAAGATACTTGGTCTCTTAACTTGAGGCTGGAGAGAAATGCTTCTCTGTTCATCCTTCTGAGATGTAAACTCTACATTTAAATTAGGTAGCTAAGACACAAACCCACTTTCTCCTGAAAGACAAGACAGATACAGATACCCTTTGCTCCTCTAGTACATCCCACTTCAGTGACCAGACATATGATCTAAAAATTTGAATCTAGAAGACTTAAAAAACATACTTGTAAAATACCTTAAGAGGACCAAAGACTAAAATTTTAGTCTTGTCAGATCCCAATTTATTGGTTACTCTGAGATAAGTGTCTCTCAGTTTGTTTTATGCTAAAATTCCTCTGTTTTGCTTAAACAATTATCTGTCAAATGCAACTGAGGTTTTACTTGGGTTCTCCAAATGCCAAATGATTTCCTTGTCCATTGCTTACCTCAGAAATGAATACATGTACTTTGCTATACTCCAGCTGTCTTTAATGTAAACCCTTTTCTAGTGGACATGCTCTGGGAATATCTAGGTGGTTTGACACTTGAAAGAGGGTCACAGCTATGCAACCTAAACACACTCAGCTTACATCCTAAGATACTTAAATGCCAAATAATACAGAAATGTTGAAATCATTTTTCTGAAGTACTCAAAGGTAAAACTTCACTGACAAGTATATATTCTCCCTTTTTTATCCAGAGTACTAGTCCATTTGTCCTCTACATTGGATATTATTTTCTGGATTTTTGAGTACAAGTGAACAGGTAGTTCCCTTGGAAAGTAAAATGTGAAGATTTCTAGAGGCCTGTAGCCAGCAAAATGTTATGACATGATTCAGTCAATACCTCTCAGCACATAGATCAAGTTAGCTGTCTGACATGCATTATAAAGACATTATGAATGAAGTCAAAGTGAATCAACCTCTCTTCATCATTGCCACACCTAGGAAAAAAAAAATTCTACTTCACATGATGTTACAGAGATTAGTGAGGGTAAGCATATTCCATCAAAATACACATAATTATATGTATTTAGCCTCAAGGAAAATGCAGGGCGCTATTGAAGTGACTGAAAGAAATTTTACATTTAAAAGAAGGAAAAGGAGAGCATAGATAACTGGGTCATATTTGTGAACAAATGCACACATACTCTTTAACTGTGAGGGAAGTATATCGTAGAATAAAATCATTTAGGTTGGAAAAGACATTTAAGATGATCAATTCCAACCATTAACAAAGACTGCCAAGTCCACCACTAAACCATATCCCTAAGCACCCCATCTACACATTTTTAAAATACTTCCAGGGTTGGTGATTGCACCACTTCCCTGGGAAGCCTGTTCCAATGCTTGACCAACCCCTTGGTGAAGAATTTTTTCCAAATATCCAATGAAAAACTCAGGCCTCAAGTTGAGGTTGTTTCATCTTGTCCTGTCGCTAGTTATCTGGGAGAAGAGACTGACCCCCACCTGTCTAAAACTACTTTTCAGGTAGCTGTAGAGAGCAATAGATTCCCCCCTGAGACACACTAAAACACCACACTTCCCTCAGCCACACCTAAGACTTGTTCTCTAAACCCTTCACCAGCTTCATTGCTCTTCTCTGGACATGATCCAGCACCTCAACATCCCTCTTTTAAGTGACAGGCTCAAAACTGAACACAGTATTCGAGGTGCAGCCCCACCAGTGCAGAATGCAGAGGCACAATCACTTCCCTGGTCCTGCTGGCCACACTGTTTCTGATATGTCAGGACTAGTTGCTTTTCTTGGCCACCTGGGAACACTGTTGGCTCATGTTCAGCTGCCCATCAACCAGCACCCCCAGGTCCATTCCCACCAGGCAGCTTCCCAGCCACTCTGCCCTGTGCCTGTAGCGCTGCCTGGGGTTGCTGTGACCCAAGGGCAGGACCCGGCACTTCTCCTTGTGCAACCTCATACAACTGGCCTCAGCCCAGCCACCCAGCCTGTCCAGATCCCTCTGCAGAGCCTTCCTACCTCTCAAACAAATCAACACTCCCACCCAGCTTGGTGGCAAACTTACTGAGGGTGCACTCAATCCCCTTGTCCAGACCATTGATAAAGACATCAAACAGGACTGGCCCCAGTACTGAGCCCTGGGGAACACCACTTGTGACCAGCCACCAGCTGGATGTAACTCCATTTACTATCACTCTTTGGGCTCAGTTATCCAGCCAGCTTTTAACCCAGGAAAGAGTATGCCCAATCCAGCCACAAGCAGCCAGTTTATCCAGCAGAATGCTGTGGGAGACAGTGCCAAAGGCTTTACTAAGGTCCAGGTAGACATCTACAGCCCTTCCCTCATTCGCTAGGCAGGTCACCTTGTCACAGAAGGAGATCAGGTTCATCAAGTAGGACCTGCCTTTCGTAACCCCATGCTGATCACCTGCTTGTCTGGTAAATGAGATGTGATGGAACTCCAGAGGATCTGCTCCATAATCTTCCCTGTCACCAGTGTCAGGCTGATAGGCCTGGTGTTTCCCAGATCCTCCTTCCTGCCTTTCTTGTAGATGGGCATCATATTGGCTAACCTCTAGTCTTCTGGGACATCCCCATTTAACCATGACTGTTGATAAATGATGGAGGATAAAAGATGGAGAGTGGCTTGGCAAGCCCTTCCACCAGCTCCCTCAGTACCTTTGGGTGGATCCTATCTAGCTCCACAGGCTCATGCGTATCCGAGTAGAGCAGCAGGTCACTAACCATTTCCTCCTTGTCTATGGGGACTTCATTCTGCTCCCTGTCCCTGTCTTACAATACAGGGGGTTGAGTACCCTGAGGGTGCCTGGTCTTGCTATTACAGACTGGGGCAAAGAAGGCATTAAGTACTTCAGCCTTTTCCTCATCATTTGTGGCAATGTTTCCCTCTGGCATCCAGTAAAGGATGCAGATTATCCTTATCCCTCCTTTTGTTTCTAATGTATTTGTACAGGTTTTGTTATCTTTTACAGCCGTGACCAGCCTGAGTTCTAGCTGGACTTCTGCCTTTCTAATCTTCTCCCTGCATAACCTTGCAATACTCTTCTAGTCCTCCTGAGTTGCCTGCCCCTTCTCCAAAGATGGTAAACTCTCCTTTTTTCCCAGAGTTCCAGCCAAAGCTCTTTGTTTAGCCAGGCAGGTCTTCTTCCCTGCTGGCTTGTCTTTTGGCACAGGAGGACAGACCGCTCCTGCACCTGTAAGACTTCCTTCTTGAAGGATGTCCAGCCTTCCTGGACACCTTGACCCTTCTGGACTGTCACCCAAGGGACTGTCAGCCAGGCTTTTAAAACAGGCCAAAGTCAGCCCTCAGGAAGTCCAAGGTAACAGTTGTGCTGACCCCTCTCCTTACTTCTCTGAGAACTGAAAACCGTATTCTCTCATGATTGCTATGCCCAAGACATCCTCTGCCCACCACAGCACTTGCTTACCCGTCCTTCTCTGTTCACAAAGAATGGGTCCAGTGGGGCATTTGCCCTGGTTGGCTCCCTTACCAGCTGTGTCAGGAAGGTATCTTCCGCACACTCCAGGAATCTCCTATACTGTTTCCTCTCTGCTGTGTTGTATTTCCAGGAGATGTCTGGTAGGTTGAAGTTCCCCAAGAGAATCATGAGGTTTCTCCCAGTTGCTTGTAGAATATGATAAATTGAAGGAAGGAAGCTTATAGTATTTGAAAGATGAAAAAAAAATAAAAGTAGATCATAGAAATTGAACTTGAAACACTTATGTTTTACAGGAATTTTGAGGAGCAATCATCTTCATCAGTGATATTGGCTTCCACACAGAGATCAAACATGTGCTAGGCATGCCAGATAAGTCTAGCATCTAGCCATGGGACATCCCATTGCTGTAAGGGTTTGTGTGCTGATTTTGGCTGGGAACCTGAACCAATGGAGAACAAGCCTTACAAGAAGCAGTGCAAGTACAGCAGTGACCTGACCTGAGCTGGCTTTGGTGTCCAGTAACTCCACATAACATGCCACCTCTCCTGTCCTAAATGACCCCCATAACAGATGGAGACCCAAGTCATGGACTGAATTAACTCTATGGACATTTTTTGGACATTTTAAAGACATTTTATAGGGGCGATCTGTAGACTAAGGGAATGATATTGGTGTATTATATCAAAGGATGGGAAGAGTGGTGGTGGTTAATGAGATTGTATTGGATGGATGTGTAGTACCGGAGCATGACGCAATTGGTACAGAATGAAGGGTAGAGAATGTGCTTGTTTTGGCTGGAATAGAGTTAATTGTCTTCATAGTAGCTAGCATGGGGCTACAGTTTTTGATTTGTGTTGAAAACAGTGTTAACACAGAGATGTTTTTGTTACTTCTGGGCAGTGCTTACACAGTCAAGGTCTTTTCTGCTTCTCACACCACCCCACCACCAAGTAGGCCAGTGGGGAACAAGAAGTTGGTGGCAACACATCTGGGACAGCTGACCCCAGCTGATCAAAGACATATTCTATATGATATGATGTCATGCTCAGCATATAAACTGGGGGAAGAAGGAAGGGAGGGACATTCAGAATGATGGCATTTGTTTACCCAAGTAATCATTACATGTGATGGAGCCCTACTTTCCTGGAATGGCTGAGCACCTGCCTGCCGATGGGAGGTAGTGGATGAATTCCTTGTTTTGCTTTGCTTGCGTGCACGGCTTTTGCGTTACCTATTAAATGGTCTTTTCTTAACCCACAAGTTTTCTCACTTTTACTCTTCCAGTTCTGTCCCAAATCCCACTGTGGGGGAGTGAGCGAGCTGCTGTGTGCTGCTTAGTTGCCAGCTGGGGTTAAACCATGACAGTTTGTAACAACAGGTCCTTCAGAAAGATCAACACAGGGGTGTTACAGTCCACTCCTGTGAAATCTACAACCCAACAATAATCCTCTAACTTCATTAGGGCCTTCAGGAGAGCGCACGTGGCAGATGGGGATTTCAGTTTTGAATTCGTTAGTCAAATTCAACAAAATGCTTAAAGAATACGTAAAACTGTGCTTAAATGCTTAGCTAAATTGGGACACTTAAGTTCTTCACTGGAGCAAAATGAAAACAGATACAGCTGGTGTGTCTGTTACGCTGCAAAGAGTCTAAGTATCTGAGCATTTATCAACATATGGTTCACTTCAAAACTTGAAATGCTGTGATTGTGGGGAACAGGTTCACAGTTAAACAACTATAAACCTACTTTAGTCATTTATTTGAGCAGCTTTTACGGCTGGGCTGTATCACTAGAGCAACCAATGTGAATTGATTTATCTAGTCTTGCATTCTTCTTGAGGTCTACTTCTGCACAGGAGCTTTTGAAAATACATTTTTTGGACTTGTCTGTGCATTTATCCCAGACACGCAGTTCTAATAAAATACTGACAATGGGCAGTGCTGTCATGGTGGTAGAGGCATCCTGTGACATGGAAAACATTCTCCATCAGGTATTGCTAACACAGGATCAATAGCACTCTTTCTCTTTCTCACCTCAATTAATTTCTCGTACGGAGAGTAAAAGCATCACTCTACTGTTACTGAAAGATTACAGGAATCATCAGCTAGCATTTGTCAACATAATAATATATCAGTTTAAACATTTGAAGATTTGATATACTGAGAAGCTATTTTATATTGTGAAGAAACTTGTAAACAATAAAAATAAAAATATCTTCTTAGAGTTCTTATACTTTCAATCTTTGAGCTTTTGGAACAGATTAAATGCAATCCTCCTAGCTTGATGAAGAGACAATATTCTACAACACACCTGATAGCAGATGTTTACTAATCACTGATAAATTTTGCATGTTTAAAAAGGGAAATGGCTTTTAGAGGCACTACTGATGTAATTGTAAGAGCACACACAAACCATATGAAGATTTGCTGAAACAAAACCTAACCTGGGGATAAATATAAAGCTGTTGCAGCTTTGAATCTAGGACTTGCCCACATTTCAGCTAACTTCTCTAAAAGTCAAATTGCGTATAAATAAACAAAACTATATTAGAAAAACCTTTCCTTGAATTCGATGCACAAACTTGCAGTACTGTTTTGTATTTTCTATTCTAGTAAATGGACACTTAAAAAAAAAAAAATACTCACAAGCAGATATTTCAAACTATACTTCCTCAAAAGAAAATATGAACTATGATTATATTATTTACTCTGGAGACAGAGACATCCTGCCAAAAAACTGCTCCATACTATGTAGCCAACATGTTTGCTTAAACCAGAACTGGCAAGTACTCATATTCCTCACAGCCTTGGATGGACATGTAATAAGGAATCCAGTTAGGCTGTCTGTTTAAAATTTAGGGACTTCTATTATTACATATTACCTACAGAAATCAGATGGTTTATTAGATCTGATGTACTTACTTTGAAGAAGAAAATTATGTCTTTCATCTGAAAAATACTAACTACTACTTCAGTGTTATGGGAAATTTACTGATTATAAAAGACCTTTTTTTCTGGAAGCAAGCGACATCGTGGAGTAGCCATAAATGCACTTACATAGAAGACTGAGGACATAATTCTGTTAACTACCTGTTCCAAGCAAGAGTGCAGCATTTCCCTAGCATTTGTAAATGGCCAGAACATATGATTCTGTAACAGAGCTTCTAACAACAAAGAAAAAAAAAAAAAAAAAACAAAAAACCAAAAAAAAACTAGCAGCAGAAATGCAACTACAGACAACCTAACCTGAAAAGTAATTGATGAAAATTGTTTGAATGTTCCTTGTCAAGTACTTTGTACTTGTTAGATAACAGAAAGACTGGCAGATAAACAAAATATGGAACCCTGCTATATGGGTGATGTTCAATCTTTGTAATAAAAATAGCATCCTTTCTCCCAGTATCAGACTGTCTTAACAGAACAGTCTTTGGCATGTTAGAACATTAATGCACCTGTTGAGAAAATGTGCTTTGTCATGAATAATATGTGGAATGAGGACAAAAAGAAATTTTCAGTGGGAAATACAGCAAAGACTGTAGTAATCTTTACGGCAGTCTGCATGGTAACAGCTGAATCCTGCGACTAGCTGTGAGGAGCTGAATCATATGCATATTAAAATATTCATAATGTCTATAAAAGGATTATTTTTCTTAAGATATAGCAAAGTCTTGGACATTTTTGAAGGTAGAAACTTCTACTAGCTTGTGAAGTTCTACAGTCTACTGTTTGTATAAAGAGAAAAATGTCATATACATTTCATGCTGTATCCATAGATAAAACACTGATTTGCAGCTCAGTAAGGATTGATTCAGATTTCTCGTTTTAAGACATTATTCATGTTCCTAGTGCTCCTAAACAAATCTTTCAAACTGACTCATGCACTAGAGAAATATTATCATAAAATGAACAAGGAAAATGCATCATGGTTTTTATGAATGTACATAAGGAGCTTGTGCCACACTATTATTCATGTAGCCAAATTATTTAACATTTGAATGACTGGAGAGTTGACTGCAGTTTTAGAATACCTCAGTATTTTATGAAATTTTGAATAAATGGTTATTAAAAAGAAAATCAAACAAGGAATTCTTCACTGACTGTGTTAAACTTGTCCTACCTTGTCCTAAGCTAGGCATGTGTCAGTCCTATTTGGGTTCCCTACCAATGGTCTCACATGATCGTGAGAAGGATGTGCCAGTGATTCTTTCCTCCAGCTTCCTGGCACACTTCCTTGTCACACATAATTTACTATATGGGGACTGTCTGCAACATTATAGCTCATGTGAATTACACACCCTCAAATTGATGATAGAATCAAACCAGAATTTGCAAAAGTTAATTCGTAGCCTAACTCAAAATACAGCTTTACTCTCTCTGGAGACACAATGCTCAATGAAAAGAGATACCCATACTTTGTAAGAGTTCAAAATCCAACAAATTTTACCAAACTAAATATGGAGAACTAGATCAGAGAGGAAAAACAGGAGGCTGTACCTACACTGGTGAGGTTTAGCATTATCTGCATGTAAATGACTTACAAAAACTCTTATCTGATGGTACAATGCATAAGCTGATCTTACCAAAAGTTCATGGTGAATATGAATGAACAGTAACTTATACAACAAAACTGTACCCCTCATTATCTGTAACTTGTGGATTGTAACTAGAGTGAGTTGTCTCACTTAATTGACTTGGGATATGCTGATGAATTACTTCTATCACCTTCTATGCTGTGGAAATCACGTTTAAAATTAACTGACTGTAGCATCCTGTTCCAATGCTATAAAGTGCTGCATTTGGACTATGGCTGACACATGCAGTTACACAAAGGACATAAGTATGTTTAATATCCTACAGGTAGGTCTTCGTTTGATCTTGTGATGAGTAATGGACTTCTTGTGTTCTTAGTGATATCTTCTGAAGGAGCAGGATTCACCTTAATCACCGTTTAGCCATCCAAGCTCTCTCTTTTGCTGATGGAAAAAATTAATTATTTCTGTGAAACAGTTTGGCCTATTCTAAAATATTTGCCATCTATTTTAGAGGAAGCCTGAAGAGTAGCTGAGATTCCTTGTTTTTAAAAAGTTCCTGGAAGGCAAATACCTAAGAGTACATCATACCCTACACTCCAACTGTAACATTTTAAGGTTATATATTGAACAAAGGATTAATATCCAGACAGCTTTTTCTTTTCTTCCAATCTGAAAAATAAACAAAAATGCAGGGAATAACATGTGAGACTTTGCCAGAAAGAAAGAGGAAAGGTCAGAAAATCTGGAGTGCTTGGCTCTGCACTTATTTATTTATTTCCACAAGAAGCTGATACTGCTGTTTCTAGCATTTTCCTCTTAGTTAATGAACTTGTGATAGAAAGGTGTGTGTAATTAGAGCTGTCAATATTGAATTCTAAATGTGCACTGCACTATGAATTTAATCTAAGTTTCCCTATCCCCAGTCCTCCCTTCCCATTGCCACTGGGAGAGGCTGAAGCACTTGACTGCTGCTGTGGCAAATTGGGTCCTAATAAGTATGATGCTTTACTGCTTCTTGTTTTTTCTAAGATACAACTGCAGCATTTCATAAGAACTCACCTGGGCATTAATTCAACAAGAAATGTTGGTAGGAGTATTATATTTTCCACGTTTTGATATCTCACTGAATGACTTGCATATAAAGAGGCCTGGCAGCTGGTTTGTGTCAGTGACTGATGTGTTTGTCATTTCAGCCTCAGATTTGGCTGATCCACCCTTGTCAGGCTTAAGAGTAATGTTTTTCTTGCTGTTTCCTACCATTTTGCAATTTTAACTAGCATGAAAATAAAAAACCCCAAACAAACCCCACAGAATGATGACGTGACAAAAGCATTTAAATGTTATATAGCAGTTTTCATTTAATGTTGAGAAAGAGGTAATCTCAATGCATGTCACCTCTACCAGTAATGACAGGTTTATTCAGAAGTGGAGAGGATGTATAAGTAAGAAATATTCATTTTTAGTGTATTGAATTAGCTCAAGTCATATGTTTACATGTTTAGGAAGCACAGTCATAACTGATAAAACAGATAAAACTGATAAAACAAATAGTAGAAGATTTGTGGTGTTTCCATAAAAACCTTATTTAAGATGGATGTTTTTAAGTCATGTAGAATCTCACCAAGGATCAGGATGAATTCATACATAGGAAATGCCACAATGTTTCTCCAGGAACCATGGATGCACAGGGCTATCTTAAAATCCACAAGTTATTTTATTATTTATTATATCAATTGCTGCACTCAGAAAAAGAGAATGACAGAAAGACAGGAAGAGAGAAAGAGAGAGAAAGGACCAAGACAGGAAGAGCCCATATCATTCTCATAATTAATGCAAAAAGAAGTCTTTTTTATTTTGTTTTAGAAAAGACAGCTCATCAGCTCATCCATGGTTGAAATGCCACCAGATGGTCCCTCGGTGTCATTATTCTATTTAAAATGACCAGAACCAAGGCTTCTTCAATCCTATCACAGCCATGGTACAATGTACTGGATTTTGAAACAGTGCTTTTCATTTAGAAGAGAAACAAAAATATTTTAGAACCATTTAGATCAATGCCTCTAAGTCTGTTACACAAAAGATTTCATTACAATTTCATAGGAAGATTTTAAGCACATGCAAAATTGTAGAGGGTTTGCACTTGGCATTTTGATCCTTGCACTAACCAAAATCAGCTGCAAGTTCCCCATCAGCCTCCTCAGCAACATCACACTGGGGAGACTGAAATGGATGAAAACCTAACCCTGTTTCTTGTTGTTGAACACTCAAATTTGTCTGCCTGAAACGATGCCTGACTACCTCTTGCTACTCTGCGATGTATGTCACATGTAGAATGTATGCCCTGTAATATGGTATTGTCATTGCTAGTAACAGCCCATAAGTTTAGCACTGAATTTGCATGGTTTGCAGAAGTGAGGCTTGCCAGACCTGCCCTGCTTGAGCTTTTCTTGACCTGCCTGCAGCATTGTTTCTCTTGGTTAACTGTGACTGCAGTTTCTCAAACTGGCCAGGTGTCTATGGTTAATTTCTTTTCTGTGTCTTTGTGTGGTACATCCTTACATGGATTAGATAGCTGTAATGAGCAGTTACTCTATGCAGAAGGAGAGATTTTTTACTCTAGCATAATGATGTAGAGAAATATGCTTCTGGTATGATAGCAAAGGTCTTGGAGGACCATTGCAGAGTTGTACTGGCGTGGGATAAGGGATGGATCAATGGCTGGCACTGATGACCCCATGGCTATAAACATCTCACAGCTATTAACAACTCATCCATGGTCAGTTACAGCAACACAGATCTGGGCAAAACTGGTTTGGGGGTAACAAAGAGAACAAAAATAGTATCTAATACATAAAAGCCATTATAAACAGTAAATTTGGATGTAACATGAAACTGCTAACTGACAAAAACAGAGTAAAGGTGCTAAAGCATAATAAGTAAACATATAAAACTTACCCCAAGTGGATTCCAGAATGAGGAAGAAACCACCAACATCAACAACAGATTCCTGCCAGAGCAAGGAGGACAAGCTGACAACTTGTGTAGTTACCCTCTCTAGCAGTCTAAAGCTGTTTCAAGTAACTACTTTAAGTAGTCAATAGTTTAAGATCCAAAAAAGCAGTGGAAGAATAGGCATAACACCAGAAAAAGGGACAGAAATTAAGATGTGTTACAATTGTAATTGTATTATTAATATTATTGACACTTTTTTCTCTCCATGCAAGTATTATAACTGCATTATTATTCCTTCTTTCCTTTCTTATAAAATTAGACCCAAGACTAAAAATGATTCCTGAATGACACTGTTAAAATATTAGTTACATTAACAATAACTTCATATATATATATATATAACTTCATATATATATACTTACACAATATGCTTCATCTTTGCCCATAGACAAGACTTTGAGCATAACATACAGTATCAAGAGCTACTGTGAGCAATCAGTTGCATTTGCAAATCAATTTCAACCAGCTGGAAGACTTTCTGGACAGCATGAAACAATCATTGGGAAAAAGAGGATGGAAGAGTGGCATTTTACAATTGTGGAAGGGGTAGTGAGAAAAGTAATGGTATTTCTTATGCAAAAGTCACAAATACAAGTTTCTCAATATTTAGAGGTGCATTAATGGGAAACTGCTGATATAAGCCCTCTTCCAATGTGGTTTTGCAAATGAATGTCTGATTCATATATTTAGATTTGTAAATATATTTTCTTTCTCTGTAATATTTTAGGAAAGAGAAACCCCGATACAACAGTAAAACAAGACCTGAAAATAAAAAATTGTCCTCTTTAAACAGCCATAAGCAATTACACTAGTCCCCCAATCTTTAGAAATGCCTTTTTTTTGTGCTTTCACCTTGCCTTTCCGCAGATTCTGCCACTCAACAGGTAAATGCTGACTGGTGACAGCAGAGGAGCCACAGAAACTCTGAAAACATTTTTGTTTAATGTGCCTGGAACAATGACATAGTCTTTCTAACACTTTGACATCTCTCACTGGCTGACATTCTGCTTAAAAAAAATGCCTCTCAACTGGAGCAACTGACATATGGACTGTAAGTCATGAGATTCAGATCATCATATGATCCACCGAATACCTGAGTGCATTGTAAATGACAATATACACTTGAATGTCAACCCAACAGAGCACTGAAGAAACATAATGGCCAAATGTGATGCTTTAAACATTTATTTACACTCTTATACATGTCCATTTTCCTTAAGTCATTCTCAACAAGAAAGGAAAAACTGAAAACAGAAAACAAGAAACAGGGAGGGAGAGAGAGGGAAGAAGGAAGGCAGGAGGAAAGGAAAAGAAAAAGAAAGAAAGAGAGAGGGAGAAAGAAAAGGAAAATAACATAAAAGTGGGGAGAGAGAGAGAATTAAAGGAAGAAAATGGAAGGAAGGAAGGAAAGGAAAAAATGGAAGAAAGTGAGAATGGAAGGAAGAGAGAGGAAGGAAGGAAGGAAGGAAGGATGGATGGATGGAAGGATGGATAGAAGGAAGGAGAATGGAAAAATGAAATAAAGAAAACAAGAAAGGAGAAAGGAAGGAAGGAAAAAAGAAAAGAAGAAATGAAGGAATGAAAGAGGAAAGAAAGAAAGAAATGAAGGAAGGATGGGAGGGAGGGAAGGATAATGAAAAGATTTGGTTTGTCATGTATTCCAGTAGGGTCATTTAGCAGTTGTACAATGTCCAGCATTGATAAATCTCTCAAGTACTGTAGCTGGGTAAAATAAATCTCCTTTCTCTTTGGGGAAATTACAATAGCTGGAAATGCTGGGAGTGAGGGAAAATTTTATGTGGTGCCACAAATGGATTTGCAGACATTGATGATCAGGCAGCGATTGCTGAATACAATCAAATACCCACTTAACATGGGCACAGTTTTGCAGTGTATAGATGGACTAAATATAGCAGTGCTGCCTTTCTGGACAGTGAAAATGCACCAGGTTTATGCTGTTAACGATATTTGTACCCGTAGAGGTGTGTAGGAAGAACAGATTTTTCTTTTTTTCTGCTTGATTCCAGTTACTTAAGAAAGTTCGTCTTTGTAGCTACTTCAGAAGGTTCAAATCTTTTGAGTCAAGGAACAAAGCTTGAGTAAGCTGTTTCACTTTGATTTAGTAGTAAAGATAGAGTCTTTTGGACTGTTTGGAAAGTATGTAATGGTCAGCAATGGCTGAAATAGAGAGTAGACAGTAGACTTACACTACATCACTCGTAGGGTAGTAAGTAAATGTGACATTCACAATGACTGCTACCACAGTCAAGTCCATTTCATGTCTTTTGGAAGTAAGACAAAACAAGGAATAAGTGAATTGTCCTTCCCTATCCTATCCCATCCCATCCTATCCTATACTTCATGTTGATACTTAACTGTGTATGATTTTAGCTTTGAGGTCTGAACAAAGGTATCATACTATTGAGAAACACCAGGGCTATGGAAAGACCCTAGAGCCCTCAGTGTGATGTTTGTGCTTCTTTTATAAGTTTCTAGGGAGAAAAAGCATCCTAGTATTCTAGCAGAAAAATAATGTGCTAAACTGAAAGTCACTCACTTTGGCACACTGAGGTGCTACATAAGCTAAACAGTAGGGAAGAAAAAACCAACCTGTTTTCCTTTTAAACATTCACTTATGGCTTAAGGTCTTCTTCACTTGTGGCTTGAATCATCATCTTCCTCTGCTACCTGTAGAAATGCAGGGCAGTTAAGCTCCTAGTTTGGACAGCTCACAAGTGAGGTGGAATGAACCTCAGCCTTTGAATGTTAGTTGCAATCTCTGTTTAGTCAAGACACTTAATGCTCCCCAGTGTCTGTCATGGATGGTACATTCCTGTGTTTCTTCTGAAACACAGACTGGAGATCAAATCTTCCAGATAAATATGGACATTAATTAAACTCCTAAATGAATGAGAATATTAATTATTTTATTGTGAATTCTGGGGCAAAGAATAAGTAATTACTGAAATGCATAGTGGAAGTTGAGTGGGGAAGAACAACTGCAATATCTAAGCAATCTTCACTGTGTGACTTAGTTTATCTGTTTGTAAAATGAAAGCAATTATATGTTCCACATAATGGTTGAGAGCGTGAGTTCATTAGTGTTTCCAAAGACTCCCAAGATCTTTAGTTGGAATGCTGCACAGAAGTGAGAGGATTTTATTATTATTATTATTATTCAGAGATATATTTTAAAAATATTTGAAAATACTTCTGATTAATAAAAAAACCTAATAGAGTGATTTTTCTCCTTCCTAGTGCTATAGTTTTGGCACTTGGTTACAACTAAACTATTTTAAAGTTTTAATTTTGAAAATAAAACATTTTGAAAGGCTTTTTTTTAAAAAAGTGTTAGTATTCTAACTGCTCTCACTAGCAATACAGGTAAGAGCCTATAAGACTTTCCGTTATAAACCTGGATTTTCAGGATTAATTTATCAGCTTTTAAAAATCCCATTGGGTTAAAACTTGTCATACAAGCTGTCAACCTGTATCTATATTTTTTTCCTAAAAGAAAATGGTTTAAATACTTCAGAAATTTTTTAGATATGAACCAATCCCCAGAATAGAACTTTTTGTTGGCTTATATGCTTTTTTGATCAGATGAAGATAGAAATGCTGTCAGACATGTTTGCAACAATGCACACCAAGCTATTACCATGATATGTTCTAGAAATTTAAGGGGTAAAATCTGCATAAAATGGCCCACAGATGCCTAGTACCTCTCCTGTCTGATGGGTGAATGGTAGATTAATGAAAAGATTAATGAAGTAGGCTTGCAGCCTCTTAATGTGGATTTTACAGGATGCTAGTTAAAAGGATTGTGTTTAGTTACTGGAAAGACTGATTGCAACCTGCAGTACTGAAGCCACATGAATCATTGCATTAGCATATAGAATTGAGACAACAAGCAATTTTAAAGGTACTTAAAATCATTTCTTGATTGATTAAGTTCTTCTCCTGAGCAAGAACATTTTGCTTAATGTCAGTGAATATGAAAAGCAGTCTCATTCCTCAACAGCTACTTAGTCCTCTCTTTTCCCTACTCCAGCATGCAGCTACAGAGCAACTGTTAAGCTGTGTTTTCCGAGTACCAGAAAACACTCCAGCACCATCAGCTTTTGCTGTGGCATCACTAAAACAGATCTTCAAAATGGTACTCTGCTATTCAAAGTAAATGGAATACTGCTCTACTAACAAGACTGTAGAAGCACACCACAGTACATGAAAAGGCTGTTGGCATTTTGGCAATAGATCCCGAAGAAATCTTTAACAATAGTCAGCATTGAAAATCAGTCTACAGACAGCTGTCATCTTCTGAAAAGACAGCAAAGAGCAGTGACATAAGCCCCTTCCCCACGCCCAGCGGGATCATGGCTATATTCTGATCCTGTTTGTCTGAGAGGAACAGAGCCTGTGGACCACTTCCCTGATGCCTGTCCTGCCCTGAGTCTAATCTGCAGGTTAGAACAAAGATTTGCAAAACTCCAGAGGCAGGAAGAGCTTTGGCGCTACTCCACACACATTTATTTACAAATGTAAATGTTTATGTGCATGTGTGTGTGTATGTTAATCCAGCTGAAGGTAGTGAGGAGGTAACCTGCCTTCCTTTCTGTCAGACTGCTCAACTGCAAGAGCTCCTCTCCTGCCCTTGCATGTAGGTTTTGCTTTGTTTCTTCAGTTTTGTTTTTGTCAGTGAATACCCACACACTGCAAGGTTCAGAAGGCAGGTGGAGGGGGGAGAGAAAAAGCAGCACATAAATGTTGATTTCATAAGGGTAGTTGGGTATTCATTAGAAACATATTTATAGCCACTCCCAATGCACACACTGATTAAATTGGTCACACATTTTTTGCTGCTGTTTGCTAAACATGCTGTAGAGTTTTACTGAATACCTATCAGTTAAATCCCAAATGATGTTCTGCTCGAATTGAACCTAAGTTCTTAACCATATGCTTCATGCTGAAATGTTAATTGGAAATATTTATGGTACTGAATTGCGGATAACTGTTTGTTTCTCATACATACCAATTATTTAACTTATTTCTTATTTAAATTAAATCTTGTAATATAAGAAAATAGGGAGATTCCCTTTAAAGTACTTTTCACAATCTAAGGTCTTTGTTACACATCTCTCCCAGATTTCCAGAGCCAAGGGAGATTTGGGGACATAGGTGACTCAGTGAGACCTGGGAAGACACAATAGGAAGGATGCATTTCTCTTTCCATCCAAGAATGGAGTGATTGTACTCCTATCCAACATAGCCTCCCATGGCCTGCAGCCTTGGGCAATGCTGCTGGTTGCTTTCCTCCTGTCCCCAACTCCCCCAAATGCAGCTATGTTTGAAGTTTTGTAAAACCTTTACAACTCTGAAACAGCATGGAAGAAAAATATTTCAGAACTTCACTGAAATTGGGATGGCAATTACACTGTAAATAGCTGGAGAGAGGCAGTTTGGTGATGAAATGGCAATATCAGATTTGTTCTGATACTTTACTTAAAAGAAATTGTTTTTTTACAGGTAGAGCTGTCTCATCTCATGCAGTTATTTAAATAATTTCTCTGTAACCCATTGTGGAAAGACCATTTTGTTACTTTGCTGCCTGGAATTCATGGAGTTTTAAACGGATTTTAATAATGGATTCCGGACTTTTCCATTCCACTTTACCACACAAATAAAATGTATTTCAAACAGAAAAAGATAGACTTTTTCCCCCAAAAGGTGACATTTTAAGGACTTTATTTTATTACTCTAAAACCCACATTATAATTAAAATGTCCATAACAGCCTTTGTACCAACATGGCATTGCATGCAAAGAGATTATAGTGAGAGAAAAACTCAAGAGTTTAGTTTCACCTGCATCTGTGGGTAGTGATTCACACTCAGCATAGTTTTCTGCTGTCTCATATTTGATACAGATATTTGGAATTGTGTAACATGGATGCTATTAAAGCAGAGTTTTCCTTGCAGTTACACAAAGTTACACTGAGGGCATAAAACAGTGAAGGATTAGTCTGTCTCTGTCTAATGCATAGAACATTTGTTCGATTAATCTAAGTCTTCGGTCTACGTCTTTCTTCCTACTCTCTGAAAACCTTGCCAAAATGTCTCATTGCATAATTTAAACTCTCTAAGCCAAATTAAAACATCATCCATTACAAACTCTGAAAACTTTCTAGCTCTCTTAGATCTACCCAATTAATCTCCGAAGTATCTTGGGAGTAGAACTTCTGTTAAAGTGTATTCATCTAAATGAATAACATCCAAATAGTGACATTTAACCTGGATTTACCCAGCACTCATTTCCAAACTGCATCTGACATTTTTATTTGGTAAACTCAGCTGAGGCTTCTTCATAAGCTTCAGTCAGACAACATGCATATTTTCTGGCTTTGCTTAAATATTGTTCTTTGTCCTTACACTTTCAGAGCATGCCATTAATACATTCCCTTAACTTTTCCAGACATCCCTCTTTTCCATGTTGTTTACAATCTTTATTATTTTTTTATTATTATTGCATCTGAATGAATAAGTGCAATGTTATTGGTGGATTAATCACTAGCATGTACTGATTTATCTGTCTTGAAGTGGTATTTTTTGTCTGTACTCTCTCAGACCTGAACAATAAAAAATTGATTCTCTTCGCCTGTTGCTGGTAAAAATACCTTTTCAGCTGACTATTCTCAGTATTCTCTGGTGTATATTAATTCCTCCTGTATGCTGACATCCTCTGAGCTTTGTTGTTTCACTCTCCTTACCCGTTTCTGTTCACTCAGTGTCAGGGATGTGTAGAGATGAAAGCATTAGCCCCATGCAGCCTGCTTTCCTCACATACCCTGTTCCACTGATAGAGTCAACGTGCTAATGTGATTATCCCTAAGAATCTCAGTAAGTTTTTAACTCACAACACAGTTGTGTCGTTCACATATGCATAAACATGTGGACATCATAGAAAAAAAAAAGAAGGCTTTTTTATCAGCAAGAGTATTTGTTGAATTTCAAAGTTTGTGTATTTATCTTTTTTCTATGCTGCCACCTATTTTTCTTCCTCCTTGACTAGAGTTAATGATCCTGAGTCCAATACCTGAAGGACACCTTGTTCGTGTAATTCTTAAGTTGGAAATAGTATAAAAAATACTGAAATTCTACGTGAATATTTTTCTGGGAGGTTTCGTTGAAAATCCTGGTTTTTTCAGGACAAAATATCTCTGAATAAACATAGCTTTTAAGTATCACACAATGGTGTGTGTAATCATACTACAGTATTGCAGGGAAAAAGGTAGCACTGAAAAAATCATGCCTTTTTTAAAAATTATTATCACAGTCTGATGTTTTTGCTTGTATTGGGTTTGCGTGGCAAGGTTTTAGGAGCGGGAGGGCTACAGGGGTGGCTTCTGTGAACAGCTGTGAGAAGCTTCCCTGTGTTGGACAGAGCCAGTGCCAGCCAGCTCCAGGATGGACCCACTGCTGGCCAAGGTCGAGCCTGTCAACCAGGGTGATGGTGGTGCCTGTGGGACAACATATTTAAGAAGGGGGGTGGGGGGTGTGTGTGGGTGCGGGGACGACAGGGACACGGGACTGTGCAGCAGCAACTGCAGCTGGAGAGAGGAGCGAGAGCACGAGAGGCCCATCCCCGCAGCCGCCATGGCAGGCAGGAGGGGCAGGGGGCTCCAGGCCCGGAGCAGAGGTTCCCCCCAGCCCGCGGTGAAGCCCACGCTGAGGCAGGCTGTCCCCCTCAGCCCGGGGAGGCCCACGGAGGAGCAGATCCCCACCGGCAGCCCCTGGAGGCCCCACGCCGGAGCAGGTGGGTGCCCGAGGGAGGCTGTGACCCGTGGGCAGCCCACGCTGGAGCAGCTCCTGGCAGGGCCTGTGGCCCCGCGGGGAGAGGAGCCCGGGCTGGGGCAGGTTTGCTCTCGGGGCTGGGGACCCCGGGGGGACCCAGGCTGGAGCCGGCTGTGCCTGAAGGACGGCACCCGTGGGGGGACCCGGCTGGGGCAGGGGAGGGGTGTGAGGAGCCGCCCCTGAGGGGAAGGAGCGGCAGAGGCAGCCTGTGAGGGACTGACCCCAGCCACATTCCCGGCCCCGGCGCTGCTGGGAGCGGGGAGAGGGAGCGGGAGTGAAGTTGGGCCCGGGGACAAGGGAGGGGTGGGGGGAAGGTGCGTTTTAAGATTTGGGTTTATTTCTCATTATCCTGCTCTGGTTGGATTGCTAACAAATTAAGCTAATGCCCCCAAGCGGAGCCTGCCCTGCCCGTGAGGGTCACTGCCAAGGGATCTCTCCCTGCCCTCACCTCGACCCACCGGCCTTTCCTTACATTTTCTCTCCCTGCCCAGCTGAGGAGGGCAGGGGTAGAGCCGCTTTGGTGGGTACCTGGCATCCAGCCAGGGTCAACCCACCACACTGCTATTATGAAAGGGCTTGGAGTCATGTGGTTACAGACAAATCTTTTCTATCACTCCCTTCCTGCATCCCTCCATCACTCCTTCCTTCATTTCCAGAAGTTTCTAACCCTTCTGCAGAGAAGGAAAAAAAGAATACACAAAATGCCAAATGTGCACAGCCTTCACTGAAGACACACAGAACTCCTGCACATTTATGTATTTATCCTTAAATGTCATTAGGTTAAAGCTGATGACCTGATGCCGAATCTGTGATTTGTGAGATCAAGTCGGATCTCCTCAGTATTTGGAGTGGATGTCCAGATAAGCCCTCACTGTAGTCTAATTCTCTTCAGCTTCTAAAAACATCCAGGTACGTATGTCACATATTTAGGGGCTGAGCATAAATATTATCCTCAGTGTAAAAATGTATTTGTTTCAAAAAAACAGTTTTGTTCCCTCACTAAACAAACAACATCATATTTTTTTTTTCCAAAATGTATATTTTTTGATAATTTTTTAAACTTTTGAGATCTCCTTTAAAATTGTTCAAATCAACCATTTTAATAGAACATGGAAAGATCCATGTTAAGGAACGTACTATGGTTAATCATGGGACCTGAGCTGTTTTGTTTTGTGTTGTCGATATTATGAGCCAGAGGCTAGAAAAAAAGGTTGTTTATCTAGGTACCATCCCAAATACATATAATTTTTATTTTAACTGCCACAAAAGTATTTTCTAAATTTTACGTTTGTAGTCCTATTGCAAAATAATTGCTTTTTGTAGTGCAACATATTCCCTATCCACATTCATGCTATGTAATTAAGGGCCAAATCCTGGTGTCTTTACTAAAGACATATGCAGGCAAATAATGCTCATAAACAACAGATAGACTTCATTATTGTTGGCTTTGAACCAAGGCTCAGAGAGCCACTTCACTGCTATTCCTGTGCCACTGAGATCAGAGAATAGACTTCCTTCTATAAAGATTTCCAAAGCAAGGATTAGCATTTGCTGTGCTTACTATACTCAGTTCAGTTTGATTTAAGAAAAGCAAAAAATACCAGCCCCAAAACCAAAACTAAACTAAAACAATCCACTCCCCACAAAACAAAACAAAACAAAACACAACTAAACAAAACTAAACAAAACCAAACCTCCAAACACCTAAAGCCAATTTGATCTGTCATATATAGTAAAGATTACATAAAAAATATAACTTAAATATCTCTAAACCAAATAACCTTAAGTACATCCTTATCCAAATGAACGTAATGGGGTACTTTGGAAAACAACGCAACTTGCACTTGTCCCAGTATAGATATTTGCACTAGAAAATAATGAAAGGACTTTTCTGGAGACAGAAATGGAATTGCAGGAGATGGTAAAAGAAGAAAATAATTCAGTAAGAGATACTACAAGAGGTATGGGGAGGAGGGGACATGACACACCCAAACCAAAAAAAAAAGGAAAAGAAAGAAAAAAAGAAAAAAAAAAGAAATCTGAGAATAACAGAGACATTCCCAAATTTTCAGACCTTATAACAGGATATAAATACACATTTATTCATAAAGGAAGCTCACAGATGAGGCTACAAAGGAAACCATGCCAAGTATGGCAGAAGAGGTGAAAAGCAATCCCGGTGAGTGTAATCTTGGAAAAAGATTCTCTTGACACTACATCTGGCATCTTGTTTATCCATCCTTGTATGTGTGTGTAAGTACTGCCACCAGAGATAACAGTCCCAGATGTGACCAATCTATAGGGCTTTAGTAAAAAATATTTTAAAGGAAAACAAACAAAAAACCTCACGTATACAAACCCCCAAATCATCCAAAGGTAAGATTTTTTTTTTCCAGGCTACTACAGAAGTTTTGAATCTCAAGAGAAGTACAATACAGTGATCCAGTATCCTTTCAAACTTTCTTTGATACACCAAACCCTTTTGTGGCAGTGCAGAAGATATATTTGAAATATAAAGGAATCTATAGAGCAAAGCCTGTCCTCATTATCAGACCAGGGCAATGCATCCTTCAGAAGAATACATTTGGTGGAACGTAGAGCTCTTGTGGACTTGACAGCAGCGAAGTGGAAAGACATTAGGCAGAAGCAGAAAAAAACCCCTGTTTTCCCAATGAAAAAAAGATTCTGGTGAAAAGGTGAAGTGGGATCTCTCTAGGAAGAAATGGAGCTAGACAAGGAGGTATAGAGGCATACACTGATTGAAAGGAATGGTGTTGGGTTTCTCCTCACAGAAGATGTAGTTTAGAGGGGAAGACCAGCCCATGGGGAGGAAGGGGGCATACAGTGCCCAAACTGATTTCCCTTCAGACTCCAAGGGAGCTCAGCCCACACAAATGAATGTCAAGCTGGCACAAAACATTTAATTTCAATTTTTCCAATGGAAAAAAAAAAGTAATTTTAGCAAAATCAAGATTTTCAGGTAAAAAAGTAAAGCAGAGGAGAAGGGGATGAAGAAACCAATGGGAAAGGGTTATTTTCTTCCCTGGTCTTTGTTTATTTACCCTGGCAGGTATGTTATTTCTCTAATTTAATCAAAGAGCTATATAAAACTACTGTTGGAGAAAAGGCAGACTACTAATTAGTAGGGAAACTGGGGTGTAGCCACTCCTTGGAAAGAGTAGGAGAAAAGTGATGTTGCTTAAGCACCTGCAAACTGGAATAGATTAGATTTGTCCCTAGTCTTAGTCCCGGTTAGTCCCACTGTTTATCCCAAAGTCCTTTGCCTGACTGCAAGCTCTCTCTGAAGTGAATAGTTCAGGTGAAACTCAAATGTGCTTTTGGGGATGCTTCTCTCCTTACAAGCAGTATGAACAAGTCCACACCATGTTTGTCTGTCTGTATCCTATGTAGCTGTCCACACAGGAATGCATACACATACCTCCACAAGCCTCTTCTGGGCATACAACACATCTCCTCAGTGTCATTCTGTAAAAGTACCATTCTGGTGACTGCATCACAGCCTTCACATTATTCTGGACGCTTGGAACTGAAAAAAACATCACCTTGTTCCCTAAATTAATAATCATGTCCTACAGTCATCTGACACTATTTGGAACCCATATGCGATGTTGGAACCTCTTCTCAAATCCTATCAGCAGTGTAGACAAGAGCCCTGTAAGTGGGAAGGGGAAGGGAGGAGAGAAAAGGAAAAGAGAAACAAAAATAAAGACAAAAGAAAAGACAAAAGAAAAGAGAACTCATTAAGAATGACAAATATAATAATAATAGACAGATAAGAAAACCTTAAGATGACTGAAAATGTCAGTATGGTTTGGACTGACACCATCATCAAAAGTATTTTGCCGGCCTGCTGATTTGTTGAAAGCAGAACAGTACTCAAAGCCTTAGGCAAGTAGTTTAATTTTGTTTGAAGACACAAGAGCCTCTGTAAAACATAATTCTATCTTTTCAAGGTAAATGCGTTACTATCAATAGCTAGAGAATCTTGGGAGATTTATATGCTTATTCAAACTTTCTCTGGTCTGGTGTGCAAAATCTTATGAAATCCAAATCTTACAATCTTCAAATCTTACAAGAATTCATAACATTAATCACATTTGCCTTGGATACTGAAATTACCCTGTGGACTGCAAATTTTCCAGGGGGCCAAATGCAAAAAAATGATACAAACTGACTGCAGACTTTTAAAAGATGTATACAGGAAATTGCCATGATGCGTTAGTTTAAGTCTTACTGATGGGATAGGATGGGATAGGATAGGATAGGATAGGATAGGGTAGGGTAGGGTAGGGTAGGGTAGGGTAGGGTAGGGTAGGGTAGAGATAGGAAAGGATAGAAAAATAGAATGGAATGGAATGGAATGGAATGGAATGGAATGGAATAGAATAGAATAGAATAGAATAGAATAGAATAGAATAGAATAGAATAGAATAGAATAGAATAGAATAGAATAGAATAGAATAGAATAGAATAGAATAGAATAGAATAGAATAGAATTAGCATATTTCAGTTGGAAAGGACCTACAACGATCATCTAGTCCAACTGCATGACCAATTCAGGGCCAACCGAAAGGCAAAGCATATTATCAAGGGCGTTGTCCAAATGCTTCCGGAACACTGATAGGTTTCTCTAGGAAACCTGTTCCAGTGTTTGAACACCTTTTCCCTGAAGAAATGCTTCCTATTATTGAGTCTGAACCTCCTCTGGCACAACACTGAACCATTCCCACATGTCCTGTCACTGGATACCAGGGAGAATAGATCACCACCTTCCGTCTTTTGGAAGCTGTAGTGAGCAATGAGGTTGCCCCTCAGCCTCATTTTCTCCAAACTAGACAAGCACAAAGTCCTTAGGTATTCCTCATAGGATGTTCCTTCCAGCCCTTTCACCAGCTTTACTGTCCTCTGGACACATTCAAATACCTTCACATCCTTCTTAAATTCTGGAGCCCAGAACTGCCCACAGTAGTCAAGGTGTGGCCACACCAATGCTGAATACAGCAGGATGATCACCTCTTTTGACCGGCTGGTTGTTCTGTGTTTGATACGCCCCAGGATGTGGTTTGCCTTTTTGGCTGCCAGGGCACACTGCTGACTCACATTGAGTCTGCTGTCAACTGGCACCCTGCAGATCGCTTTCTGCAGAGCTGCTCTCCAGCTCTCAAACAGCACAGTGTGAAGCTTGAGGAAGAGAACTACAGCTGGTTCTACCACCCAGCTTCAGAGCTAGCCTCAGCTTTATTTAGAAATAACTTATAAACTGGAGAAACACATTGTGTATACAAGGGAGAAGAATTTCTCTTGATTGCAAGCAACAGTACTCAACAGTACTAGCTGTGGGGCAGGGGGGCGATGGTTTACATCTGGCTGTATCCTGCCCTGAGACTTTTCCATTAATTCTGCTTCATTCCCTAGTGGAAAAAAACTGATCCATGGCAACTTTGTATGAGTGGTTATTCAGCACAGCTACTGAAATCCCAATGTGCTTCATGTTCTGCATGCTTCAAAATGGGACAGTAGAGGTTTACCAGAAGGATCTGGTCACCTTATGGAGTTATCAAAACTGGTTGTTTCCCAGGTTGTATTAACTGACTGTGTGCATCCTTAAAGTCTGCTCCAGTTTTGAAATAAAACACACAAAGGTGCTTTAAGTTAATGCTTTTGCCTCTTCTGACAGGCTGAGATCAGATCTCTAGTGGAGGAACTCTTTGATCATGCTTCAGAAAGCCAGGATTATTCTAAGGCAACATTTCCCTTTATATGACAACATATACTACTACTTTTTGTGCGTATTTATGAAAATCTTAGGGTGGTTTTGAGCTGCCTAAACATTGGTACACAGGTGCATTTGAGATGACCTACGCTGTCCCACCTGTCCTTTAACTGTCCTTCCAGTAAGGTACAGTTTTCTGTTTTATCTTACAGCCTGTGTGGATATCTCGTATGGTCTTATGGCATTTCAAAGACTAATAGATTCCTGTCTTTACGTAACTGAGTTGAGTCTTTAAAGCAAAAAATGTGAGAAAGGCTATGATCAAAGTTATTATTTTCTTTCTTCATTTGGGTTTATTTCCAGCACCACACAGCACCAGGGAAGTGGGGGAATGCCTAACACTTACATAACAGAGATGCTGCTGAGTGATATGAAAAGGTATTTAGTGTGATGCCTGTAACCTGTCTCTGTAAGAATTTAAGACAGTAACAAAACATTGTTTGGGTTTCTGTCACTGGGAGTCTTAGGGGCTTGGAATTTTTTTCACACAGTGAGAAAAGACATTAACTCTTAGAAAAGGTAACATGTATTTTATCAGTATGAAAACACAGTGAAAAATAACCTTTGAGTTCCTCTAAAAATATCTGTAAAACTGCTGGCCTAACTCTGTAGTGTTATGCTTTATGTCTAGTGATGTATATATGTGCAAAGTAGAGTAAATATCAACCAGCTCAGAATAACAGTATTTTACACCCATGTAACAATGACTCTGCATCAGCGTAAATGACAATCAAGGCAAAAACCCAGCAGAGAATCTAGCTCTATAAATAATCGTAGAGGCTTAAAATTAAATTTGTCCTTGAAGAAAATAACTGCACTGCAGAACAAGTCTGTTCAATAATACAAAACAATTTTAAATTAGTATTTTTCCCTTTCTCAAAAGCAGATTATCTGAAGACTACACTATTGTAAACTAAACATTGGCCTTAACTATGTGAATTTTCTTTAATTAAGTGTTTAAAAAAAAAAAAAGAGCTAAACAAAAAACCTAAGAAGTAGATTTAAGGTTTTGGGTTGTGCAGTAATTCTTTTTTCCTGGTTTATAAAAATACCTCAGATAATATATTTTGAATTAAAAGGTACAATTTTATTTCTGCTTACTTTGGGAAATGTGTTTTTAAATTTCTTGACTCTATTTCACCTTACACAAATATTCAAATACGATTACATAAAGATACAGTTCATTTTAGAGACATTTCTACTCAAATCTCAATTCTGAAATTTGCATTCTGTGATATTTTGGGAGGAAATATCAAATACTTCTTTGAAGATTTTAGCACAGCAAAATATCAATATTTATGTATAACACTAAAAATGAGCAAAATAATAATGACAAAATCTGTAGACTAAATGATGTTGATATTTTAAGTAGACATTTCTTCCTTGAAGAGATTAAGATATTTCTTAGTGAGCACATCTTGAATTACAGTGAAGAGTTAGAAATGATGACAGGCTAATTTAATAAAGAAGGAAACAAGTGAAGATTCAGTTACACTTTTAGAATGTATGCTGAATTATGAAATAACTTACATTTCTTTGAAAACTTTCAGATTTACAGATTTAGTACCAATCCCCCACAGAAGGGAAGGAATATAATGCTTTTTAACGTTGTGGTATAGATTTGAATACATAGAACAGAGACATGCACGTAAACTGTAGCATGTTTCCTATTTATATATAGTACATCAGTGTCAGTGGAAGTTACAGAGCAAAAAAGTGGTAGTCATGTTTTGTGTAATTAGTTTGCAGAAAGATTTTATTGTATGCCAGTTGCCTTCAGAGTTTAACCCTCAATAAGCCAAGTGGTATAAGACATTCATTACTTAGCAGAAAGAACAGATATTGTGCATTTTCCTTTAGTTCACTTTCCTAAGGCAATAACACAGTCATTTTATATGTCTGCCTTTCTATCTGCTAGTTTAGTTCCAATTAGTTTTGAAAGAATTTACAACAAAGACCTGTTTTTATTCAGCTGAATATTTAGTACGTTCTATGTATGCAGAGAACCCTAACAATAAGTGACATACCACCTAATTTTAGGTGCAAAATAAGGTAGGTGTAGTTAATGACATTGTGGGAGGGCTTTTCGGCAATTACAAAGGAAGACTAGATTTTAGGTCTGACAGCTAGCTTCTAGAAAGCTAAAGCTAGGTAAGAAATCTTCCATCCTAAATAAGGAGATGAAAATACATAGGGCTCCATCTCCAACTCATCATGAAGCCATCCTCTATCCCTAGCTATAGAGCACTAGTGCAGTAAGAGTTGAGCACCATGAACTCAGAATCAGTATATTGATTTATTAAGGCAATTGACATGTTGAGATAAAGTAAATGCCAAACTCTTCTTAGTGGTGATAGATCGTATAACAGTGGGCAATGACCTGCAAATAAGCTGTGGCTTAGGTTCAAATATAACACTAGGGGGAAAAAAATTCACTAGGAAAATAGAACAGCACTGACTGGGCTCTCCCGAGGGGTTGTGGAACCTCCCACCTTGGAAGGTTTCAAGACTTGGTTAGACAAAGTCACAGCTCACCTTATCTAGTCTTGCTTTGTGTGGGAGACTGGAAAAGATGACTCCACAGGTCCTTTCCAACTAGAGCTTTATGATCATTACTGAGTTTGGCATATGTGTTTGGTCTAGCTGGAGTGGAGATATCTTTCCTCATAGCAACCCATGCAGTGTTGTATTGGTAGCTAGAAAGGTGTTAGTAACCCACCAATGTGTTGGCGATTGCTGAGCAGTGCCCACGCAGCATCAAGGCTCTTTCTCTCCTCCACATCAAAGGCCAGTAGGCTAAGGGTGGGAAGGGGTTATGAGGGGACACAGATGGGGCAATTGACCCAATCTGACCAAAGAGATATTACATACTGTATGACATCATATTCAGCAATAAAATTAAGAGAAAGGATGGGGATGGGGCTTTCATTATGAAGGCGTATGTTTTCCAAAGCAACCCCTACATGTACTGAGGCCCTGCTCCCCAGGAAGTTGCTGAATATTGCCTACTGATGAGACGTAGAGAATAAAACTTCTAGGGTGTTTGGGTTTTTTGGTGGTGTTTGTTTTTTGTTTTTTGTTTTTTCTTTGCTTCCATATGTGGCCTTTGCTTTATTTCATTAAACTGCCTTTATCTCAAGTCACAAGTTTTTCATGTTATTTTCTCCCCCTTTTCTGCTTAGGAGGGGGAGTGAGAGAGTGGCTTAGTGAGCACCTGGCAGCTACCCAAAGTCAAGCCAGCACAGCCTAATTTCCTATAGATGTGTCTTTAAAATGACAACATGTAAACACTTACTTTTTTCTGTTTCACAAGAGGTGTTTTTATATTTGATACAAATAACAAAACACAAATCACAAGGTACAAGAAACATGGAAAGAAATGCCTTGGCTGTGTTTTTAGGATGGTTTTCTGGACTTTTTGTGGAATGAGGAGAGGAGAAGAGAGTTGTGTGATGAGAGTCAGATGAGAGTTCAATGTGTGGTTTAGCAAAATTTCTTAATAGTGCCGGTGGGACTGCAGGCATTTCCTTCCCCAGTGTGGTGCCTGAACACCTTCTCAACAGGTCAACTCTGATGACTGGGAAAAGGGATAGGGGTAGCTCTCAGTGTCATCTACATTGCAACCCTATGCTGGGCTCTGCTTCAGCCCAGCACATAAGCCTACAAGTATTTCAGTCTTTTTTTTTTTTTTTTTAACTCTAGAAAAATGTTATTTGAGGTGTATTGGGTCTGACAGAGCCTCATAGAAGCCCTCATAGTGCCATGCTCGTATTGGTAGCTAGAAAGGTGTTGATAACACACCAGTGTTTTAACTGCTGCTGAGCAGTCCTTGCACAGCATCACGGCTGTCTCCCCAACCTTCCCCCCTAACTCTCCCCAGTAGGCTGGAGGTGAGCAAGATCTCAGAAGGGACACAGCCAGGACAGCTGACCCAAAGTGACCAAGGGGATATTCCATACCGTATGATGTCTGCTCAGATATAAAAGCTAAGAGAAAGGAGGAGAAAGGGGCAGGGGGCATTTATTATTTACACATACAGAAGCCCTGCTTCCCAGGAAGTGGCCGAACATCGCCTGCTGATGGAAAGTAGAGAATAACATCTTTTGTTTTCCTTCACTTCTGTGCATGCAGCATTTGCATTTGCTTCAGTAAACTGCCTCTATCTTCACCCACAAGTGGTTTTTTTTCCGTCTTATTTTCTTCCTACCCTGTTCTGATGGGAAGGGGAGTGGTAGAGCAGCTTGGTGGGCACTTGGAATCGAGCCTTTACATGAAGTCTTTATCCACTTTTTCAAGTTGTTTGCAGTTGGTTAGGAGACCCAAAACTATTAGGAAAAAACTGACATTCTGACACATACTTTACAGAGGCAACAAATAACTTTTTTAAAAAAACTAGGCTAAAGAAAAAGGCAAAATAACTTTCCTTTCTAACCAATAGTTTACGCCATGTTAAATATATAATTAGTTCTTTTTGGCCATGTCTTCATTACTGTCACACCAGCTTTCTGCCTTCCCATTCACAGCTCCAGCCCTAGGACTCCAGCCCCACAAATGTCACACACTCCCACACAACTAACTGACATTACTACACAGTTCTTGTTATTGCCATAAGGCTCTGCATCTCTTCCATTTCCTCACACATGGCTCCTTTTTCTCCAAAAATTCTTCATATCCTCTGCATTTACCCTGTTTATTTCCCTAAAATACACCTTATTCTCTTTTTAGTGTATTTCCTTTTAGTACTGTTTTGTTATTTTCTTTCCTGCATCATTACTAGACCAGACTCCTGCACTGTACACTGTCTTGCTTCTCTGTTCTTCTGCCTATTCCTCATCTACCTTTACTCCCTATCAATGCTGATAGGGGGTATTTTCCTCTCCTAGCCTAGCAGGAGACTTGCTGCACCTCCCATTCCTCCCTTCTCTCTGCTAATGACCAGGAAGTGAGACAAACAAGATTGACAGTCTCTGAAGCACAGAAAGTGCCATCTGTGCTTTGTAGATTGAAAATCTTATTAGTTTTGCTTCCGGCCAAGTTGTGCATGTGGAGCAGAGAAACTGGGGTAAGGAAGAGCACAGCTAGGGGGAGGGGGAGGACCAGGAGGGAACAAGAGCAACCACTAGGTAAAAATGCAAATAAAGAAGAAATACAAGGAGATAAAGGTAGGTGGTATCCCATTTCACCCTTCTGCCTTGCTGCCAGTTTTTCACAATACATATCCTAAGGTAATATCTAGTCTAGATATAAAAAGAGAATTGGGCTTTGAAGTCTTACCACTGACTGATAGTACCTAGCCGACCAAACAATCCACAAAACATACTGCAGAGTTTTTCGAGTGGTTTAACAACAAGAGCCACCTCCAGTTTTGCTTTTCTGTTTTCCACTGTGGAAGAGATGAGCATCTTGCTCCATACCTGGTCCCCAGGGCTGTTAGCTGGCACTGTTATCTGTATTTCTTCCTGGGGCCTCCACTCTGCTCCTGGGGTATGCCTGAAACAATGTCCAAGCAAGACAAGGCTCCTGTGGTAGACATATTTTGCACAGGAGCTTAGTGCTAAAACAGCTTGGATAAGGAAGTAAAACACAATCTTCAGCCTCTTGGGGCTAAACGTGGGTATCTCAGGAGATTACAGTGAATACCAGTCCTTTTTTTTTCTGTGTCCTTGCCTTTCTTCTTCATCAGTATGTCTTGGGTTTGGCTTTCTGACTTCTCACACAAGTACCTGCCTTTCTTCATGAAACATATTCACATTCAGCTTCAGGTTTTGCAATGGCAGTGACCAAATCCCTTCAGCACTCCAGTCCTACTTCCTTTAACAAGTGTAAGCAAGAATGTAGATTCCTACTTAGGTACATCCCTCTGCATGAGGCACAGTGGCAGCAGCACATCACACTGCTCTCCCAGCAACCCTTTTCCCTGCCTGCCTGCCTTGAAGGCATCTCAGAAGTACATCAGAGACAGGGCAGGAGCGGTCAGGACACAATGCGCCCTGGCTGTGCTTACGCTGACAGATTCTTCAGCAGCCCATTGCCAGCTGGTGCAAGCTATATCAGCCCCACAGCCATCATAATTTTTGCTGGGGCTGGAAGCAGACTGAAGAATCAGAACAGCCATAATCCAAATGCACTAGCTCAAACAATGCTCAGTATTAGAGATGGAACCAGGCTGTTCTGTGCTAAAATTGAATTTTCCCCCAAAGTCCTATCTTTCTCTGTATATTTCTTATGTGTTCATAACTGTCATCGCAATTACACTTCCACTGCTTTGCAATGCATATGCTAATACTTCCTTTGCAAGCATACCTGATAATTCTGGTTGAGCCTCGCAGCCTCAGAGCTGACTTTATATATTCATTCTCATTTATATTTTCCCTTAAACCTTGTATTTTTTTTTCTGAATTCTTCTTAGAAGTCAAATAAAACTGCAAAATTTTTAAAGCTTGCATACTCCCTTACTCTTTCCTTGTGTTTTAAACTGAATGGATGAAACAGATATTCTCACAAGCAGAAATGCTTGTCCCCTATCTTGGAAGTGTCAATTACAACTTCAGAGCTCTTTATCTAGTGCTTACACATTTTACCCCCTCCACCAAACCTTAACATGCAACTACTAGACATCACCACCACAGGTTAGTAGTGAAAAATGGCAATGGTTGTTGAACATTATGCAGATTAGCACAAAGTTTTTAACAGCCAGTGCCTCAATAATTGTGTTAAATTCACAGATTGAATACAACACCGTTAACATGACGTAGTCTATGGAGCATGAAAATAGCATGCTCTGTTTCACACTGGACTGAAGAGGCTTATAAACCAAATGTAAAAGTTCTCAGAGTCATTAAGAAAGATAAAGACGGAGGCTGCAGAGGCAGGGAGCAGTCTTCTTTCGCACCCAAGGATGTTGCGTTCAATTTTGCTGAATGGACTGTTGCACATTTCATCGGTTCTTCAAGGCTGATCTCATGATTGCAATAATATCTACATTAATAACAACAAAAGAAAATCAAATCAGACAGCCTGTCTATTCGTTAATCTCTGCCTACTATTTCATCTCTTGCACTTCTCGTTGTCTATGAACACAGTTTGGACAGATTAAGCTGCGCACAAGCTCATACCAGTCTTGTTTGTAACCTCATTAGCAGAGCAGCTATAAGGCCCAACAGACAGACAGGAGCACCATAAGTCAGGGGTCACCAGTGTACTGTGGCAATGCCCAGAACAGAAAGCTCCTGAGTATGCTTTATATTTTCTAAGAAATATTACTTAGGAAGCTTCCTGGAGAGCTTGGTAGTTCCTGGGCGACCAAAGCACTGCGGGGAGCATCTGGGTAGAGGTTACATGCCCTAAATCAGATGGCATCTGAAGGATAAGGTAGGTATTTGTGATTCATCACCAACAGCATGAGAGTTTTCGGTACATCCATGAACTAAGAGACGTTTGTAAATGGGTTTCTTGAAACCTTGTCTAATATTCGTAGGGACAAATGCAAATAGATGTTTTTAATTCTGTCCTCACTGTATGCTTGACCTGCACAAAGTAGCTGTGGTTCAGAAGCAATGCTGTAGGTTTGTGCAACCTTATTGCAAGGGAGGACACCACACTGCTCAAATGCGATATAGGACACAGTACATATGACCTTAGCTGGACATTTCTAACCAGTTCAGTATGCTGGGAAAAATATTTGACTGCACTTATCTATACAGACACACCTTTAAATGCCTAGATCTGACCAAATTACAATTTAGAAATGATTTAAGAGTGCCTGAATCAAGCCTAGAGTAACAATTATCTCTGCTGTGATTAATGAGAACCCAGTGTTTTAGAACCTGGCAGTATTCAATCACCAATCAAAACTGCACCAGACATTCATTCCTATGAATACAAATACATGGAGGCCTGGCTTCACAGCTGGTGCAAATTGGCTTAGCCCCATTGACTTCATGTAAATGGGCTTTAACTGGGCCAGCTGAGGAACTGGCTCAGAAATCTTCAGCGCACCCAAAACATAATGCTGTGTTTTACCAAGAAAGGAAGCAAAAGAAGTCTAGGTAAAAATTAAGTATAGATAAAAATGTGGGTATACTGTATATTTTTTAAACTACCTGGGCTGTGTTAATGAGCAGCACTCTATGAAGCCCACCCCAGGAATACATACCCCAGTACACAGGTCACCAAAGGGTATTCCTGTTATTCTCTGTGTGTTTGTGTAAGCACCAGCTGCAAAAGCATGCAATATAAAACATGCAGGGGGATGGCAGCTGTACTGAAACAGGGACCGCAAGTTGCGCGGGTGGTGGAAGACATTTTCTTGGACCATTTTTACCAAGATCCACAAACAGCTCAGAGCACATCATCCTTATTAAATAGTTATGACTGGTGATAAAAACAACAGCAGCATCCATTTCTTTCTCTCTTTTTTTTTTTTTTTTCTTTTTTTTGATGGTAAATACTGCTAAGTTTAACCATGAGGTAGCAAAAGACTGATTCCTTTCCCCACCTACCATCTGTCCTTCTTACTGTCAGTCCTCTCCCCTTCTCTGCACCCCACTGCTACAGGCAGTGCTGTTTTGCAAGTAGCTCAGAAGCTTTGAAGTTTTCCCTCAGAAAGCTGATTATATAAATGTTAGTATATTTTCAGCTTTAAAGCAGGTGGATCATCTCAGAGCATTTTACTAATTTTTCAGAAGGTTTTATACTGTTCTTTCTTCAGTGGGGATTTTTCCGAGATTATAAAGAGAAAAGATGAATCCAGAAAGCTAGCAAAACTGCCAATAAAAGCATTTTTGATGCAAGTGGTATACTGTGACAGGATGTCATATTCAGGTCTAGATTGCTCCCATGCATTTGCTATAAATATCAATTTTGCTAATGTTGTGAATAGTAAGTAATTGAAGGGTTTTTTCCCCTATTGTGCTTGAAAGAATAGCAATGTGAATAACATTTCTGAAAATATTTTATCCATATTTCTAGAAGTAAATTATAGTAACCATGTGAATATCTTCCCTTGATAAAGGTTTGGGAAGTAAAGTAGGATTTTTTTAATCGGTGTGTTGGGGGAGATTATTTGTTTGTTTTGATTTTTATGGAAATATCCATTTTGCCATACTCTCCCATGGCGTGATGATGCCTGTTATTTTAGGTGGAGAGTGTGGTTCTGAATGTGATATTCCTCACAAACTATACAGAGGATTTATTTCAAAACATATTTTTTTTCATTAAACTGTCATTACTTGGATCTTTTATAGTGTGTCTGAAAGCTTCTGCTAGCACTCGTGCTTGCTATCTCCTGGAAGGATTATAATGTATTGGAAAGATAGAATCTATCTGGAGATATATTTTAAATACTTTTATCAAATGCATTCTGGGTTATTAAAACAGTGTTTATGGAGGAAAGCAAACTATGCAATCAATGGCAACACCATCTAAACTGACACACCAAAATATCCAAAACAGTAAGGAAAACTAAAGCTGTGATTTTTCTCCCACTTCATTGCTTCCTAAAACCTAATGGCATGTGGGATCACATGTTCTAAGTAAGAAAGTAGTCCCCTAAAATGCCAAAGCCAGGTTCTCAAAGGTATTCAGGTACCTATATCCCCCTGAAGCCAAGAGGAGCCAGGTGCCTAATTTCCACTTGAATGTGTGGGTCTGTGAGTTTCAAGCCTCACATCTGTATTACCTTTTACATTAACTGCCAGTTAACTTTTCTAGCTAATTCAAAGTGCATCTCAAGATGTAATAAGTGTCGTGTGTGCTACTCACAGCACCAAACAGTGAGTTCTAGGGCAGAGAAAAAGTGGTTGCCAGATGGCTTCCAAATAGAAAAGGTAGTAAAATCAATTGGTATAGCTGCCATGTAGCAATAACAAACCAACTAACAAAACCTGGAGCCTCCAATTTTGTTCCAAGACTGTAAAAAATTCTTTTTTAAGAAATTATTCTACTTTTTGTATTTTATTTTCTTTCAGATATATAAAATTTGTTGTAGTGACTATCATCAGTCTTTCATATACCGTAGTTATCATGCCTTTCTACATTTGTTGAGCTGTCTAGTGATGACATCAAACAATGTACTGTAGGTGATTATAAAGTAGGGTGGGGTTTTTTTCCTGTTCAGTAAGAAGATAAAAATAATGTAGATAAAAGGAACATGTCTTTTATAAGACAGAATGCAAGTAAATTGAGGTGGAAATCCATAAAAAAACATTGCAAGTGTTGTTGAAATGATGAGTCACTTCAGCAGCATAAAAATAATCTATTTATCTACATTTTTACCAAAGGCTTTGAAGTTCTGTATCTCAGAAAATAATATATATATTAAAGTACTTTGAAAAAAGTTCAGTTTTACTTTGAGGCACGAACTCTGTCTTGCATTTATTTTCCCTCCTTCCCCACACTTCTATAGCTATTTTTTTCCTATCCCCTAGCTTATACATATTTATAAAGACATACATATTTCTATGTTAAAGACAGGTAGCTGTCAATTAACAATATTTAAGATAGATGTTCTAGTTTTGCAGATGTTAAATCAGAAAGCCCAGTGACTAACCATAATTTAACCCAAATTTTTAGTGATTTCTCCTGGTAATATAATTACTAATATTATTTTTTTTCTTCTTTCTCATTTCTAGTAGTCTCTTTCACTCAAAACACACATTACTATATCTTTGTTTCCAGTTGTGCTTTTCAGTCATAGATCTTCAAGAGAACCACTATCCTTATTTTAGAAATTAGGACACTGAGGCACTTGAAAACAGTTTGTGGGGAAATTACTAGGGAAATTACCGGGAAAGCCATGAACAGGATACAAATCAACTTTGTCCAGGTTAGTACTTTCAGTCATTAGCAAGAAATACTCAGAGAGAATGCTAAAATTTGATTTAGATAGGATGCCAACTTTATATCCCAAGTCCATTTTATAGTAAACTAGAAAATAACTTCAAACTCATTTTAAAAAAAGGATTTAGTAAATTTGATTATATGTGTGTTACTTACTTTGAGTTCTTCACTATACAGTGTTATTTTAAATCTGTTATTTTTGAAAGCAGACAAAGAAGAAATGTTTTTTAAAACACTTGGCCTATATCACACATTCATAGCACTATCAGTACAGTACCTTGATTACCAGATAAATGCTGGCTGCTGCCTCCTCTGAGCTCTTTTCACTTTCAGCAGTATAATTTTATGTTAGGCTTAGTGACACCACAATTGAATTACAAAGATCTGTTCATTATGCCACTTAAACCTTGAATTTCTGTTGTAGATTGTAGGGAGAAGAGCCTTTATAAATGCTGCATTGCATACACCAACACCCCCCCCAGGAAAGCAGACACACCCACACCCACCCAAGACCAGGCGTTTTCATTAAGCACTGGGTGTGTAAATACATATATTCATAATTTCTTTTTTCCTTCATGTATAATTTGCCCTGCCATTTTTTATTTAATTAGCTATGGGTTTTCTTTTCTAGTTAGGTCTTTCTCTAGATAGGTGTACTAACTAGAATCATAATCTTTTCATTCTCTCTTTCCATTTACTCCTTAAAAAGAAATGACCTAATTCTGAAGCCTAATTTAGACAATGCACAAATTTTATTCTCTTTCTGCACACACAGAGGGATTGTGAGGTTTTGAGATACACTATTCTGCTAAATATTTGAGGTTTCTAAGAAAATCAAAGTATTAGACAGTAAGCCGCCTGAAGCAAATTACAATGGAAAGATGGAATTATACCCATGAATTGGGAAAAGAAGAGGGTTTATGTAAAAATGATCCCTAATAAGGTGGAACAGACATTGTTCAACCTGTTAAAGAAGCATTTGTGTCCACATATAAGGCTAAAGGATAAAATCCGGCTCTGAGCCAGTGCTCTGCCCTCCTCAAATTTCAAGCAATTTTGTCATAGTGGAAATGGGAGGTTACCATTGCACTTTCCTATCAGCTTGTCTGTGCCACGTCTGCTCATCAGAGTTTTTAGCTCATTTGCATGCTTCTGCCATTCACCCTGGGATTTATTGTGGTAGGGCTGCATCTCAGACTTGGCTAGCAGCCAAAGCCTACTTCTTCATTCCCTCTTTATAGCTAATACAATATGAAAGTCACTAACAAAAAGACTTTAATGTCAAATTACAGGGGAAAAAAATCTCAATTGCCTAATAGGATTTTAAATTCTTATCATACTGGTGACTTTCTGTAAGTAGTAACATTTGAAAAGAAAGACTTAGCTGATGTTTTCTTCAAATACTCTCTGTGCACTGTAAGTTTTTTTTACAAGCTGTGATACGCTGCTATTCTGTCACTACAGAGACAATACAGGGCAATGGATCACAGCTATATAGCCCTTCTATTCTGTTCCCATCCCATTAGACTTAACATCTTCTCAAAACTACTAGCTAACATTGTGCATATTGAGAAATACTCCTGTCTGATGTAGATGTCAGGCCGGTTTTCTGCACTTAAAGGAATATGGGTTTGTATATATACGTGTATGTATACGATGAATGTATTTACGCATATTCAACTATAACTACAAGGATGTGCATACATATATATAGCTATATGCATAAATATATATACACTTTTACCTTTAGTAATATTACACTTCTAAATGTATTCAGGGCTAAATAATGCTAACATTATTAAACTTGCTATTATGTCAATAACATGGAATTGCAGTTCTGCCCAGACTGGTTTTGTGCCCAGCACTAGTAGCCAGCTCCATTACACGTCTATAATGGCCTTTTCCTCCCCACCACCTCCACACCTCTCCTTCATATTCCTGAGACCTCTCTAGGCAGGAGAAGATGAAGGCAGGCTTTGGTGCCTCTCCTTGTCCCCACACACACTCCTCCCTTGCTCCACCAAAGGTTCAGACACCTACCTGCAGGTGCTCTCAGGGAACAGGACTGTAGGAAGAGGAGGTGTTACAATGGTGATCCAAACTCTCAAATGCTTACTCATTCCTGATTATCATCCCAACAAATTATCATACTTCAATTAGGTACCTCAATAATTTCTGATAGCATAGTTCTTTCCCTGGAAACATCAGACTTCAGATAGTGTTGGGTATTGCTAGTATACAATGATGTGTGTCAGTAGAAATAAATGGAAACTAAATTAACCCTTCAGTTCTATCTTCCTTATCTAATTCAGACCCGTAATACAAATCTTCCTCCTCTGCTGCATTGGACAAAATAGAACATTTGCAAGAATAAGGCATCATTACGAACTTTTCAGTTGAAATTTTTTGTTAAAAGTACCAGATAATAATAACAGTGACAAAACCTGTGTGTATTTTTAATATAATTCACATTGTTGTTGTAAAATCTCATTTTGTACTAGCACAAGTAGTGGTGTGTCTGTATAGTGCCTCAGAGGACCCAGATGTACTAGCCATTGAAGTTACACATCAAAAGAGCTTTCTTCAGGTACTTGGAAGAAGGTCAAAGTCCTTGGGTTACAACCTGATGATTATTAAACAGAGGTCCTAGCTTGTTTACAGGTAGATGCAGCTTCTGCCCGTCACCTTTACATTATCCATTGCTGATTTCCAAGTGACCAAGGGTGTCACAGAAACAGGTGCACATTCGAGACCTCTCTTTAACCTGGTATTTAACTAAATTAAATTAAGATCTATTGACACTATATTAAAATTGAGTTTCAGATTAGCCCTTTGCTTCTGGATTAGCAAGGCCAACTGAGATGCACGTTGTGACAGAAATATTGTAGAAGGTAGAAATTTACAAGAACAAAAAATTCAAAATCAGATCTTACCTAGTTTTATCTATGCGTAGTTACTGCATACTTTAGGACAGGAAAAGTGGTTCTACTGTTCTTTCATGGTAAACTTACTTAATGAAACATTAAGAGATTAAAATATCTCTTCTCAGGTGGAAATTGTAACCTCTAGGACCCAGAGAAAATATATAGGTTTTTCTTTCACAAAGTCCTTACTTTTTGACAAATCAGAAGCAGGTGTATATGTGTGTGCATCTGGAAGAAGAGTTATAATTGCAGTTCTGAGCTCATGTTTTTGAGCACCTCAGTGCTCTGCCCCTCAGTTTGCCAACCTTGGATTTTGAGCAACCTTATATATGTATTATACCTTCTTCTTTTTTTGGGGGTGCGGGGTGGAGGTTATATCTAGACTCAAAATTATTTTAAATCTCTACAGAGGCACGTGTCTAGTTGCTAGCTGGATCTATTCAGAGTGGTGGATGAATTCTTTGATGAACAAGAGCTTCCTTTTCACATAAATAATTTCTGGAATTTCAAAGAAATTTCTTCCTCAAAATAAGCAGAAGTCAAGCAAACAGGATATTTTTTACTCCATAAAGGCATGCATTCGCTCATGGGAACAAGATAAACAATTTAAGGAGCACCATTCCTTCTGTGTAATCTGGACCTAATTTCTGGTATTGCATGCAAAGGTTAAAAAGTTTATTTTTACTACCTCTCATGAAGGAGTTGCTAAAGTAGCAAATGTCCTCACAATTCATGAAAGCACATGAAATTTTTTTTCTTCCCCAGCATCCCATCAGTGTACTGACATTTGCAAATCATTGATCTAAACAATTAATTTCAATGAAATTAGAAACTACAGAAAAGCAGGCAAGCAAAATAAATACCACAGTATAGGAAAGGCTCAATGCATTTAAAAGCCTTGGAGACCCTCAAACTAAAATCACACATGTGCACACACACACACAAAGTAAATCCCAGCTGCCATTGTGAACTAGTAATGAAAACCAAGTCTAACAATAAAACCCCTAAAACAGAAGCCACAGTAGATATAATTGAGTGCTATACTTACCACTCATTTTTCCCCTTTAAATTTAACGTGTTTTGCTAGAAAACTGTTACAGCACCATGATGGGCTCAAAATGAAAGCACTATGTTACAGTGATATGTACCTATCATAATATCCATTATAAAGTGTTGGAGTTATATTGCAGCATGATTAGCTTGGGTAACAGTGAGCATTCTCCTACTGGCAATAAAAGATAAGGCTGTCATGAACAGTTCTGCTTATTTGCCTTCTAATTTTACTATAGAATAATGGAAGCCAAGGATAGAAAAGCCCGGTTGGGCTGCCTAGTTCACGTCACTGCCAATGAAGAATTGATTGTTATTGTCTATTTTTTAGCATTAATGCTTCTTTTACAACTTCCCTTTGGAGTGTCTTCCATGTAATGAGACATATCAGTATGAGGAATTTGTTGATGCTTTTCAGCCTACATCTGGCTGTTCTTAATTCTGTCCCATTAAACATAGTCATAATCCCCTTACACAGCTGTAAATATTTCCTCTTTTTCTTGCTGTGAACATCTAGGGTCAGGTACAATGCTTGCTTTCTGGTCTGCCATGTCAAACCTTATTCATTGTGTTACCATCTCTTTCTGAGGAATTTAAACTTCTAATAAAATAATAATAACTAAAAATAATTAAGAGTCTTCTAGTTATGAACAGACACATGCTTTTGTTTAAGAAACTGGGAATTGTTCCATCTATCCTGCTGCAGTATGAGACTCCAACTGTCCGTTGGGGTTGCCTTTTTAAGTTCCAACATCACAACCCACCTTGATGTGTTTCCTTGCAAGCTTAACGATCTTTAGCTAACTTCATGGTTCAACCCATCTCTGAATGTTACCTCCTGTGTTTAGGAACCTCTAGGAGCGCAAGCCAAAGTAGCTTACCAGTTGCATTTGACTGTTGGAGCAGAAGACAGTGAAAAGCAGAGTCCTAACAATACCTACCCAAATGTTAATAATTTCCAACACCCAGCATAACCCTACACAGAATTGTTTAAATATTTTCTAATAATGCATGTGCTTTTAAAATACTTTCTTCATTAAAAAAAAAAAAAAAAAAAAGAGATTGTATGTAAGAGTTATGAAAAAGATGGTACTTCTGGCAAAATTTGCAGAGAAAGAAAGAAAGAATCAATCATTCCCAAATATTTAAAAGTTTCAAGTGCCCAGACTATGTCTAAACTGGTTTTCCGTAGCTATTGCTCTCTGCCACAACTGCTCCATTGTAATATTCTGTGTCTTTATAAATATGAATATCAATTAAAAAAAAATATTTTCATTTCCATGGATTTGCGTTCTCATGAAGGGTTAGAACTGTAGTCACGAGGTCTATGAACCCTATAAGTTTCTTATTTCAAATTTCCTGTGAATGAAATACACAGGTACGGGGGGGGAAAAGTCATGAGAGCCATTTAGAGGCTGTGTCTAGGATTTTCTGCTTAGGTGATAGAAACAGGGGTGGTGCCATCACATCAGCCCTGAAAGTCATCACTCTTTCTGAGCTGTTTTTTTACTTCACCGATGACTTACCAAATGCTCCTGCAAAAGTACTTCTCCAGCCAAAAATAGAAAACATGACAGATCTCAGTCTGCAGTTGAATCAACCCCCCAGGCTCAAGATCAATGTTCAGAAAGGACTAGGCAAAAGTACAAGAGAGAAGAAAAGAAAGAAAGAAAGTGAAAGGGTGAGAAGGAGGAAGAAGAGAAACAGAAAGTCAGACTATAAAAAGGAAGGCAGGAAGCAAAGACTTCTAGACAGGTTTGGGGGAGAGAGTTTAGTACTAAGTGAAAGTTTTATCTGTACATGAAATATTTCAAGGCAGTTCTGCTTGGGAAAAGGTACTTTGGGAAAAGGTTCCATTCCTCAAATATTACTCTGCTTACAGAGGGAAAAGCATAACTGTTCAGTCATTTATATATGTTTCCTACCTGAGACAGTACCAGATGGTGCCATGTAGTCTCAGGTTAATCATTGTGTGAGAGACCTGGGCTGGGAGCCAGACCCACTTCACAGTCAACTGTGAAAACAAGTGATGCTGAACCTTACATAAGATTCACAAACAGAGCCCTTGCATTTTAAGCAGACATCTGGTATGACATTTCATATTTATCTGCTATAAGGGTTCAAACTGAGCCAGAATGTGGCATTACACCATGCCAATCTTCTCTGGTGTACTTATCAATTTCTGCAGAATACAAGCTTTTAAGAGAAAGAAATCTTGTGTTCTTACTGTTTGGGATGACAGTGTTCCAGGCAGGTAGCAATCCAGGGCTGAGTCTCCAAATAAACAGATTGAAACAGTGCTTTGGGGAAGCAACTGTCCCCTCACCGTGCCACACAAATAAAAAGCATGAAATGTATTGCTGCAATTCTATTTTCCAAGGTCTTGGACACATGAAGGGACTCCCCACAAATTCATTTTGTGGCACAGAGAAAATTGCTTTTGGATCTACCACTCTGTAACTGCAGAGTCCTACTGCCCCCATGAAACAGACTTGATTTAATCTGCTGCTAAAGTGCATAGTCAGGTTAGAGGTTATGCGTATGCACTATGAAGGTGTCGAAGTGACAGTGAGATGGTTCAGCATTTAACATGGAAGAAGGGGGAACACTTTCCTTCCACATCAATAGAGTGTTGACTATGAAGAACAGTGATCCAGCAGTATTTGCTGTATCACCAATGACAAAACAGCCTAGGCTTTTCTGAGACTTTTAAACTCGGATTACTGAAGAACTGAGAAAAATATCAGCAGCTTCTCTCCTACACATGCATGCACACACTAATAGGAATTTATCCAACCAAACAAAACAGAGATATTATAATTTAAGGATAATGCCCTTTCCCCAGTACTCACACTCAGTGCACGAGTATCCAGTGGAATTCCAAAGCTGAGAAATTCAGTAAAAGAGTACTGTACATGGAGATGCAGATGATGCACATAGACCTGGAACACTTAATTTTCTTCACTAAAATGTTTTCTAAAACTATTTTTATTTAGAAAGATATATTATCTTTTTTCTTCTTCTTCTTCTTTTTAGGATTTAGGAATAAAGTCTGATTTTGCCTTCTTGCAGATCAAGTTCAAATACTAAGTTTTCTCTTTGCCTTGTATGAGAATGTCATAGAAACTGGAGGGTCTGCAGTACCAAGTGTTTTGCAGGAATGATTGGAGTTGATCTTTCCCTTTTATGCCTCACGTAATAAAATCTCATATTGTTTCCACCCAGTATGACTATTGAGCAGAACCCCATGTTGAGGAGAGCAAACTACAGTACTTTAAAAGAAAAGCTACCGTAGGAATTGTCTTTTTAAAACTAATATCAGATGTTCATTGCTACACCTTCTCAGACATGCAATATTTTTGAATCTCCTCCTTGCTCCTTTTGGGGTGTCTGCTGTGTCAGTTTCATATAAAATAATACTTCTGATGGAGCTCACAGCCAGGTGGTCATCTGCTGAAGGAGCAGATTACAATCTGGCCCAAAGTTTTTATGCAAGTATGCATAAGTAGAAATACATATATATGTATATATTTATTCATGTATGTGTATATGCATTAAAGAGATTTATTAAATTCCCTCATACATTTTTTTTTCTTGTTCTCGCCATTTGACTATAATTTAAGAGTCTTAAAATCTTGCCATGATTCTTGATAACAACTATTTGTCAGACTTTATAGTACATATTTTATTTATCCACTGTCTTGCACAGATTGGAACTTTTGAAAAGCAAGTAATTAATAACAAATACCCTGAGCACAGGGCAGAGATTTAAAATAGTTGCATTCACAAAAGAACTATTATATTAATGGAGATATTCCAATCAGAATGCAGGCCCCCATTGTGTTAAGTGCTCTACAACCACACAGTCAAAGACCGGCCCTGCTCTGCAATGCTTGCAGGCTAATTAGTGGTAACAATAGAACATGACTTATTTTCATTGATACTGGGGCACTCAGTGCCCACTCAGATTCCCACCAAGCTTAGCTGTAAGACTCCAACTAACATTAATAGTCATTGAAGCAGGTCTCCACTGTGAATCAACCAATTCTGTGAACTATCAAGCACACAAGCAAGAACAATATGAAGAAAGCAACAAAAAAAAAAAAAAAAAGGAAAAAAGAAAAGTGTTAGAGTATCACAGAATGTACTTTGTTCATTTATTTTGACAAGGCTAGTTTAAATAATTTATGAAACTTCATAGTAACACTAATGAATTTAGCGTTCAAGTAACGAAGACTTGATAATGTGGGGTCTTCATTATAACATTCTGCCACTAAGCCTTTGATTAAAAGATTAAAAGAGTTGAAGCCTCATTTCATTTATTTCTTTATTTTGATAAGTTCATTTTGTTTGCAGATTAGTACATTGGGAATTTCCTATTGTAACTTATTGCCCCTGGCTCTGTTACATGAGACACTGCAAGACTACATCCAATATATCATTTTACATGCCTACAATAAATGTTCTTTCTACTTAACTGGAGTCTGGAAATAGAATTAGATGTCTAAATTTCTTTAAAAAGTCATAGTTTTAACAGTGTTTCCAAGTGAATAAGCTGTGATTTTTCTCTTTTTCCTCCTTTTCCCCATGCCCTGCATCCCCATATACACAGTGACATAGAAATGGGTAGATAGGGCAGTACTGTTTACTAAATCAATAACCTAGCACTTGAGGTGTTTACCTGGACTATAAGTGTAGAGGGCTTCAGTCTGCTATGGCTAAATAGTCTGAAACCATTTCCTCAATAATTGCTAAGCCACATAGGAGTTACTGAATTAGTGACAAAAAGTTTAAAAGTGTATTATCTAATTCTGTCTATCAGAATATCAGTAATTATTTTCTCCATATATGATATGCCTTTTAAAAAAAGATTTAAAACTCCATGTTCCAAACAGTTAAGAAATAGGCTTCTGAACCGTTTTTACTCTCAAAATAATTATTGTTTCTGTAACCAATCTTCTTGGAGATCTGTTCTCTGTAAAAATGGATTAAAAATCTAGCATACTTTTGATTCTATTGGTATCAGTGGGAATCTTCTCTGGGTTTGGATGATGACCCAAATACATTTGCACTAAACAGTCAGTACTTCCATGGGAGCTAATGCGTTAACTGGGAAAGCATCTGCTCACAAGCACATCTGTAATGATGACTGTAAGCTTCTAATAAGTGAAAGAACTGTAAAAGTAAATGATCCATACACATTCTTGAAGGAACCCTGCTGTCATTAAGATCGGCTTCTGTATAGATACATCAATAGTATAGTTACAAATTCTGTTGCAGATCACTTCATCTTCTAGGTTATGTGATAGAGAAACACAGAACTTATCCTGGAGTGCAGGGTAAAATGATTTCACAGAGGAAGACACCATCCATCTAGATTTATAAGGGGAAAAAACCCAAAACAAAACAAAACCTCTTGTAGTTTTGTAATCCACTGTTCTAATAGCTCTGATTACATACATACAGAGATTATATTAACAAGCTATTTCTATACATAATCATAATATTCTAGCTTAGTCTTACTAAACAGTAGTCACTGTACACTACTGGTATATTTTGGTCATCTGATCAATTATTTTTCAATAGGAAAAAATATTCTGACAAATCTAGGGTAAGGTCTTTACTGAATGGGATGCAAAAGTTCTGTAGACAAAATAAGACTTACTCAATTTCTTTCTAATCCTGGAAACCTATCTTAGGACCTCTCATAAAGTTTGTAAATTTAAAAATTGTGGATGATTTTCTTTCACTTGGATTTTTTTCCTACATGAATATTTGTTATTCAGCTATTATATTTGAAGTATATTTCTACTGGCCCTGCCAGCCATAATACAGTGGTTAAAACAGTGGTTTTATTTTTTAAAACATTAGGAATCTGCCCCTCATCAAATTTTTATACCTTTTCTTCCTGTTTTTGTTTTAATTGAATGATTGGCATCTATAATATTTATAAAATTTTAAACAGCTGCTGTTTACTGTGTCAATAACTTACTACGACTATAAACAGCTATAGGCAGGAAAAATTATGAAGTGCCATAAAATGCAGATACAGACATATTGTCAAACAAAGGCTTTGTTAGTTTCATATGGAGCATCTAATTGTAAGTACTCAAACATGCTACAGCATGTGGTATCATAAAGTAAGGTCTGATTCTTTATCTGGTATAAGAATCAGCATGCAAATGCTGATGTGAGCATTCTTCTTGAATTCAGTAGGACTACAGTATTCACTTTGGATGGGATTCAAGTCACTTGACTGCAACCATTGAAAACTTGAACTTGTAGTATAAGTAAGTTATGTAAGTTCCCACAAATGGCAGTGAAGAGTTAAGCACAGACCTATGGGGATTCATCACACCCTGAAATAGTTGCATACAATAAGTCAGCTGAATACTATATCAAGGTGATTTTAGCCTCCATAACCACTTGCCTGCACTGTCTGCATTCAAAACTGGCAGTCATTAGGTTTCAGGACTTCTGTCTACTGTTAATAAAACTACAGAAACAGATATATTTTTTTGAGGCGGCTTGAGGTGTCAGCTTTACTATTTATCCCAGATCTCTAGAGGGAGAGCAGATGCATCAAGCACAGTCCCTTTCGACATCTACTAATATCTTCATTGATCTTGCTAATTTTACATCTTCAATCATTACATCAATGAAATTAACCAATGAAATAGAATAAGGCTAAATAATTGAATCTGAAATACCATGTATCTTTCTCTAGCTGTGTGAGTGAGAAGAGATACACACATCTGCACCTTCAGGAAGGAACATTCCCTGTGACTGTAAGAAACTGAGACCACAATTATGTTTTATGTTGTGAGCAGATATACATTGGGAACCAAAAGCCTGTCTTAAGATCTGAGACAAAGAGACAGTAACTCCAGAATATACAAATAAATGGAAACGTTGCATTTTACACCACCGCCCTACGCAGAACTGGACTAGGAGCTGCTCTGCTTTGAAAATTACTGAGATTTCCAAAATCTATGCATGATTTTGAAGAAAGGAGAGATTGCCTGTCCTATGAAAGCAAACTGCAAAAATACAAACTGCTGCAATCACTGATAACGCTTGCTCTAAACAGGGATCTTCAACATTTGTTTCCCCTTTTGTGAATTAGTGCCTTAACCATCCCAATGTCTTTCACTTTTATTTTCTGAGTTTATCCAGACTCCTCTCCTGAGGTTCCTAACTGATTTCTGATGACAGGTAATGCACATAGCATCCCTTCAGCTTTCTGCTTTCAGTGGCTGGTATGCTGTAACAGACATGCTGTCAGGCAGACAGGGACACTGGGAAAGATGTCTCAGCCTCCCATACCATCACTGGTTATCATAGCAAATGTTTTCCATTTATGAAGCTTCTAGTTCATTTCAAATGTGATGTTTAACACTGACAAGTTCTATGAAGTGCAGTGTTGCATGCAGGTGGACTTGCCTATTTATTTACTAAAATACCTTTCCTCCTCTATCACACACAAATAGGAAGGGACAATCCTGGCAAAGCTTTTTTACAGATTTAAATAGCCAGTGACCAAGTGGTTGTTGCTTGTCTGTTCACCGCTGAAAAGAAGCATGCCTCCTGAGAGGCAAACCCAGTCTCAATTCCAGCTCTATTTTTTAGCTTGAAAATAGGCCCATTTACTACCCTCCAAGGACCATGAGACAAGCGTTAACCCAGGAGCACAGTATTTTTAACAGTTAATTTTTTTATCTGGATCAGAGGGCACTGTAAATGTTTTAAGTTTGATCTAATGAGGAAAATCTGAATACAGCTGATGTTTTATAATCCTTGCTAAGCTTTTTCATTGCGCTGGAAATCTACTTTTATCAAACGAATAATTTTAGGACAGAAATACTTGCTTTCCACTCCATCAGTATACAGATATAACTGAAAATTACAAACAAGCTATGCCTGTACAGTAGAAAATAATATATAACTTTATTTGATAACTTAAAAACCTCAAATTTAAAATACAATCAATTTCCCTTGTTTTAACATTTAAAACATTATTTTTCTTCCTTTCTAGAAAGAACTTCATCTGAGGTCACTTCATGTAAGGGTCTGTTGCCTTCTTTCAGCTTTTAAAAAACATTTTTCCTAAAGGCTGACATTTAAATCTCTAAAACTAAAATCGCAACAGGGTTTTTCATATCCATGTAACGTGTTTTCTCAGAAGAGGTTCTGCTGCAATACAATGCAATATGCATTTATTAAAAGGCCATTATGATCAATTATTTCATGAAGAGATTATGAACCCTCTGTTACAGTCACATTTTTTTATGCATCACTAAAAGAAATAGCCAAAAACAATCTTCCTTTAGAACTCAAAATCATTATGTGAAGTTTATTACAGAGATACTTTTAAAATTATTTTACAGTAACCTTTGTGTTCCTTCCTTATCACTGGATGACAGCAATAAGAACTTCACATATCAGAAAAAAGTGTGGGTCCCATATGCATAAGGCAAGACCAAGACTTTTTGATCTGACCAGACAGAAACACTCCAAAATCAATCGAGAGGAAGATAATGAAAAATGGGGCTGCCGCAGCCAGTGCCATTAGCCCCTAACAAAACCAGTACAAAATTCAGTGCAAATGAACACTAAGGTGAGATCATCTCTCTTTCTTCTCCTGGCTAGAAGGAAAACAGCTCTGCAAGAAGGATTATGCAGCAGTAAATTCGCCTCCACACATCCCAGGAAAGATGCAGGTGTGGGGGAAGGAGGGGGACAGGACAGAGGAAGAACGTAACAGAGCAGCAATAGCAGAATAAAGACAAAAAGCGTTCATCTTGTTGCAATTTTGGCTTTTAACAACCTACTGGAAAATGCTTTTCTTTAGGTGGTTTTTGGTTGGGGTTTTTTGTTGTTGTTGTTGTTTTGGTTTTTTCTCCTTCTCCAGAGGCTTCATTTTCCTCAGATGGCTCCTGAGGCAAGGCAGGACTCTGCAGAATCACCTTGCTTGTTTTGGAAGTCATCTCCCCTAACTGCAACCATCTGAAAGCTCAGTGTTTCATTTGGGCTAGTCACTTAGATTTCTTTGATAAATGCTTCCTGTGGCAGTCCATCTCCTTCTGAGGTAACAGACTAAAATAACTCAAATTATTTACTCTGTACTGGTGCCTGTTAGTGGGAGCTTAACTGACTAATAGGACACCTGGCTGTGAGGTGGAAATGAGGGAGGAGAATGATCCCACCTGTACTGCCAAAGAGGAGATTGGTGGGGCACTGGGGCAAAGGAAGGCATTAATGGCCCTGGAAATCTTTGCAATGTCAGGAAGGTATGGCAAAGCTGAATGTCACAAATTCCAGGCAAATGAGGGCACTTTACAGCTATTTCACCTACTTCTTGCTGGGAGGCGCACTGCAGGACAGACCAGTATGGTCTGTATTTACCACATCACATGAGTTCATGAACCATGCAGGGAAGATATTCAGCACCAAGTTTCAGGTTTCCTCGGTATTTTGGAGCAGGGTCCTTATACACTGTGTTTTAAGGGGCAGAAAGATCTTCCCAGAAGATCTCTCTCAGCTGGGACAGCCTTCTTTTCCTGATGGTCTAAGATGCTCAAAATGAGAACGGGAGATATGGGAGGGACACATAGGATGACTTTCCATTTCAGTTGAAACAAACCAACATAATTTCTCTGGCACAGATACACATATGCTGAAAACTCACCATCGACCTTACTGCTGAAAAAAAAATATTTTGCTTTAGAGACTGCCCTCATTTTTGTTGATATCCCTTCGTTTGCCTTGCAGGCTACAGTAGAAAGTGATTTTGATGTAATAATATACAGCTAAACACAAAAAATGAAAGTAACTTTATTTTTTGGATGCATATATTTACAAAGCAAGTGCAAGATGTTTAGCATCTTCCCCTTTGGCTTTATTTATAAGGCATTCATGCTCTCTCCACAGGTGAATGAAAACCAAGAGGCTCACACAACCTGTTTACAAATATGTCCTGTTTTTATCTATGATTGCTTCACAGCGCTGCTGTGCTTCTCTGATGTGCTGGGCTTCAGTCACAGCCCTGATAGAAGCAACACGTTACTTTCCCAACCAAAAAAAAAAAGTAATTTAAGCAAGCTTGTCAACAGTAGGGCCCAGCAGGCAGGCAAAGCAAGGAATCCAAAAGAGGGTCAGATTTCCTGGTATTTCTCTGCTAGCAGAAAAGATTAGAAGATAACACCTCTTCTTTGGAAGAAATGAATCAAATCTGATAAGTGCAATGCATCCTCAAAAGTTTATAGTGAGAGGGAGGTATGTGCTGAACATAAAACTAGTGCCAATAATAAAAGCTGTGTGGAAGTGATGTGCTTCATAGCACTGTACACATGGTGCTGCTCCATGACCTGAAAGTCAGCCTTAGGCTTTTTGTACAAAAATGTTTTTAAATTCTTACAGCTGTAATCCTGTAAAGCGTGTTCTTGCTTCCCCTTCCACCTGTCTCTTCTCTCTATCTACTTGTTTCATTCACTGGATGGGGTGACATTGCTTGTTTTTCTGCTTCTTGCTGGGACCAAATTATCAATCCACCTGCCACCCACTCAATTAAAAAAAACCAAAAAACAAACAACAATGAACACCAGACAGAAACCACCACATATCAATTCATTATTGTCTCCAGAAATAGAAATAATCTAGCTTTTTCTCTCAGAAATAATTTGCCTTGTCAACATAACAAACAGTAATTAGAGCTCCCTAAACTTTGGAAGAAGCATTTATTTCATGTTCTGGAAATCTACAGTTACAGGCTTCATAAAAAAAAAGCCTTCATGACATGGTTCAGTTGCTTCTCAGGTACTGGAAATTGCATATTGAAAGCAAACTTATTTGAGGTCTGTTTTTACTGTGACCCTGTGTGAGTGCCTGAAATCTTCAAATCATCACTCACTTTGTGTCTTAATGCTTTGTTACCATAACAGGTGTAACAGAGTGTACATAGTCTGTTGAATCAGAAGGACAATTAATACATTTTGCATTCTGAGGCAATGAATAACATTATAAGCAAGAAAAATAAGGCTGTCTCATACCTTGTCTTTTCGCTGCTTATAACTTTGTTTAACTTTAACTGGTTAACCTGATTTATGTCACTCTGGGGTTTTGACAAAGACTAAATATTATTAGAGGTTGGTTGTGTTTTTTTTCTTTTCTTACTCTAAAGAAATAAATAAAAACCACACAGATGGAGTAGGTCTTGTTGGAAAATATTATATTAAGGATGTTACTAGACCGGCCAGATGCAGCAGACTTCCAGATTCCTCTTTTGTGGGTGCTGAAGCTCAGCTGGGTGCACTCCGGGACCCTGGGGGTCTCTGCATTCCACTCCCATGCAGGTGATTGCTGCTGGTCCTGTTTGCAGGTTCACCCAGGACCAAAGCTGAGTGTGTACCCCGCAGACACCCCCCCACACACACACAGACACTTAGCCAGGTATGCAGACTGCCATAGACAAGCACTGCCCTTAGCAATGTCCATGTATAACAGTACCAAAACTCAAATAAACAACACACCACAGCACTCCAGATCCTGGCCCCTGTCAGGCAGCAAACCTCTCCAGGTGGCTGGCTGGGCTGGCACTTGTGTGCCTCCATCTACTGCAGTGGAGGGTCACCCAGTACAGTGACTCGCCATTTCTTCCTGGTAGTCTTGCATGGTTTAGGGTTAAGTGAAGCAGGTTCTCTGCTTGTAGGTACATCTGGCTCCCATTTAACTTCAAGGGTGCTAAACCTATTCCATAGATACAAGCGCTCAGGTGGGGCAGGAGGCCTTACTCTTGCTGCCAGAAATCAGGGTCCATCTTTCCCCTTCTCTAGAGATTTCCCTTACTTTTACAACAGGGTTAGACACTGCTTGCTTCTCCATTGCAGATGGGGGCTTACACTCTTCAAGCTGTTGAGTCTCAGAGACAACCCTGCCTATCTCCCTTTCACCTCTCTCTGCCAGTGCTGCACAGCCTGCTTACTTCTTCCCATAACTGCTGCACTCGGCAGCACAGCTCTGCCAAGGCAGCTCACCTCCTGCAGGAAGGGCTGCCGGCAGGCACCAGGCACTCCCGCCGAGCCGCATCCACCACCTGAGGCTCAGCCTGCACTGAAGCCTCAGCCTAGCGGGGACAGTTGCTCCAGTATCTGCTGGAGAAACTGCTCTGTGGTACCTTACCACTGTGTCTGAGACTGTTACAGTGGCACAGTTTCAGCTGAGACACCCTCCTTCACACTCTCCTGCACAAACTGCTACCTCTAAGAGCTGTGTTCTGGGCCCAGCTTTTATGCAGGCCTCCCCTCAGCACCAGCTGAAGGGTGCTTGACCTGCCCTAAGCAGGGGGCAGCTGCAACAGAGCCTCTGGACACCCTGGGTTAAGGGCAGCCAATCATGTTTGATAGAAGCTAATAGATCTTCCTTGTGCCCAACCTTTGTAGTTCATCTTACCCATCCTTGCTTGACAGCAGCCATTTCTCAGAGGGTTCCCAGGAATTTCCCGATGATATTGGAAATTGCCTCCAGCAGGTGCAAAAACTCCCAAAGCAGAAGCCAGACACTGCTGCACAACTGCTGCCTCTGTTGCCTGCCTCTGGTAGCTGCATTCTCACACATGTACCCACACTCACAAGCTCCTCAAGTATTAGGATGGCCTCTAACTCCACCTCATATCTATGCATGGACCCTGAGCCCATTTCCCAGGCACTGGCTCAGACCCTGAGTCCTTCCTGACGCAGATCTCCTTCTACCTGCCAGCTAGTCCAGCTAAAATTTGCTCGCAAATGGCACATACACACATATGCACACAGGATTGTATTTATGGGGAAAAAATTAACATACCCAGGCTTTCCAGTTCCTGCCATTTAGACCTCTCACACATATATACACCCCTGCATCTCCAATTCCTGACATGTAGATCTGTCAGTCCTTTCAGTACAACTCTTCTCCAGCTGCAGGCATGCAGGCCTTGCAACTTTCACGCATAAGTGATAGGGAGTGAGTTTACACAGAAGAAATGGTTGGTAAAAGGATTTAATAAGCAGATAGGCAGCTAGTCCTGTTATCTCCTTCCTCTCCGTTTTCCTGTGCTTGTATCTTCCCAATCCACCCTGATCCTTCCCTTTCCCCACTGTTGGCCTTTACACTGAACACCCTATAAAAAGTTTTAGAAAATATCACAAGCCTTCTTTAATATCTGATAATACTGGGTTTAGTATTTAGTCTTGTTTTGCCTTTCTTATCAGTTACAAGTTCAGGCTGATCCTCTTCAAGGCTCTTCAAGGTGCATTTAATGATCCAGTGGCTGAAGGGTGCTGGTCTTTGTTATTGTCTTCATTGTCACTGCCCTAGATATATTTCTTATTTCTTTTATACTGAAGAGTCCTTCCTTAGACAGGCAATTCAGTGAATGAGACGCTATCTCACTCCACATACCTTTTTATGGAAGTCTTGGCCAGCTAGAATGGACAAGACACTGGTGCGGGTTTAAGTAACATGCTATTAACTGTGAACACAGAAATTTCCCTTTAATGTGGCCAAGCTCTAAGCTTTAGATGCTTATCCAGTTTGGCTGCACACAGCAGAGGTCAGATTGGCAGCCTTCTGCCAGTGCTCTCTTTCAACTGCTGCACCCAACTGAGCTGCAGATACTGCATCCTCACAGCACCAGAGCATGATCCTGCTACACACAGGGTTGATCTCCCCCTGCAACCCCACCGCCCATGCAGCCGCTGTGAGCAGGGAAACTGTGTCTGTGGTTTCACTGCTCCCTCTTTTGGAGTTAAGCAAGAATAAATATTGTGGCAGGGAAGAAGAAATCATGTGGAGGCAAAGAAAGAGGAGAAGGTGTGAGGAGAGCAGAGGTAGGTGGCGAGAACAGGATCCAGGAACAAAGCACACTGAAAGGAGAGAGTGGGGCATGGAGATAAAACAAACTAGGGCTTGCAGGGGCTGGCAACAGGGAAAGAAAAAGAAGAATGTGCCTAGGGGTGCAAGCCTGTGGCAGAAATATGAGACAAGGGCAGGAGAAATGGTTGAAGCAGGATTAAATGCTGAGGAAGAGAGAGAAATATTTAGTTTTATAGCAGCATAAATTAGGAGTTTGAGCAGAGAGAGACTAGAAATAAGACTAAGGGAATAAGGTCAGGAGAGTCTAAAATCACTACAATGAATTCCCCATTTCAGTCTGGAATTATATCTCTTATGTTTTGGTCTCAACAGTACTATCTAGGAAACAGCTGTATAATTCAATTCAGTGGTAAAGTCTGTATCTCATTCTATTCTCATTGTTGATCCACATGCAGTGTAACAACCTTGCAGAGTCAGCACTAGTCATATGCAAAAGTTTCTTAATAATCTTTCAATTTAATAAATGAAATATTCTAGGATTCCCACAGCACATGTTAGTAATGTGTCCAGTATGTGTTGCAGTCCTAGTGTTAACCAGCCAAGAATTTTTCTTTTTCCTAGCTAGAAATATTTCTCTTGGACATATTTTTCTTTTCTTATTTTTAAGTAAATGTCTGACAGTTCTGGGCTCACTTGGAATAGCTATTTTTTTGTTTGTTTTGTTTTTCTCTCTTACAAATACTTCCCCTGATGCCTTGCTGACCTTTTGAATTCTCTCCATCTCAGCAGCTTCATTTTAGGAAGACAATCCTCCCAGACACACACACACACACATGCACACACATGCGCTACCCCTTTCTCCTTCTAACCAAGTCCTGGGTAAATAGATCCATATTATCAACAGCAATGCACTGCAATTCAGTCACTTTTACCATGAGCTACCCATTAAGTATAATTTTTCCTCAAGGCTTTCCAAGGTGCCACAAATAAATACTTGAAGTAAATGTCAAGCTACCTTCCAGCTTTCCAGGAAGGACCAGGGAAGATTTCAAGGACGTTACAAAGACTGTTACCTAATTATATTTCACATGCCATACTAAATAATGGATAAGTTCTGCAGGTGTGTTTATCAAAAATGAGGTTTGAATTTAGGTATAGCTGTTCTTCCACATTTTCCTCTCACATTTTTTTCCTTACTGTTAGCTTAAGCCTTGTCTATATAAGGACTGTTTTGCCACACAACTATATTTGTAAGTGGCATATTATTGTTATTTTTTAACACCAGAATCAAAACAGAAAGAGAAGTCCTGAAGAGTTAATGTAACAGAATGTGCACACGTTGAGGTAACATAGGCAGAAATATTTTATAGTTTCATTATAGGTGAGATGGTAACTTCTTTACGATAAATATGGCCTTTGTGGTATCTCACTGAAAGATACAGTGCTGACTACACATATTGAAGTTTCATTTCATTAATGAAGGGGAAAAAAGGTAAGAGCTGTCAAAAGAAAAGCCTGTTCTTTTCACACCGGTAAGTGTATCAAATTCATAGGCTTTAGTAGAAATTTATATTCAAACTTTGACTTTTCCTGTATTACTCATGGTGGATTCTTGTTTGTAAAATCAGAATGGCTCATTCTAATTCTTAAAATATACCCTTCCTTTGCATAGTAAGATTTAGTCCACTGTACTGTCTCAAATAGAGTATAGAGGTTCACTCTACTAGTCAATTGAGAGAGAGAAGCGACTCTAATAAAATTAGATTAATCCTGCTTATTTTAGGAAGGAATAGAGATGCTTCTCTCTTTCCATTAATGACTGAGAGCATGCAAATAATTCACGCTGATCAGACAACTGACTTCTAGATGGCTAAAGTTGGATGAGATGAATTCTAACTTTAAACTTCCTGCATCTGTTGTTTCAACTGAATCTGTTGCCAAGTTACAAGCTAAGGACTGAACTGGATTAGGAAACTGTTTAAAAAGAAAAAGCTACCATTACATCACATTGTATGAGTTGACTTTTCAGCCATATCCACTCACAGGAAAATTCTAATTTTTCATTAAATTCTGCTCTGTCATTATCTTCTTTCTATAAAGAGGAGAAGGGTACAGAGACAATCTGACCTGAAAATCTATCACATTTTCCTTTCTATGAAATTTCACCTTAAGATCATTACAAAAACCAAAACAGAAATCTCTTTTCTAGACTTTTACAAAACATTATACAGATTTAGGCATAAGGATTTTGTAGCAACAAAAACTGTTTTGTTTTGGTTTTTTTACTAGAAGATTGCAATGTGCTAATAAAACCCAGTTCTATAATTTCATTTAAATCTAATATCTCAAATACAATACAGAAAATAGTATAAAACATTTAAAATCATAACTAGAATACTATTAATAAATTAAAAGGCACTACTCAGTAAATTGATTGTTTTCACAGAAATTCCTCCCTTTGTTGTTACAAGGTATTTACATTTAAATGTGAGGCTTTTGCTTAGTTTTTACACTAGTCCACACAGTTTTGCAAACACATTCCCCCAAGATATATAAAATGATTGAAAACCAGTCCTCTTTCACTTATTAGTTGTTCACTCTCAAAATGGAAAGAGGTTATTGTTTCATCCTGTGACTAGTTACACTCAAATATTTAATCAATGAATTAGTTGATGGATGAAAGCCAAAAGCTTTGAGGATCTGGATGGTGTTGAAGGGCAGGATTCAAGGATTAAGGATTATCTTGACAACTAGGCGAAGCAGTGGGAAAAAACTGAACAGGGGCAAATACAAAGTTAAGGCTAATACAGGATGGACAACATAACATTTTTTCTGGAAAAAGGATTTGGGAATTACATTTTATCACAAGCTGAAGATGGAATAAAGTCAGTGCCCTGATAACAGGTGAGGAGCTGAAAGTTTTGCCCATAAAGCAGTACGAGAAACCTACTGATGAACAAGATGCTCCAAACAGAAGTCAAAGACAGAAAGTAAGTGTACTAGAAATGAAAGCAGGAAGCGATGATCAAGAAGGAATACAGATACACTGTCTTAGACTGTAATAATGTGATTAGGAAAGCCAAAGCCCACCTGGTGGTGAATCTGATGAATGCTTTGAATGGCAACAAGAAAGGCTTCTACAGGTACATTGGCAGCAAAAGAAAGACTGGTGAATGTGTGGGCTTCTGAAGTGGACAGAGGACCTGTGACAAACACTGTGGAAAAAACCCAGGTACTCAATGTCTTCTTCACTCTGGTCTTTATTAGTAAGATTTGCCCTCAGAAATCCCAGGTCCCTGTGACCAGTGGGAAAGTCTGGAGCAAGGAAGACTTGCCTTGACTAAAGGAGGATTCTGTTGGAGAACATTAAATCAAAATGGGCATACACAATTACATAAGTCCCGATGGGATTAGTACTGAGGGAGCTAGCTGCTACCATTGCAGGACCAATCTCAATTGTCTTTAAAAGACTTTGGTGACTGGGGAAGGTTCCTTGAGTGCTAGGGGGGAAAATAATGTCACACAAATCTTCAAGAATAACAAGAACGAGGACCTGGGAAACTACCAGCTAGTTAGCCTCAACTCAGTGCCTGGGAAGGTGATGAAGCAAATCCTCCTGGAAAGCATTTCAAAACATTTTCAGGACAAGAAGTTTTACTCAAGTGTACTCAGCATAGGTTTATGAAGGGGAAATCATGACTGGTGAACCTGACAGCCTGTCAGACTTAAGTAAAGGTCTCAACATTGTCTTCCATGTAATTCTTACTGTGAAACTCATGAATGGACCAGATAAGTGGACAATGAGGTTGACTGAAAACAGACTGAACTTCCAGGATTGAAGGGATGTGATTAGCAGCACAAAATCCAATCCAGTCAATCGTATGTAACCCAGGGGTCAAGCAGAGGTCAACATCTCTTCAGTAATGAAGCAGATGATGGAACCAAGAGCACCCCCAGCAAATTTGCAGAAGATACAAAGCCAAGAGGATTGGTTGATACACCAGGTGTATCAATTGTGACACCATTCAGAGGAGCCTTGATGAGCTAGAGAAATGGACAAAAAGGAATCTCATGGAGTTTAACATTGTGCATTGCTGGCAAGTCATGGGAGCTGGTGCCTGCCCTCTACACACATGAACATTCAGACACATCTGAAGTGCTGAGTTCAATTCTGGGCTCCCCAGTACAAGAGAGACATGGATGTCTAAGAACAAATGTAACAAACAGCGGCAGAGATGGTTAAGGGACTGGAGCATCTGGCATACATACAGGGGCTGAGAGAGTTAGGATTGTTTATCCTGAGGAAAAGAAGGCTCAGGTGGGATCTTACTCGTGTGCATGAATACCTGCTTGGTGGGAGTAAAGGAGTCACAGCCAGATTCTTCTCTGTGATGCTCACTGACAGGACAAGAAACAATAAACTAAGGCATGGGATATTCAACTTAGAATTAAGGAAACACTTTTACTGTGAGGGTGGCTAAGCACACAAACAGGTTGCTCAGAGACGTTGTGAAGTCTCCATCCTCAAAGAGATTAAAAACCTGCCTGAACATGGCCCTGAGCAATCTGCTCTAGCTCACCCTGCCAACCCCAACTGTCCCATGATTCTGCTACTGTGAACAAATTCAAATGCTGCAGTACAAATTGGGTGGGTTATGTTACATTTCACCTCACAGTATGCACTGTTCTACTTCCTCTGAAGTAAAAAATTCTGTATCTTTTCACAGACATGCCAGTTTTTTGCTTATTAGCATTCATTTTGTATTATTTAGATAGCTGCTTGATTTTATTGTTGTTACCTAATTTGGAGGAAAGCTTACATGCTGATTTATACTGTTATTTTTGTTCTAGTCCTTGAACTTTTTTATGTTTTGACTTTCTAATTGCTTGAAGAAACTAGGAGGTCATGGCAAATCAATTGCAAAATTGTAGCATGGTCCTTTTCTTATCAATGTAATTTTTCTTGTTTCACAATATTTTGTTCTAATTTGATCTATTGTCCTTAATTATCTATGTCAAAGTTATGTTACATTGCCTGTGTACAAGTATTGAAGGGGTGTAATTACCAAAACAGGTGGAGTTATGTTAATGTAAAGGCAAAAAAAAAAAGGTAAATAAATAAATAAATAAAAATGCAGGCTAAATATTACAGAAAAGTTGTCAAATGTTTGTTATTTTGGGTTATACTGACCTGAAGAATTAAGTGGTAGTTCTATCTCTTGAGTGGTTTTAAAGTGTACTGGGTATTACACCATATCAAAGAATAAAGTTTTGTGAGGTGTCTAGATGAGGTCAGAAAACTTTTGTCAAACCATTAAACAGCCAGTACTGGAAATTTTGTCATTGAAAAACTATGCTTATAATGCCACGGTGCTAAAATATATTGCTGTTTGTCACACTTTGTTTATCAAAAGATAGAACTGGTGTTAGGAAATAATTTCCATCTCAACACTTTATAACTTCTCCAGTCTATAGAAAAATAAATAACTGGTTCACATGACCCTTGCGTTGTTTCAGAGGTCAGGATCAAAAGCATCTGCAACTTTAAAGGGTTTTATTTAATCTGTGAATTATTGCTTTCCTTCCTAAGTATTAGAATGAGCTTCTTGTCTGTATTCAACAAGAGAACTATAAATACTGGTTCAATTTTTTAGTAGTTGCAAAGATTTATAGATACCAGTAATATAAATAATATCTGAAGGTTTCCTTCGAAATGGTTCTACAGGTTAACGATAGTGATAGTGCAGAGATTATAGAACCTTTTAAAATTATTTTGTATCAGTGCTACCTTCTTAAAAAAAACAACAAAAAAAACCCCCAAAAAACCACAAACCACATAACTTTTGGAATAATTTGGTAGTTCCAGAAAATATGTACTTCGACTTTAAATATTCAGATGAAAATGAGTTCTTAAATTCATGCTGGCTTACATCCTGCAGATTCAGCTGTCTACATAAAAATGGCTCTGTGACTCTCCATCACAGGAATCTTCTAGATGTGCTCATTTGGTTCCGATGTTAGCTGCACTTTAATATTTCATCTGAGTTGGCAGAGCTCTGACACACATCTAGGGAACAGTATTGTTTGCAGATGGTATGGTGTCACATTCTGAGGTGTCTCATCTTTCCATTTATGAGTGGGCGTGATATACCTAAGGATCTGTAATTAAAATCTGAAGTGTGCTTTGGGGCAATGTGGCTTCATTGGTCCTCTATTTCTTTGTTTAAAATTACAAATGATATGAAAACACTGTTATTGTTAGCTTCTCTAGGCTGTACAGGACAAAATGTTTTTGTTAAAGTGAAGGGGAAAAAAACACAAGTTAATGGATACCAGATTCTCACTAAATAGGACAAGCTGAGCACTAGCATTGATGATATTAGAGATTAGTCCTAAACCATAGAATACAGATTTTTTCTATAAAAGGTTTGAAAACGGTACCAAGGAAACATCCTCAGTACTCAGCCAAGCCTTTTGGTGACTTCTCTTTGGGTCTATATTGAAGCAGTGGTAGCAGGAAGTGCATCAGGACAAAGGTTTCTCTAACAAGAAAGGGAATGTCATAGTGTATGGCTTCTATATCACAGAACACTTTGGCAGTACATTCCTACGCCCACTCAACTCACCCAGGAGCATTGCTACATGCTAACATGACCCCACATTTTGTTTCCATATGGCACAGCTATTGACTATGGCTGATGAAAGGAAGTGCCCACAATAGTGTTTATATTTTACTTTATTTTCAGCTTTAACAGAGCATTGTTGATCTCAGTCAGGTCAGACACCCTGTCAGATCCCAGTCTTGACACGTCAATGACAACACATATCAGAACAGTCAAAAGTTTACAACATGTAATAAAAACTGAACTGAAGTCACGCATGCTATCCTCTTGTGGCCTGAGTAGGATTGCAGGCAACCAGTGATTTGTAGGCTCCATTACTTCCCAAATGTTCAGTGTACCTAGCCCTTGGCAGGGTGTCAAGGACAAAGAATAATCAGTCTTCAGATATCACTTTTGAAATGCTATGCCCTACACTTCCTTCAGGTGACTCATTCTTTCCATGTTGTCAAGATCCATTGATGAAAGCTGACTACTTTCAAAGGCCTTTGACAAGTGAAGCATCCTCAATACATGGAGAAAATGATATTGTGCAATCAGTACTCACGGAACATACCGTGAGTGATGGATGAGTTACTGCGTGGCAACATCATGGTGAACTTCTCTTCCAGAATCAAGACAGAGCCCTAGAACAGTTAAAGAGTTCTTGGACCCAGGAGGAAAACGATCACACTGGGAAGAGACTTGAGGAGTTTTTAAACTGATTTCAGAGTTCCCATAAATCTAGCTGCTGTCTTATGGATGGCAACAATATCCTATCCTTACAGCAAATCCATGCATTTAAAATAGGGTACACATACTGCAGGAGCATGAAAATGATGTGAAAATCGATTGTACTAATGCAGGGCAGCACTCACAAAGCAATAGCTATTAAAGAAAGCATTCCTGTTTTAATACATTTTTTTAATCCTTTGTATAAATGCTATGTGCAGTGTAATAAAACTTTACTAACAAACAGGGATTTAAGATGCTTCTCTTTTGTTGTTTTTTTTTTGGGGGGGGGGGTGTTGTTTTTGGGGTTGGTTTTTTTGGTATTTTTTTGAACAGCAATGGCTACCTTACTTTTTGTTTGAGTAAAAAACCTATTGATGTTGCTCATAATACATAAACTTGAATACAAATTCAGAAGCAGAAAAACCTTCTCAAGTAGGAAGGTTTAAATTTCATACTTCATGTTTTGTTTGTTTTCATATTGTGTATTTGTTCTTGAACATTTTCTAAGCTGAGAATGACCTTCTGGTGTTTTACAGAAAGTATGCTTTTGCTATTCAGTGTGACACATTTTCCAATTTCTCTTTTTTTTTCAACAGAAACAACAACAAAAAAGAAACCTAGCTGGTGAGCCTCTTTCCTGATAATTCTATGTTATGCTTAACGTAGTGGTCCGAACTAAAATAGAAACTGAGGTAAGTATGATCAAATATAAACAAAGACATAGGTGCATAAAGTGAGCTTTAGGGATCCTAAACCTCTGCACATTAAACCCTCTATGGACATCTCTGTTTTCAAATGGATATTCTTTAGGAGCTTAAGAAGACTCTTTAACATGTCCAGCAGCACTTCAGGTTTGAAATAAGTTTAGGAGCATGCTAATTGTGACCAGCCAATCCATAAGGCGTCCTCAAGGCTTTATCTAATGTACAAAAACATGTACAGGGAAAAGAATAGTAATACTTGTGAAACGTGGGGTTTAAAATATCCTTAGCTTCAAAGCATTTGAACCACACCTCATCATCATCACTGAGCTATAAGCCTTTCCTTTTGAAAGTAGGACACTGTTGTGGCAGGAATGCACATCAGGAGGCCACAGGAAAATGTTTGCAAGAGTGCTTTGGGCAGCGCTTTGCTGCCCAAAGGTGAAAGTATTCACCTGTGTTTTCTTGCTCTTTTTAATATGCCAATTTTAAAATTAATATAAATCCTGTTTTGGATGTACAGTGTGGGGCATTCAGGCCAGAACAAAGGAGCAATGCAGGTAGATTCATACACAGCACTTGCTAATCTGACTAGACAGAGGACTTCAGGTCAAACCTCTTTTGCAGACATGCCCTCTGACAGCTTGGACTGCTCTGCCAGCAATCCAATGACTGTTCTTAGGGACTGCTGTGCCAGGATACCTGCCCAAATAGAACTCTGTTTCTTTGCTCTCTGTCTGTAAAATGTAACACTTCTTTCAACCCCCACTATGCCTATGGAGTCTATTTAGATTAAAACTGAACCATATACTTCACGTACACCCCCTAGCACTGCAATGCACTGTTACGTGGGGAGGGCATGGGGTTTGATACTTCTATGATGCAAGTAAGGGAAGAATCCCCTTCTCCACCCACCCCCCTTTCTCAACATGCACATAACTTATTCATAAGATCTCTTACTTTCCAAAAATCAGTGGTTTTCCATGTGCAGGGAGCACAAGAAGTTGTGAGAAGCCCTGGAGAAAGCAAACGTATCCATGCATACATCTGAGCATCCTTTAAACTTGGTGAAGTAACATCCAAGAAACAGTTTTCTCCCAAGTATCTGATCAGTAAATAAACATATGTGAGCTGTTGTTGTTGTTTTAATGTGGCTGTGCACTATATGTTTGCAAATGCAGGACTAAACCATATGTCAACATTTGCCTTAATGTACTCCTGCAGGCTACCTACGCAGGAATCAGTCAAATAACTTCAAAACAGCTATAAATACATACACCTCCCATTACATTTCACACAGTTATATGCACAGTGGTTGCCTGGTGCGTTGGGCTTAATTTACATATTTTGCCTTTTGCAAGCTGAACATAATTTGGTACACTGTTTAAAGTTTATTATTCCAGTATCGTTTGATGTTCTAATTTACTTTGTATGCCAGCATTTAATTTACTACTAATCTTTTAAAGAGTTGAGTAAGGATCATGATAGACCCATTTCGTAAAGACTTTTGTAACAACTTGGGTGCTAGCTTAGTTTAACAGCAAGTTAGAGTTGCAGTTCATTACAGAACAGTGAGCTCCAGCTATATTGAATTACTGCCAGGAAATATTTACAGGCTACAGTCATAGACTTTACCCTTCAATCAATGATGGTCTAAGGGAACACTTCCTGAAGTTTGTTAATGTGTTCTGCTAGCCTGACAAGTGGGTGTAAAGCTGTCTGCCAACTTTGGTACCTTTCTGAGAGCTACTTTGAAGCCAACAAAACATCCAAGTATTTTTTGTGAATAAACAACTCATCAAAACATATGAGAACAGAAGGCTTCAAACATAGCAAAGCAATTGGCATAGTCACTTTAATTAGAAGCACAATGATACTTTATTGAAGCCTCCTAGACCAAAGGCCATCTGCACAACAGTATAACACCTCTTATAATCTCCTTATAACTCTATAGAGATGCATATTAATACCTCTCCCTTTACTGTTTCTGTGAAACAAAAGGAGAACATTTCAATAAGCGTGAATAACATGCAGGAAAATTTTGTGATCAATAGACTATGCGTTTGCATTCTGTTCTATATATCTGTTTCTGTCCTCCACTTCTTTGTCCTACCCTCCTTTTATCATTTTGGATGTCACGATTATTGATTCTGCTGAAGAACTATACTTAAAAATAAGGGACTAGAGCTCCAAAGTAGTAGCACTGTTGTAAGAACAAAAGTGCATATTTTTCTCTTTCTTATTCTGTTACATGTCATGACTTAGGCATAAAGTGTCTTGGACTTCAGGGAATAAGTGTATCCTATGTTTTTCTCTCTATCTTGCAAGTAAATAAGAAAGAAATCCAACTATATGCCTATTTATTTCTTTACTGGTGCTAGCTAGTGGGTGAAGCTTCAGCTCTCTGAGTAGCAGGGGAGGAGGTGTAAGTGGCAGAAAGCTGCTGCTTATATACATATATATATATATAAAGCTGCTGCTTTACTTTGCCAGCAGTAAATTACCATCCCCTTGCTCCCCAGGCACTACAGTAACTGGGTAAAAGAAAAACAATGAGTCAAAGTTCTTTCCTTTAGTTGCCTGTGGGGTTGAATAGCTGTGGTATAACTTCATTACGGGTTGTCTGTATTGAGAAAGACAGCTCACATTGTCAGGGGAAGTTTTAGGCAGACACAGGCCGTGATGAAGGTACAACATGCACCATGACACAAAGAGTCCAGTGGCTCCATGTATCATTAAATACATTTGTAAGATGGCTGGGAAAGTTGGTTGAAGTTTAGCATAAATGTTACAGCAGTACTTGCTCAAAGACATCCAGTAGATTGAATGTGTCATTATTTGTACTATTATTACAGGAAACACTTTGCTAGATTTGGAAATGTAGCAAATTTACACTTGAGAACTAACTGTCTGGAGTAAGACACTCTGACTTTAAAAGGTAAACCTTTGGATTACTCACCCTGATTTTATTTTTATTTAATTACTGCTATAATTTCAAAAGACAAATCCAATAATCAAGTAATAAACCATATAGAAGACTTTTGGCCTTTAAAAAGAGCACAATAAATCCTGCTAGATTACCAAAACAAGCATCAGAGATGGTTAAGTATAGAAAAAATAATGGACATATTTTGGCTAGTATTTATTTAACTAGAGCAATTTAAAGATCCTTGGCATTGAAAAAAAATGCATACGAATAAAGCTATAACAGCAAAGGTCTAAGACATTAGAAGAAATCATTATTGTTCATACAGAAAAAAAATAATCACAGACTGCTTTCTACATTCATAGCCAGAATTCGCTTATAAATTTAGGCAATTTTTCCTCTTAATCAAATATATTACAAAACTTTTATTTAGTATAACAGTCAAAATGTAAATTCTCTCCACATATTTGGCATTAAATGAGATGAGCATTAGGAATATTTCTAGTACCCATGGCACCACAGGTCTACATACTGTGCCAGGCCAATCCCCTGGGGTCTCAGCTAGCCTGTGCCTCCAGCTCTGAAATCTGTGCCATCTTCTCTGTTGCTATTTAGTCAAGTAAACGCACAAAATTTGTCTACAGTCTGTGGAGAGCTGTAAGTGCTTTTAAAGGCCTGAAGAGGGGAAACTCTTCTTACGCAAATTAGCTGGTGGTTACCTTTCCATTGAATAAACAGGGAGCTGGTAGGATGTTATTAGTCCACTTAGGACTCACTCCATCTAGAGCAGAGGTCCTCAAACTTTTTAAACAGGGGGCCGGCGCAGGGATGAAGTGGCAGGCAGTCATCTGTGGCTGCTTGGTTTCCCCCCCCAACCCCTGGAATTTTTTTTTATATTCCACCCACCCCTTTCAGTGTGTCTATGTATCAAATAACTTGATTCCCATCCTACAATCTTAAATTTGAAAATTCTTTTCAGATACATCTGAAAATATTACAAATTGTGTTTACTAAAACAAAACCCAAGGAAACAGTAGAGAACTGGAAATCAGATCTGAAGCAAAGTCTCAGCTAGGGTAAGCAGTGAACAACAAAGCTAAAGTAAAGCTACGTACTTTACAGCAACAGAGCTATTAAAACTCCAAAGCTAAATAAAGGTAGATTTAACAAGTTTCTATGTATTGTGATTTACAATCAACTTGTATTTTCTTTTGATAAACGCCAAAATTTAAGTTTTTAGGCTATTATTCTGAACTAAAACCACTTCATCTTATCACCATGTTATCGACTTTTTGTTCTATACCCCCTGTACATTGTTCCAAACTTATAATTTTATTTCAAACAGAGTTTAATTTAAACTGAAATGTGTCAAATCTACCTCGAGTAGTTTAATTTAGATTCAAATGTGTCAAATCTGCCTTGTGGGATTTTGCTGTGCAGAACATCGTCTCCCCTGAGACACTGGAAGGAGAAGATGTTAAAGAACTGGAGTTGGAGTTCACTGCTGGTTCAGAGGTAAATTTTTACAGTTGTCACTCATCCATGTGATCATTTCCTTTCAAGGGTGTTTCTACTGGTAATTCCTAGGAGTATGTCCTGCTCATCAGAAATACTGCACAGTCTAGCTATTAGTAGCAGAAAAGAGGGCAATTCTAGCATCCATGTCATAAGAAGTGGCTCATTGTCCTGTAGATTGCTGAATAAGCTGTAACCCCATGCAAACAAGTAAATTCTGGTCCTGTAAGAATACATTTATCTTATTTATCAAATGTAAATTCAGGTCAGTTAGATCAGATTAAGTTTGGATGATATTCAAACCTGCTGCCTATCTGCATTATGTGTATGCCAACTCATGGTGAAGTTCAGATTTAAGGAAAGTTTTAGGGCATTTACATATGGATGGAGTGTATCTGAGATGACACTGCCATAGTTTGGACTCAGGCACACACCTAGCTACACCACAAGGTCAACTGTTTGGATTGATTGTTAGTAATCCCGCTGCCACAGTCCATCCCATCCACCCTGGAAATTTTGTTGCACATCTGTGGTGTCCTTCTTGGAAAGACATTGATGCAACCAGACAATGTGGGATTTATAGAAATTTATAGTATTCTGAAAGTGGCAGATGAAAACATGGTGGTCTACAACTGACAGTCTGGATGTCAAAGTAGCTGCACCAAAGTCTTATAAGCTCAAAGACACAGATTGTGATCACTCCACAGTAAACCTAAGTTTATCTACAGGAACTATTTTAAGAGGAACATGAAATGTTTATGTTTATTGCACTTTTTTTTATTTTGTGGGGGATCGATTGATTGTTGAGGGATGAATAAAACTAGTAACGATATATGTGACAACAGTTTTCAACTGCCAAAATACAGTTTGAGTATAATTTATCTATCTATCTATCTATCTATCTATCTATCTATCTATCTATCTATCTGTCTATCTATCTATATCTTTTGCCAAAATTTTCATTTGAATGTGAAAGTTATTCTCAACATGAGAATGAGAAAATGTCCTTGGCAGTCCCAGTAAAATTAACAGTAAGAGGTCTATACATGCCATCTCCATTTCAGTCTTATGTTGGCAACAAAACTAATTTGCCATTTAAGTGCCAAAACAGTAAGAAATGGCTATGAAAAAAAAGTCTCTGTAAAAGACTCCAAAACAATAATAATACTTTCAGTGTCAGACAGATGTCATGGCAGGAAATTCTCAGTCTGTATAGTCATGATTCAGAACTGGTCAGGAGAAGGAACAAAATGTTTTCATCTATTTGAAACTAAAAATAAGCTCATACATACATAGATGAATGGCAGTAGAGTCTTTGTTTTCTTGGACCCTTGTGGATCTTGAAGACTGTGATCCCTTGTTGCTTTTTTGAGATGGTGGTGAGTGAGTGGAGTTCCTGCTCCTCCTAAAGGTCTTCTGTGTATTAGGACGTTTGAGACTCATGAAATCAGTCCTTAGTTGTTTTGGTGAATTGCGGCTGTTGGAAAAGCACATTTTTTCCCCTTTTTCTTTTAATGATCTAATGCTGTTAGTTCCTCAGTACCCAACAGGAATAACAGCCGGCCATTTCTCAGCACTACTGGGGATTTCATATTGTATAAGCTCTCAGAAAAATATATTAGCGTAAAAAAAAAAAGTTTAGTCTTTGTTGCTATTCCAATTTTTATATCTCTTCTCAAGTACATTCGCCTCTATTGTCCTGTTCTCTATTCAGATTCAGCCAGGATGAATATCAATCACAACCTTCATTTGTTTCTTACTTACTATTTTACCGCAGTGTGTAAGTCCTACTTCACTGCTATCCTACTGTAAACCACATGCCTGCATAATTTATTTGTTCATATCAATGGACTAAGGAATAAAATATCACAGGAGAGTTTAAAGTAACAATTCATTCCCATGTTTGAAGATTTTTGAAAAGCACTTACTTGTCTAAGTCACGAGTAATTCAGAGTCCAAATCCCACTGCCCTTCACTGTGATTCTAAGTATTTCTAAGTATAAAAGGGTCAGATTTACAGAGGTATTTAGGGGCTTTAAGTTTCATGTAGATGCTTGGTAGGATTTTCTGAAAGTGTCTTGCTAGTCCACTCTCATTGAAATTATTGTCATTGAAATCATAAAAGTTCAGTGACATTTTTTAAAAGGGGGGAGGAAATATAGCTCGATATCTGTATATTTAAGCACCTTACCTTTCTCAGACATGTTTTTGAAAACCTTGCTAAGAGGCCAGGTCATTTACATGCTTTTGCAAATGTTAACTTAGTTTGCTAGTTCAGATCTATTTCAGGTGAGCAGCTTGTATTTTGACTGTATAGTGGCCTTAGTGAAGTGTTATCATGGTCTCAGAGCATATTAGCAAAAGTATTATTTAGGGGGTTTAATCTTTAAGTTCATAAGAGATTCCGGAACACTTTTTGAGTTGGGGATCTCCCATGGTGGTTGTCAATATCACTTATTCATCAGACAAAGAGCTTCTTTTGAAAACTGATGAGGATTAAATTTAGATCACCACATCATCTCTACCTTTCCTGTCTTCTCTTCCTTGCCCAGTATGATCTACTTGCTACCCATTGCTACTTCCTTGAGACTGCTGTCTTTTTGCATGATCCAGTAACAACAATAAAGTATTCTGTCATTGCCTTTCAGTTCAGACGCCTTATGCAAACATTAAGCCAAGGAAGTGGCACTGCACCATGCAATGTACAGATTCTTAGGAATATGAGGGTTAATTTCTTAATGAATGGTGAAATAGAATAGCAGAGATACTGCACTGTGAAAGCATAGCCAGAACTATGTGAAAAATTTAGTTGCAAAGGAAACCATAAAGGCTTTTAGATTCCTAACTTTCCCTCTGATTTGTCCATTAGGCCTTCTCTGGATATTCATCCACTGGTTCACTGGTGAACAGAAGAAACTGGAATTGCTGGCCATCTCTCAGTACCAAACATTTTCATCACCAACAGAGCTTTTCATTCACTGATTTCTGTTTGTCTTTTTTGTTTTTGTTCCCAAGAATACAGTGTGCACTTAGAAAATCATATGATACAATCATAAACCTCCAGGATGAAAAGACAGTTCATCTTGTGCAATGAAGGATTGCTGTTTGTTCACACAGGGGAGCAATCCCTCATTTCACAAATGTGCAGAAGACTTCTGTAATTCAAACATACTTTTTTTGTTTAGGGCTTGAACTCAAAGAAGATGGGGAGAGGAACTTAGTATTTTTCTTTTGTTCTTCATGTTTGATGGGAGACACTTTCATTTAAAAGGAGATAGTGATGTACCCCAAAGCAAGAGATTTCCACGTATACTGGCTATCATATAATGAAACACAAGGATCTCTAATCCACACACACACCCTGAATTTGGGGTTAAATTTGGAATTTGGTTTCTGCAATAAATAACAAAAGTGGGACTTTAAAGTTACCAGGTTCAAATTTTTTTATACGTAAAATTTTCCAATGTACACTGATACCATCCCTTGAGATCTTAGGTAATCAGAAAACAACCCGCAATTTTTATTATTTTTTTTCCTGTTAACGATGATGAATTTTCAAGAACAATAGATAAAATTGTCTTAGTGAGGGGTAAGAAAGATGAGTTTAAGAAGAAATCCTCTGTTACTGCCCAAGATCCTACACTAGCTATTGAAAGAAATAGGTAAAATTAGAATCAGATTGTGATTTCTCTAAATATCTGTGGCAAACTACTAAGCACCAAAGTCATCTTGTGCCATCTGTTCCACCCCTTTCTTGCATTCCTTCTGCAGTTTGCTACACTTCTTTTGTCCTTGTGTGTCAATGTGCCTGACTCAGAGTGGAACTATGGAAGCTAGGCAGAGCTCCCATAATTTTTTGTACTCTGAACTTTAGGTTGACTTAATGCAAAATAGAGGCCTTGATGGTCCTGTCTTTTTACTGAGGTGACAGATAAAAGTTCAGAAATATTTTTTTCCTCACTGCTTTCATCTCTGAGTAATGTCATATACTTATTACACTGCATTATATTTATGCCCCCTGGGTAGCTGTGTCAACAGTGGACATGAGCAGTCTCTGTGATCCTAGAAGGACGGGTGATAAAGCTAGCAAAATTTACATTCTGGTAAAAGCAATTGTATAGGAGCTGGCAGTTTGTCCCACCTGTCTGGGGCAGTAAATAATTTCTAAACTTTACATGCAAAGCATTATTAACCAAGAGCATAAAAAATTAGGAAGTTCTTAAAGAGAAACCCTCTGCCAAGCAAAAAGTCTTGGAGTGAATAAAAAATTATTAGTGTAGGAAAACAACACAGAATCTTTACCAGAGAACAGAATAGCAAAATTCCAGGCAAGAAAAAATCCTTTTTATCATTGTAAACTGAGGCATGATCTCTAAATCATGTCTACTTTTTTGATCACAGTAATTAAAACTTTGACCCAAAATTCTCATCTCATATGTATCAAAGTATGTGTATTTTTTTACTTGTCAGCTGACACCCTGATATACACCAGAGTAACTGAAGTCAGAATCTCCACACCTTGTTCCAATGTTATTTCCCCATTATGTTAATCTAGTTTTATTGCTGAATCTGCTAGTTGGTTGCTGTTATTTTTACTGAGGTCATATGTCCTATTTACTGCTCATGAAATCAAATGGCTCTGTAGCTTCTGACTAAACAGGAATATCACCTACTATCATTTCTTCATGCTGAACTGCTCAGGAAAAAAAAAAACATTTCAAAATGGCAGTTGTGAAGGTGTTAGTTTATTTTTTCTGGCATATTCCCTGCTTGGATTTTTCTAACCTGTTTTTCTTAGCAACAATAAATTACTCTTTTTTTAAAATGAAACACTGTCTATTCCACAGGCCTTTTTCTATTAATTGCTATTCTTTCTTGACCAGTTGGTGAAATATTCACTAATCAGAATTTGAGCTCCTTTGAATATCATTATTATTCATTTGTGGAAATATATCATCATGCTTAAAGTATACACTGTGTGGGGCTTAATTTTCTTAGAATGATTGGATAGAGTAGAACCAAACATTTCATCATTAACATTCACCACCAGAGCTCTGGGAAGATATGCTGCAAAGAAAACAGAAACATGAAGACAGTACACAAAGAGAGAGTTGTGAAGGGGGAGAAAGATTGTTTAATTTCTTTAGTTATCATATATCATATTCCTTTTTCAGTGCACCCTAACTAAAGCATGCTGGAAAAGACTATGTCACATAATCAGCTACAATTACGTCTGAAAAGGTTTGGTCATTTTTCAGCAAAATACAGTAATGACCTTTCACATCTGTATACACATGTTCTGAGAACCAGGAATGTGAAAAGAAAAAAAATATAAAGACAAACTACAGTACCAGCAACTGAGACTAGCTCCTTAGCTCATTCAAGAAAGCAAACCTCTGTTGTCTCCTGCCTCATACCCACTGAGAGGAATAATTGTAAATATAAATGAGGGATTAGCTGTAGTACCAGGAGAGCTTGAAAGACAAGATAAAAAGAAAAACAAAATAAGGAAAGGAAGATCCAATTGGGGAAAAGGTCAGAAATCCAGAGTAAGGCAAACTTATGTTGTTTCTTTATTTTTAGTAAGTTTTTTCTACAGTATGGAATAATGTAGCCCCACACTGTTAAGAGACCAATAGGGGAATCTAAGAGTAAATAGATGGCATTTTATGTGTATAAAAGGAAAACACATCCTACAATGAAATATGATAATTAGCCAGATGAAAGCTGTCCATTAAATATTTAAATCATGGTAACGTGTCCTGTTCAGAACTGTCACATTGGCTATTGAGAACTGAACACCCAGTTTGGGGATGAGCATGGTCCAGTGGAGCTGGAGTCTTCTAAGGACCTTTGCAGCCAGGTTGAATGCAAAGTACTTGTATAGTTAATCAAAATGCTTGGTCTTCTCTCTCCATCCAGCTTCAGACCTTAGCTTTGAGGGAGCAGCAAGGGCTGGTTGATCCTCCAGGAAAGGGAGCTGGGGTCAGGGGGTATAACAAAGCAGGCAGGAACAGTGAACTGACCATAAAAGTGACAAGTCCAGGTCAGGATCAAAGCCAGAGACGGTGTCCAGGGTCAGAAACAGCCTGGTGATTGCCCAGCATCAGGTCTAGAGAGAGGAGGCACAAGCCCAAGGGCAGGTGTAGCTGCAGCACAGCTGTGATGTAGCCCAGGCAGGGGCTGGCAGTATGGCCACAGCTTAAAAGTAGTTCCCATGAGAAAGGTGGTGTAGGACTTCAGTTTAACTTGTTTGTAACAGCACTTACTGGCAACGAATCTGACCTTGGACTCCACCAGCTAAACTCCTTGACTCAGCCAACTAATCTCCTAGAAGGAAGATGCGCTCCAGTCCCTAACAATGCCCCATGGCAGTGCTCGAGTGCCCATGGCTAAGCTGCGCAGCCCTTTATGAAATCATTCATCCTTTCACAGAGGTTCTGACTCACAGTTGGCAATGCCATAGGGTTTGCGTATGCTACCCTGTCCACACCAGTCCACAAAACAGCTCTGAGGGAAGACAGAGTAAGTAGAAATAAAGCTGATAGTACACTGGAGCAATCAGAGTTCCTGCATGGCCACAGGACGTGGCAGCACCACATTAAGCTGAGCTAGATAGTTTATTTGCAAGTGGAAATCAACAGTTCTAGATGTTAAATTTTACATCTGTAGAGGATAGGTCCATCACACATGGTCATCTAGCCTGGGTGCACAATTCAGCAAAATTTCAATGGCATATCATGTTAAGATCTAGGTAGGTATTCACCAGCCCCCTCACAGTGCCGTGTTTCACACTAAACATGAACACTCCTACATGGGCATGTTACAACGTACCCTAACATGTAAGAACTGGGAATCCAGCTTTCCAGCTTGAGTTAGAACATATACAAATCACCCCAGAGTTGTATCCTGACTCCAAAAGAAATCTCTCCCATCCCGAGCTTCAGTCATTGTTTGTCCTTCAGAGCCCAGCTCTGCCATATTTCATCTATAATATATTACAATGAATAAAATATTAAATTATTTTTATAAGTTTAGCATACCTAGTTTTGAATTAGAAACTAGAGACTTTCTTCGGATTCAAAGATACTCTTGGTCATGACCACTACTGACATGAGATACTGTGGTTTCTTCAACTTGAATCTTCAGCTTTTGCCAGCTGCAAGTGTATCTTAGGAGAATTTATCAACTTACTGGGCCCCTACTACTCTGATATATGAAGAATAAAACCCTTTACTGCCAATACACAGAAATAACCTTATTAGCTGGCATCAGCATAGTTTTTCACAGTGGCTGGTAGGTGGTAAAGGCTGATACACTTTAAAATCTTTCCCAACTCATAATTTCTGTGCTTTATCAAATATTCAGAAATAAATAAATAAAATAATAATAATAAAAAAACCAACAACAAAACCACAACAAACAAACTCCAAAACCAAATAAATAAAAAACTTTGGAAAATAAATAAGTTATTACTCAATTTTTTATAGATGTTTTATAGATTTTTATAGATGATTGAATGTAAAAACACAGAAGATCAGCTAACAAATTTTCTTCTCCCCATTAGACAAGAATGGGACTTAATAATGAGATTCATAGGCTTGGTCACTTGGTCAAATGTCCAGGAGAAAAGTAGAAGGGCAGAACACTGCCAACATAAAAAAATTATACCTTGGATTAGAAAAAAACTGTGGGTTCAGGTTGTTTGGGTTTTTTTCTTCATCTCTCTCTTTCTCTATTTGAGCGACTTTACAATAACATGCAATGCTCCAGAGAAAGATCTGCATGAGTGGGTTGGGGTATCTATTCTTTTTGTTTGTTTGCTTGTTTCTTGTCTCAGAGCAGGGACTTGCTATGGCTGCTATGATGTGTGTGAGTGTGTGTGTGCATTTTGAACCAGTACTTGCCTGTAAAAAACATATTCAACAAGGTGAAACCTGATGAGTAAGACAAAGAAATGGAAAGAGATGATCATGAAATCCAAGGTGATTTACTCATTATAGCACATCCCAAGGTAATTTCAGTTTGTTTGTGATTTTTTTCTTGCTTATGTCAAAATTCTTTATTCAAGCACCTTGAACCTCTGACTCAGACAGACAATTAGAAACTCTTAACCTGTAGTCATTCTTAACTTTAGTATCAATGTTGGGGAGAGAAAATTTGCTCTAATTAAAATTGGACTGAGAAAAATAAAACAAAGAACTGTCCTTCAGAGCTTTCTAAGAAAATATATTGCATAACCTCACACAATAATAAAAACTGAGAAAGAGATAAAGGATTAGCAGGCTTCCTTTTGTATACTATTTGGTTTTGCCTTTTTCCCTCACTTTATAAATAAAAAAGATTTATTTTCTCTTACTTCTGCATGGGGGTCTGTGTCTGTCTCTCCAACTTTTAACTTACCAGCTAACATTCAATGAAATTCAAGAGGGATTTAAGTCTTAAGGGTAACTGTTAAGTTCCTGCAGTTAATATGAAAACAGGCAGCTGGAAAGAGTAGTCTAAAGCAAAGGTCCTGAGATAAGTGTAGTACTTATCAGATGTAAAAAACTTCAGATGTGAGAAAGTCAGTGACAAGACCTCAGTTGTTGGCAAGGCTTCAGGAGGAGACCATTTGTTAGTAGTAGGTGCCAGCAAACCCAGGAGAAACAGAGAAACTGGTCCTCTACTTACATGGCTCACTGCCTTATGTACTAGGATCTGGCCATCATGCCAGCCTCCTGAGTGCCTTGCCACATCGCTAAGCACAGCAATATTGAAAAAATTTCAACACTAATGAAGGCATAAACCAGGAAATAGAAGCCTTTGGCAGCACTAATAAAGTTCAAATCCAGTGTCCTGCTGGCTATCTCTGCTATAGAGAGTCTCACTGTGCAATACCTGGACATCCCAGCTAAGGGCATACTAAAGGGTTAAAACCACTTTATGACAATTTAAGATACTCCTCCTTTTCATAAAAACTTTATTTTGAAGGATAACAACTCCATAATTGAATTACTGCCACATTGTCAGCTTTTCTGATTTTAATACAGCTCTTACATTTTTTGTTGCAAAAGCTATTAAATACAAGCAATTGCACAACAAAATTAACTCAGTTGTAATTTAAAATAATAAAGTAAGTGTTTAACTTTTGAAGCCTGGAGAAAAGTTTGAAAATGGTACCTGAATTGAAAAAAAAATTGAAAGTATATGCAGATACAGAGACAGAAACTAAAATAAATAAAATTATATGAAATTGTTATATAGATACACAGTTATACCAATTAAAAATATACAGTTATCCATTAAATTCACATTATATCAATGTAGTATCATTATATTCTGGGGGCTGCCTGATGATTTAGTATTGACAATATTTTTATCAATACAAACAACATTTCCTTTGCTAAAATGCTGCAGCTGGTTTAGATTGACCTCCCTTTATTGATTTACATCTAACAAGGATCCAGCCCAGTATTTCAAAATGTTTGCTTCTAACTTAAGGCACTTTTAGTAATATAAATTGATTACTCATAACTATACAACCAATTGACTCATTCTGTAGTTTATATTAATCCACTATTTGTAGCCTGCCAATGAAGTTCATAAAGATCCTTCTCATAGTCCATTAATATTGACTCTCAGATTTAATGAGTTCATTACAATAACCATTACTGTATTATTAAAATGCAGAAGGAAATGTAAGACTGTTTCATGCAAATAAAGAATGATATAATTAATCAAATGATATTTTTTATTAGCATTATCATCATTATCCAGCATTTAATAACCCTATTTTATGTTTCAGGATAGCTTTGTGTTAGGCACTATACAAGCCTAAGGAGTATATGAGCAAGGTATAAGCAAGCAACAGAACATGGGTTAGGCAGAAGAATTTAAGAATACACTGAGACATAACAGATGAGTGAGGCATGGGGAAGGGGAGGTTTTTGTTGAGTATGTAGGAAACATTTCCTTCCAGCACACTCTTGTAATTTCTCCTATAGTGGTTGTTTTAAAAGTTTACACTTTCTCAGTTCCTTGAAAGTAAAAATGGAAATGTTCAAGTAGAAGTCTTGGTTTGGTATGTTCAGATATTCAGTCAGTGTTTTTCTGCTCTGGCGCCAAAACACATGCTGACACTGAAGAGTCATACAGCATCGAAACTGTGGAGTAGAGGGATTTCAGACCTCTGCCCTCTCAGCTTTCCACTTTGGCTAGCTCTGTGTGGCTGGCTTGGGTCCTGTTCTCTCCCAGTTCTTGGGCACTACATCCAGATTTCTGGAATCTAGTTTCTGCAGCTACATCTGTACTCCAGCATCAAACATGCCTGAGAGACATTCTCTGACCCTGAGGCCAGCTGGCGAGGGACAGCCTGCAGCCACTCTGTTTTCTCCAGATCATAGTGACTGTGCTGCAAATAAGGAATGGCCCCACCTCCACGTTAAGTCATCAACTATTCTTAGAAAGTGTTTGGGAGGTTATTTGGCACAGGCAATGACTGTGTCAGGGACAATTGTAACGATTTAGCAAAACAAATGCTGAGGTTCCAACACTCTGGAAAATTCCCAGGCAGTGTTTGCTTTATCATTGCATATGCACTCTGTAAGGATCAGGCACATGAACCACAGCTTTCATGTCCGCCTTACCCTTAAGTACTTACATCTATAGTTGGATCAAGCCCTCAGATTTCTGAATTTACCACACATATGTTATTCTTCTCTTGCATTTCATCTGGAGCAGTCAAACCATTCTTAATTAATAACCTAATATATAAGGTATTTACATAGCTTACCAAGGAAGGGCCTGGTTGTGCAGTTACAATTGTAATAAGGTATCCTGTAGAAAAGTACCTTTGCCACCAGCTAAATTGAGTACCACTTAATGGAATTGCATTTCCCTATGCCAAGAATGGATTTAGTTAATAGTCTGTGAAGAACCACTGTCCTCTGAGACAAAGGAAGGCATCTCTCAGGTTCACCAGGAGCTGTGCTAAGCCCTTCTTGCCTGGGAATCATTAATTGCTTACCTCCAGGAACAGAGGCACTTGTAAATGCACGGGAATTTTTTTCTTGAGAGCCCAAAACACAGTCTGTGCTGTCACTTAGTTTTTCTTCTTGTACAGGTAAAACTGAGCAGCAAAGATCAGTTTGATGTTGATAACTGTGACTTGGAAATAGGGACTACAGGAACCATTTTCACAAGACTTATGGCAGAAATCTGTCACATTGCCCTCTGCAAGAGATGAGTGGAAATGAAATGCATTGTATTTTTACTGATGTCATAGGGCAATGATGATTTGTCTCAAGACCTGCCTCACGGAGTATCAAAGATATCAAAAGCTTTCTACAGCGTTTACATGTTTGCTCAGACGCTCAATAGTTTGTCATGGACAGTTAACTTTTTCAAAGGCACACATACATAACAACAGTAATACGCGTTTATATTCTAATGGTGCAGGTGGATGTCACAGCCCCAGCTGTGCTAAGAGGTCTAAAACTGGCAAAGGAAACAGTATAAAGTTAATTGCAATCTACTTTCTTTCCTCTGCTTCAGGTGAAACCCACTGCAGTAAGATTTATGCAGTTTCCCACTGACAGCTACATAGGTGAACTCCTGTACCCCTGCACAGAGCAAGAACTGTAGCCGCTGTCACTTCACCTTCAGTGTCAAGCTGTTTCTTTTGATGTGTTTCTTGCCTTTTTAGGCAGATTCTTGTAGAAGCAATATCCATGCTGTGAACATTGGAACTGCTTTGCGACTTCTGAATCTGAGCATAATCTATAGCCATTCCCCAAAATCATATGTGGGACATAAGATCCACAAATATAGCTTCTCTCCCCATTCCATGATTTCTTTAATAAAGCAACCTTAGTTTGCAGCCCCTTTGGGAGCCCCAGTTTTGCTTTTACCACACACTGGTATAGATGGCCCCTGGGTGCACGTCCGCATGCTTAAATGCAATCACAAGGAAGTCATAGAAACTTTGCCAAATACCTCCAACTTATACAGTGATATAGTGACTCCAAGAAAGATTTTTTCCCCTTTAAGTATGGTACCACAAAATCGTTCCTGCACTTAGGTTACAACAACTTCATGTAAAGCTACAGGTTTAGGGAAGAGTGGATGGAAACCTGCCTGGCTGAAAAGGACCTGGGGTTATTGGTTGACAGACAGCTGAACATGAGCCAGCAGTGTGCCCAGGAGGCCAGGAGGGCCAACAGCATCCTGGTTTGTATCAGAAACAGTGTGGCCAGCAGGACTAGGGCAGTGACCATCCCCCTGCACTGGGCACTGGTGAGGCCGCATCTCAAATACTGTGTTCAGGTTTGGGCCCCTCACTACAAGAAAGACATTGAGGTGCTGGAGCGTGTCCAGAGAAGGGCAACGGAGCTGGTGAGGGGTCTGGAGCACAAATAAGTCTTATGAGGAGTGGCTGAGGGAAATGAGGTTGTTTAGCCTGGACAAAAGGAGGCTCAGGGGAGACCTTATTGCTGTCAACAACTACCTGAAAGGAGGGTGTAGGCAGGTGGGGGTTGTTTTTTTTCTCCCAAGTAACAAGGGATAAGACAAAAGGAAATGGCCTCAAGTTGTGCCAGGGGAGGTTTCAATTGGATATTAGGAAAAATTCCTTCATCGGCAGGGCTGTCAAGCATTGGAACAGGCTGCCCAGGGAAGTGGCTGAGTCACCCATTCCTGGAGGTATTTGAAAGACATGTAGATGTGGGACTTACGGACGTGGTTTAGTGGTGGACTTGCCAGTGTTAGGTCAACAGCTGGACTCAATGATATTAAAGGTCTTTTCCAACCTAAATGATTCTATGACTCTGTGATACCTAGTTGCCATAAGCTAAACTGGTAAACCAATTTGAATTGTGTTAGCTGATCTGCCTTTGTGAATTTATCTGTGCCTTCACAAAACAGTTTTCAAACTTGTGAGTAATAGAATGACTGGATATTGCTAAAAGTTTTTTTAGCAATATGTGATGGATCTAAGACAAGACTAGGGAAATTTTTCACAAACATATAAAATAGTCTGACCCATATCATCATTCTCCCTGGGGTAGCTACAAGTTCCTCAAAGGGAAAATGAAATCAGCTTGAGGATAGACATATTTGAATTGAGTAGCAAAAGTAAAATATACTGGTAATCTTGACATTATTTACTGTCCAGTATTTGAGTAAAGATAGGAACTTTTACTCAGTCTCAGTATGTTCTAAACTGCTATTTAGAATTCTCTGCCTCTAAATTAATGTTAGGTACCATATTACTAGTATTGAAGAAGACAAAAATAGCACTTTTAAAATATTGCTGCTGTCGATTTCCATATTGTACCAAAGGCACAAACACTGACAAGGTGAATTACTTTGCATACTTCTTTTTCTTTTTCCCGTTAGTTATTTTTGTTGATCCATATCTGAAAAAAGAGGTAGTAATGATGTTTGCACAGTATAACACTTTCACAGTAAGACAGGAGGAAAAAAGCAAGAATTATTCTGTATCATAATAAAATGATTGTAGGTTGTGATTAGATGTCTCCTTTCATCCAGGAAGCTCAAAATACACCACAAACATTCACTGATCTGGAACTGATGCATAACTTATTAAAGTCTATAAGAATAGTTCAAACAATTCAGTGCATTTTGAATCAGGATCTTAACAGAGAAATCTGAATTAGCGTAGTTTATTTCAGAGTCAATGGTTTAATGCTCTTAGGTAGGTGTACATAAGCACATCTGTTACTTGCCTAATAGTTTGGCATGTTTCTGTAAGTGACAAAATTGTGTTAAACTATGGTAATAAACTGTTAGACTACTATATAAACTTGTTTAAATGTATTTGCAGAGGAGAGTCTGACTGGCTTGACTAAATTGTTTTTAAGATTGTATTGATACTCTGGTTGCAACTTTTCTTGTATGCACCAATCACATAACAAACAGTATTTTCAATGGCATAATAAATACTTTTCTAAAACTATTATCACAATTATATTCCAGTATATATAATAATGTTGGATTCACATATGCATTGTTGATCTCCCATTTGTTTTTACTGGCAGTATGCTCTTTTCAATGTAAAAGCCTTTCTTACTTCACCCACTCTAAGTCATTATTTAATAAGCGAGATGAACTGTATTCACTAGTTAAAGAAAAACAATAAATTAATAATATATTTCCTGATTAAAGACTGGGATTCACCAGAAATGGTCAGGCTAGCTTTTTTAATAATGTGGCCTAAAGGTCGTTTTTCCAGGTTTGATACTCCTAGTTCTGAGAAAACTCAGTCTTTTTATTTTTCACCTAAAAATAAACTGTTGCAGTGACATCTGCCATCCTTTTACGCTTTCCACATTACACAGATATGAAAGGCCTGAAAAATAGAATGGAATTCTTTATTTACAGTTAAGAAGATACTCACTGCTAGTGATCAATAGGGTTATATCTAGAGATTCAAGCAGCTCAGTTAGAACCATAACAGGCAGAGTTTATTACTAGTAAATCAATATGATGTCTCTTAGCCATGCATCTCTTTCAAGAATCTGTATAGTATAATGATTATCATTATAAAATAAAGTCCAGTCTCTCTTTTGCTATCTTCTGGTTTTGATCTTGTAAAACTGGGAATTGATTTTCCTAAAAATCAATATTATGTTTCCACCATGTGGCAGATACACCACTTAGCAACACCTCCAGGTGCCAGGCCTTTAGTTGGGTTGGGAATGAATACATGCTGGGGGAGAAATTGCTCAAAAATTTCAAGATCAACATCTCCAGGCTAAAGAGCTATTTATTTTCTATGCCATGGGTCCAACACAGCAGCCTTCCCTAAGTAAACCTGATGTGCATTTCCCATTGATTTTTCTGTTTTCCTCAGCAGATTTAACCATTACCAAGAGATACTTTTCATTCGTATGCTGGATTTCCACAGATGGGAATAAATCCTTCTCATCTCACATGAGAGAAAGTCAAGGGAAGCAGAAAACCAGCTGCTGCCCTAAAGAAAAGTTGAAGGTTCATCTACTTTGGTAATGACAGTCATACAAAATATCAGACATCTATGCTTTCAGCAACCCTTGTCACAACTTTATTCATTTAGACAGACTTGCTACAAGGAGAGATGTAAAGAATCACTTACTTTTGTACAGGTATTAAAGGGCTATAAGCCTTGTTTTGATAGATTAAGACTGATAACAAATCTGATTGTCTTTAGGCTATGCTGTGCCTCTGAGATCTCACCAGTATCTGAATCTGTCATAAAGCATGTTTAACAAAAAGAAAAAGCATTGTCTGTTTGGACAACTTGCTTCATTAAGATACTGTTACTGACTTCTAATAGTGATAGGAGATTTTATCATTGTTATCTTAATTTTTCCTCTTACAAGCCAAGATACCAGTTCTTTCATGACACCACCTTTATGAAGATAATTTTAAACAAACCACGCACCAACTGTTTATATCTCCTAGAGAGAGCCCTTCCAACTGTTCATGTCTTCAGGCAAGTCCCAACAGGGAAGCTTAATTGTATTCCCAGTAGTTGTTTTCTGAGCATGATTGGTGAAGTTTATTCTCAGAGTCTAGAGAAAGGATCAAGAGTATTCCTATATCTGAATTACACAGGGAGTTTTCAACACATCTGGAAATTTCATTTTTTTCCTCCTTTCTTTCCCTCTTTGTTTTGTTTTTTTTTTTTTTTCCACAACATTTTTTTCAAGAAAAGCTTCACATTTCTGATGAAATGGCAGGAAATATAAAATAATAAAAAACATGTTTATAGGATTTAAGTATCAAGGCATTACTGTCATATAGAGAATGAAATCAAAACAGCACAGTGTCTTCCCAGCTTTGCCACTAACAGTTTGCCTGTGGTAACAGATTTTCCTGTGGTTCCCAGCTGCCTTGCAAATAGCCAACAAGCATTGCTTCTGCTACATACTTATTTAGCAGATATGAAAGGCTGTCTTGTCACACTGAAACATTTGAATTGTTTCAGCCTCACTCTTCAAGCAGCATTGTATATCGCTTTATGATTCTACATGTTTGGGTTGCTATGGAAAGAATGAACTATCCCAATAAATCTCTCTTTATGGGCAGTAAATTCAAACATGATCAAGTTTCTGAGGATGCAAAAGCTTCATTGGCAAAGATCTCATTCTCCATGCTTTTGGCCATTATGTCATGCCCCATTACCATCTTCACTGCACAGCTTTATAGTTAGCAGTAAGCTTAATTCAGGATCGCATAGCTTGCAAAGATCTCGTCAGGAAACAATTGTTTAGACGTAGGCCTGTAGTTACTGTACTCCATGTTTTAAAATTTTTGTCTTTTGGTAAGTTATTTCCTTCCTTCAGTATCCAATGAATTTGAAAATTTTGAAACACTATTACAATGCGTTTTTTTCAATATGTCTTTTTACAGAAGTTATTTCAAATGTTCTTTGATAATGTAACAAATCATACATTGAGTTGTCATATAGTCAGATATTTATCATACTTATTGCTCAATAAGAGTGCTTTCACCCAGTTTCTAAAGTGTATATCTTAAACTAATGCTCCAAATTTAACAAATCACAGAATAAATCTGGGCCTCACAATTTCATCATTGCCATAAACAGTACACAAATTATTCCAGGTACATGCACACTATTTGTTTCTCAAACAGGAAAAAAAAAAAGAAGAAAAATCTTCTAATACCTGATATCATCTTTATTTATAGGAAACCAACATGTGGCAATGGTAACACAGGAGATTAACTGTTCTTCACCACCCAAACATTTTGCATCTGAATTTTAAACCACTGTCCCTCCGCATGGGGTTAGCTGTATTCTCACTTGAGAAGATCAATGCATAAGGTTGCTGTGAAGATCATGGAGATGCGTGTTTCATTAATCGGTTTGAGTAACATAATTCCTTGCACATAAAATTACCTCATTCTAACTCACTATTAAATGTTTATATTTTAGACCTGTCTGTATTTGCAAAAGTTAAAGCTGATATTTTAGATTTATTACTTCGTCCATTGCAGATCATGCATCTCAAGTAAAGGTAATGCATTTCAAAAGTTACCAAGTTCAAAGACAAGACAGATACAGGTAAATTTCCTGAAGAAGAGAGAATATGAGAGAATATGATTTACGTTTTTGTTTGTATGGTGGGTATTTTTCCATTTCCATTTGCTAAATGGAAATTGCTCATATGGTTAGTTTCAATCAGTTTTGAACTCTGATTTTCTCTCAATTAAAAATGAGATTGTTTCTGCATCTTTTCTTGTGATTTCTTAGTCATTTATCTCAGCAATCTAATGGTTGAATAAGTTAAATGTGAATTTCAAATGCAGAGTGCCTCAGATAATTCTTTTGTATGCTTCTAATAGCCTAGCAGCTGTGATAAAAACCTTTCTAATTTATAAAATGCTTGTATATATTTTCTTCCCACTATACAGTGATCATAAGCATAACAAGCTTGCTTTTTTCTCTTTTTTTTTCTTTTTTTCTTTTTTTTTTTTCCTAGAGATTCTGAACCAAAATAGCTAAATGTTGATACCTTGCTGTTGTGGTTTAACTCCATCTGGCAACTAAGCCCTACACAGCCTCTCACTCACTCCCCTGCAGTGCAATGGGAGAGAGAATTGGAAGAATAAAAGTGAAAAAACCTCATGGGTTGAGATAAAGGCAGTTTAAAAGGTAAAGAAAAAGTCATTGATGCAAGCAAAGCAAAACAGGGAATTCATTCACCACTTCCCATTGTCAGGCAGGTGTTAAACCATCTCCATGAAAACAATTGGGTAGACAAACACCAATAACTCCAGGTTCCCCACCTTCCTTCTTCCCCCAGCTTTATATACTGAGCATGATGTTCTATGGTATATCCTTTTGGCTAGTTCGAGCCAGCTGTCCTGGCCCTGCTCCCTCCCGGCTCCTTGTGCCCCTGCCCACCGGCAGAGCATGGGAAACCAAAGAGCCCTTGCCTTAGGGTAAGCACTGCTCAGCAACAGCTGAAACATCCCTGTGTTATCAACATTGTTCTCATACAAAATCCAAAACACAGCACTGTACCAGCTACTAAGAAGAAAATTAAAGATTCAAGCCAAAGCCAGGACACTTCCAGTCATGATGTTTTGACAAATTTTGCATGCTCTCTGAAGCTGAATATAACACTTAAACTTTGGCATTTTCACAAGCATATGAAACTCACCAAATCTCAACAGAAAATTGCTGAGGACATAATAATAGACATGGTGTAAGTATAGAAGCACACTTGACAGACACTAATTCATTTCAGAATGTTAGGAAATAATATTTTGAACAAACCTCATAAGTTGTCCATTTTTTATATACATATATGAGAATAACATGTCTACAGTGAAACTGCGTGAAATGTGTGAGTGAGAGACCATTTGAAGATCAAAAAGTCAAAAAAAATTTTCCAAAGTTAAAAAAAAAGCCCTTAAAAGGGAATTTTTTTTTTGTTTTATTCTATATTTTTGTTAGCTATAGCGAAAAATGACTGTTGTGATATACAGTAAAACTTAATCAGTTTTTTTTCCCCCCTTCCATTCCACTTACTAAATAATATTATCTCTCCATCAAATAAAACACTGTGCAGAACTTTATAGGATTTGGCACAAAATATTTTCTCTGTAGAATACTACAGGAAGGCTCTAATAACCTATGAAAATGTGTCGTTACCAATTCAATTTGATAGTTCTTTGTAAGTCATTTCTATCAAGACCTTTCAGATCCATTTAGAATTCTATAATGACTTTACTCTTATCATTCAATATGTACGTCTTCTGATAACAGAAAAGAGAATTTTGTAACAATTTCTTAATATAAATCACAGTCCTGGTTCATCACAAAATAGAAAGGACTAAGCAGTGGTGGTGACTGTTCAACAAATAGAATAACGCAAACGTCTCCAAGATCCATCTAGTGACATGAGCACTTAGTTGGAAGGATTGAACAAAGACGTATAAGAACAGATGTCCAGAAAACACTTTGGATTCATAGCACTGACTTCTGCAGTATCTGTGTGTATTTTAGAGAACTACCTATCCAATGAGGTTGATAATGGCCTGGTAGGATTCCAGTGAATGCCAGGGCACAGAGGGAAGTAAGACCTAAGAATGTGATTCACAAGAGCTAACATACTGCCAGGGAAACCTAAGTTAAATAGTGAAAACACAGAGGACAAAAACATGGAGATGATTCCAGCTTTCTCTTTATTATAAATATTCTAGTCAGGTACTGTAGAAAAATGCCTCTTTTCTTGTGGGATTGACATCCCCAAGAACTTTCTCCCTCTGAGGTTTGGTGTTTAGTCCTTACAAAGAAAACTAATAGGCAAAACTTTCCTTCCAAATAGGAGTAGAATGAGGTGCTGCCTCCATCTTTCTGTGCAACATCTCAGCACAGTGTGCTCTCCACTCATCCTGGACATGGGAAAAAGAGCTACCCATCCCATGTCTGTCCAAGAAAATTTGACCACACAGCTCTCATGTTCCAGAAGAATTTCCCAGTCCTTTCACTGTGAATTAATGAGAGATGGAAGGAAGCAAATTACATATGTCTCTCTTTTTTAGGCTGTTCTATCTAGAAGACATGTCAGTAAATATTCTTTGATATAGACAAAAATAAGAACTGATGAATACAACTCTGTGAACTCAGACAGTGATGGCAAACCTTTTTGGAATTGAGTGCCAGGTATATTTTAAAAGAGAATCTTGTTGATGCCAGACCAAATGTCTGCTGAAATTAAATTTGGCAGTCTGAATTTAATGTAACAAATTCACTTCAAAGAAGTCTGAAACAAAGAAACCCCCTCCTTTCCAATGAATCCCATGTTGCTTGACTGAAGACTTATTTCTCTCTTTGTAAATAGAAGTTCATGGCAACATACACTTTATTACACTTGCTGATCAGTTGAGGAACTGAAATTTACTACACATTTTATTTTTTTTATCCTATCATTTTCTCTTTTTCCTTCTTAGTAAAGAAATACTTTTTTTTGTTTCTTCTATATTATACCCATTTTTATTATTAGCATTCTATTTTGGCATGAAAGTGGAAGAGTTAATGAATCATTAACAGAAGCACTGGAGCTCCAGGAAGGGAAATAAACTAAAAATTGCATTTAGGTTTTGGGTTGTTGGTGTGTGTGTGTGTGTGCACATGTGAGCGTGTTTGTGTACACACATTTAACGAGTAGGGGGTGTGTGCCACAAGGGGTCATTATGATTATTTATGTTGACTGTCTATGTAGGCCAGTGGATGTCAAGCAACAATTCACATTATGACTTAATTGCCTCAAAACATTTGAATGTTTGTGGTTTTTTACACTTATGAAAACAAAGAACTCTTCTGATGTCATCTTTAGCTGTTAACATCCCTCAATTTTTGGACCATTCACAAGTAAGGAAGTTCATAAAACATACTTTGAGAAATATACCTCAGACTAAGGCTCCACCTCATACCTTTTGACTCATTATTGTTCAGTTTTCATATTCCTTTTGAAGAAAGCCATAGTGTCCAATGCATGGATAGATGACAATATTGTAATGACACCACTTGAAAGAAGTAGGATGTAAGAGAGTCTAAAGGCTCACAGATGTAAATTATTCAAGAATAAGGTGAAACAAGAAAAGATGAGAGGAATTCACTTTCTTTAAAATTCTAAGTGTTTCAGCACACCAGCCCTGGGCAATTCTTTCAAAGCTAGATAGAAAGAGGAGATTGGTTTTGCAAAAGAAGACCCAAGGACAAACTTCAAGTGTGAATCTGTCAGAAAGTGACTAGAAGGGGCTGCTCAAGTCACTGCCTGAAGATTTCTGACACTATGAAACCACCAAATCACATCATTAAATGCATTAGTGGACTAAGGTCAATCTTAAACTAGCTAGAATTTCTTCCTGTGCAATATCTGATGGAAAACCAGGAATTATAATTTCCAGGTTAAATGTAATTAAGACCTGGATATGTCTGTTAGCCAGTGTGTCAGTGTAGTTATAGTAATCAATAGTTATTCTTCCTCCTCTATGTTAATCCCTCTCTTAGATGTATTTACCAACATTTCCATTTTGCTTGACTGCTTTTCCAGTTCTTCTCTAACAACATGACAAGCTTTCCTTTTCCATAATTATCATGGGTGTCTTTGTCTATGCTTATGGCCTTAAACTTTATACTATCACATGTCATCCTTTTATTGCTGTTGAGGTCACAACTCTGTTGAGTTGCCTAATTCTCCCTGTAGCGGATCTGCACTGACACTACCTTCCAGCTGTGTGTTTTTAACCCATATCAATACTATGCTTTCATTACAGCCAGGGTTATTCAGAAAAGTTAAACAATATCAGTTGTAAGATAGATCATAAAGGATCAACTAACATGCTCCCTCCATCTTAGTAGTTCACTTTTCACCATAAATGCCTACCATCTCCATTTAAAGTTACCAACCTACCTTACATTTCTTCTCCAGACCCTTATAAACTCCAGGGTAAGTGCGTTCTTCCCATGTTATCATATCAGATGTTTCACTAAATCAAGGGAGGTTCTGGTCCATAAAATTATTAAACTTTTTTTTAAGAAAAAAAAAAAGTTCAGATTGGTCCTGTGTAATCTCTAGTAGATTATATATCATGTTTTATCCTAATTTCTATCTACTTCTGCATGTTTATTTATACTTTTTGTCAAAATTCTGTCCAAATCAGTAGATAATTTTTTATAGGTAGCATTCTAAGACATAGTGCACTTTCCTTTTTCTGTCATACAGTGCCCCCTCTATTTTATCACCAAATTTACAACTCCGTGTATTACATCAGGATGTTGGGATGACCTCCAGTTTGAACACAAAGGATTCAAGTTTGGCTTCCACCTCGGGTCTTACAGTGCTCTTTTCAATATCCTTCAAACCGTTAGATAGGATGTCTTTGCTCCATTCTCAACGTCATCAGCTTTACTGAAAATCAAGATGAAGCATTTATTGAGTTTTGACTCACTAACTTTAATTGTGGGCATATGCTTGTTCCATAGCAGCTCCACCACTCATTTCTGTGCTTTTTGATCATTTGTATGCCAAAAGGAATTTTTACTAAATTTGCCAGCTTATATTTCAAAATCAATGAAAAGACTCAGGCAACTGATTTTCATTTGTTTTAAAGAAGAACACATACCACAATCCATTTGATAATTTTTAAAATCTCATTACTTTCTTTGTTGAGTTTGCCTGTTATATGCTAGGTCTTTATTTTGAGTGCCAAAGTGCTTTTAAATACAAGACTCTGCGTAATACAGCACATTTTCTTTTTTTTTTTTCCCTCTTTCTTTCTTTGTTTATTTTTGTTAGGTTTTTTCTTAGTTTATTTCCCTTATTAATAGTCTTGGAAAATTTACAGAATTCAAACATTTTTATCTAAGCCTTTCTCCTAATTTGATTATATGCTTTACATTTATTTTGATTTCTACAAATTATAGTCCTTATATTCCTCATCCCATGTCTGTTTCCTCTCTGATTTTACCTGTTAGATGTAAAAGATATTAATATAGAGAAATGAAAAAGAGAAGTTCCTAAATTCAGCACCTAACACCCAAATTTATTATTGCATTTGTTATTTATTATTTAACTACCTAAAGCTTGATAGGATGAATTCATTTAAGATATCTCAGATGCTTTTGGTTTTCTTTGGGGTTTGGGGGGTTTGGTTTGGTTTTTTTAACACATGCATGTATTTTTTATTAGCCTTGGATCTACTTATATACTGAGTCAAGATTTCTATTGATCAATTCTCAATTTCTAAAAGAAAAAAGCATCCTGAAATTCCATTTTCCTGAGTCTGCCTGGTATGACGGCAAACAGCCTTCTCAAAGTTCAAAACTATATATTTATTTAAAGAATTACCATTTCTGATCTGTGCACACTGTGGTTCTGCAACCATTTCAGTAACTTACTTGCACTATCAAACCTTCCCTGCCCCGCCCCCTACCCTGGTCAAACCACCAGTTATGTTCCAGAGACTATTTGACTATATGCAATAATCTCTAGGAGAGGATGCAGTCCCAGTCTGAAGTGGGGTTCCATGGGGTGTAACCATATGGCCTGTCACATGTTGCAAGAACACACTGGCTGATGCTAATGATCATGCCCTTAACTTTCTTTGGCTATCTTCAGTTATTACAATAGCTGAAAATCAGAATTTCCAGGCTGTGACAGTAGAATTGTGTTTCTATCCCTCTCTCTTTTTTTTGTTTGTTTTTTGTTTGTTTGTTTGTTGTTGTTTTTTTTTAATGAAAGAAAGCATCTGTCACCATTCAACTTCTGTTCTTCAGAAACTTCATTGCTGGAGAAAATGTAGCACAATAAAAATATGGTGTAACTCCACTCTGCAGTGTTTCATCAGGAATACAGATTTGTAACTTTCAAAAATTGCTTATACTTTACTTTGTTTTACCTTAATCTTAGAATTGTAAACAATACATTAGTGAAGGATCTTCATGGTTTTAACTATGAAATTACAAGTAACTCTTAAAAGTATGGTGATGTGTTGTGCACCTTGCTGACAATGGTGAGGGAACTCACAAAGAACAGTTTCATGTGCATGTTACTCGTAATATTGGTCTTTGTGTGAAGAATTTAATCATCAAACACCATTAGAGCAGCATTAATGGCTCTTATCTTCCTCCAGTTTATTTGAGAAACAAATAAATGCATGACCCCTCAGCATACCCATATTAAAACAATATACTTATATTTCTCCTGCCCCTGTTATGCCTGAATAGTCGAACAGAGTCTGTTCACTTCAATCTTTTCAAATTCAACTTTAGTGAAAACCCCTACAGGTCTCACTTTACCAGCCATCTGATGGGTTTATCACCCTCCTGTACTGTTTTCCCAAGAGTAATCTTTGCATCACATAAAGTGTTTTATGGTGTTACTTATTACAGCGTTTTAGAAATAATATATACTTTATCCATTTATAATAGTTGTATAATACGTAATGGTAAATATCTTTATTATTATTATTATTATTATTATTATATAGGGATACAATCTTTATCTAACATCATCAGTACCTGAGTTTTGGAAAAATGGGCTTTAAAAGGATGAAGTTAGAAAGCAGAAAAAACGAGAGGGAGAGAGTGGTAGCAACTAAGAGCTATGCCAAAGAATCCCACTCACTGTTCAGTGCTCTTAAATTTAAAATTAGAAGTGTTTCACTGCACCTGAATTACTTTGGCTCAGATAAGTAATTCCAATAGATCGGCTTTAGTGATAATCTTCTAACTTTAAATTTAGACTCACTGAAATGTCTGGTTCCTTCAGAACATAATTTTCCAGGCTGAAGAAGTTGTCCTGTGGAGCAGCAGCTAGCATTACGGGGAGAGACAGATTAGTGGTATTATACAGTATATACGGTTACTCAAACCTTGAGTCATTTTTCAAGATTTTGAAATGTTTATATACAAAGTTTCATTTTAGGGACTGTGTCATATCACAGTTATTAATGGGAAGAGTGACTGAAAGTTCAAAAAGCTTTACACAAGCAAAGAGTTAATGGAGGCAGGCAAATACAAAATTGCAAGTGAATAGAGGCTAGCAAACAAACTCATGATCAAGGCTAAGGAAGAACCACAAAGCAGGAAACCTCATATAATGAAATAAATTTTACAAGATATTTAAACTTCTACCTACCTCAGATGAGAGTTAGAAATATGATATGAAATACTGGAAAGGTATCACATATTATGCTTTACAGGCACATCGTAAGCTTTGGGGTTATAGATAAAAGATGCTGAGTTCTGTCAAAAGTTGAGTCCCTTTTAACTGTTTGAAAAGAATCTGATTAATTCTAAGATTTTCAAAAGCAACTAAGGGACTTAAAGGCCTAAGGGTGAATTTGCTTCACCTAACTTTGACTTAAATCTCATTCTAGGTAGACTTTAGGGTTGGTAATCTCCTTAACTAAGTTAGCTGTGTGAAACATGCAGCCTAGTCTACACAAGTCATTTAACTTCTGTCCATAGCCAATGCAGACAGACCCATTCCTCCAGAACTTTTACATATGATACTTCTTATTTTATGATAATGTGAGTCATACTGTTCCTCTGTGAATCATCCATGCCTTTCTCAGTGATAATATTTTATACCCTTTCTTCAAAAGTATAGATATTTGCATAAGGTACAGTGCAGAAGAAACCCAGGGATTTGTAAGTCCATATTCAACTCAATAGATACCCTTGCCAGTCCTCTCATCACCAAAAAGGACTTGATATTTGTGTTTTATAAATTTATATCCTTGTTTACAAAGCATTCTTTTTAATCTCAACACTGCCTTCTATCTAGAAAAAAAGTGCAAAATTTCGTACTTCAAGGCTCCTCCTCTTAGAACCACCCTCTTCCTTAGAGATGGCAAATGAAATGTCAGTTCAATAAATAGAGTGTCTAGTTGTATTTGTCTTATGTATGTAACTTCCACACCAGTTGTCTGTCAGTTTTGCATAAGCTGAAGTCTTAGTTAATGTAAAACCAGAATATATTTCCACATATTTTCTCAAGGGTCATGGAACGTCAAAAAGTATTAGCACACTTAGTTGGTGTCTTAAGACACCCAGAATGCTACAGTACCCTTGGGTGAAAAAGAAAAGTAGTTTATGTAAACAAATCATGAAGATACAAAACAACAACAAAAAAGAAAGACAAGAAGAAAATGATGGAAGAAGAAGAAAGACAGAAAGATTATTACAAATGCACTAAGTTCTGTGGGAGAAGCTGTACTTCGACCAATAGCAAAAAAACCCCAAACACCAGTTTTCATTTCTTTTCAGACAACTAATGCAGCCCTCTGTGTTGTAACACTTATAGAGGGGGCAAAATGAGACATCTTTAAAGGTCAGTGCAGGGGCTATAACGATCTTAGTCTGAGAACACATTCACAATCAACATGCAAGGCAGCTTTAAGTGAACTAAGTTAGAGTTTCCCAGGCTGATAGGTGTGTGCCCATTAGCGTACACAAGAGATACTCAGGGCTGGGTGAGAGTACTAAAGATAGAATGAGAGTGGGAAAGACAGTATGCCTCTGCTTGCAGGCAGTTACAGAAGTGGGGCATAAACAGTTGAATGTATTTGGGTTGGAGAGTAGAGAAAACCAGCATCATTTTCAGTAAGTCTCATGGAAAATTAGAACCCTTTAAGAAAGAGTAGGTCAAGTCTCTAATGCCTACATTAGACCCAAATCACTAGACTTCTGTGAATTTTTTCTTAGTTGTCTTAGTGTTTGGTTTTGTTTGTTTGTTTAATTAGCATTTAAGTGGTTTTATAAAATGAGCTGAGAATAACAGTCTATGCTGAGCTTACTGTGATAAAAAAAAGTGTTGATTCAACCCACACACCAGAAATAGTAGAAGAGAAGTCAGGCACTGGGGAAAAAAAAAAGGAAAAGAAATAAATAAAATAAATAAGAAAAAAAAAAAAAAGAGGTAAAAATAAAGGAACCACATGGAAAGATTCAGGCAATTGTATATAAACAACAAGTTGAAAGAAAGCGCAAAATGGAAAATCACAAAACCTCTCAGTGGAAGGCTGCATTGTATGCAAGTTCTATTGTATGTATTGTAGCTTAGTTCCATTGTATCTTCTCAGATTCAACCTTGCAGATTAACCTGAAAAGGTTCTGCAATATTTCTGGGCTTCTGTAATTTCTTAACAGTCCAGCTGTTGGTGCCAGCCAAAATCGGGACATGAAAAGATGCATTTGAAAGAAAATTAATAGCCTAATTACAGATGGAGAAGGTGAAATCAAAGAAATGGGACTTAACTCATTTAAGTTTGCTTTGGGGATTTAGTCTGCTACATATTTTACTGAAAGGTATTGCATTTTATTGAAAGTATTGTGTGTTTTACTGAAAGTTGCTGGAGGGGGAAGGGATGACTAGATAATCTCCAGAGGTCTTTTCCAGCCTCAACCATTGTATGATTTTGTGATTCTTTGAAGATGATTTGACTATCAATAGACAATTTATGGTCCTATGACTTTTTAGGCTATTTTGGTAAGCCACTGTACTCAGTTCCAAATTGCTTTTCTATTGTTCATGTGATTTACAGAATGAGAAGGACTAAATGGGTTATTATTAAATCATGATAGCTCATGACCCAGAAGTGAATGATAGATGACAAAATATTAAAACATTATTTTATACCTGCAGCTAAAAGGTAACTTAATTACTTTTTTATAGTTCATCAATTAAGCTGCTGATTAGAGTGTTACCTTTAGAAGTATTCTGCAACTGTTTGCTGTGACTGGCTGTATTACCAGAAGTCAGCGGCCTTGCTTCAAGAAGACTTCCAAAGAAACATGCAGCCATTTTCCAGGTAAATAACTGATTAGATAGCATATTTCTGTCACTGATTAAACCTTGTCTTCAATATGCACTTTTATGTTTACTTTACTTCTTTTACTTGCATGCCAATGTCTATAAAACAAACATAATGGAAAATACACAAATTGCTACAAATTATATGCCTTCGACTACTCTTTCTAAGCAATTCCCTAGAACCAGGTACAGTTATGTTATAGTTTGTTCCAAAGGTCTTCAGAGACACCTGAAGGCTTCAAGAAATCAAGGGTACACAGACATAAACAGAGGGTTTGTGTTCCAGGTACCCAGACAGTATTTTGAATGAAACTGAATGCCCCAGTTCTATCGCCCATCCTATCCCTTCTTTATTTCCACTTTCATGCCATTTTTACTTTAGTATGTGAAACAGCATAACAATATATCACACCCTAACAGATAAAAAGTACTCCTTCTCTCCAAGCAGCTCTATAAAACTAAATGACCCTGCTGAGCTGTGTCCACTCCTTTGCATAACATTTAGCTGTAAAGCCAAAACAGAATTGAAAAGCGAGACTTGCTTTTAAGATTTATAATGGTAACAAGCTCCTCTGGAGCAGCAGTTACAGAAGTTAGGAAAATATGTCATAGATATCAGTAACTGTCAATGACTTCATCCTCAACCTATTAGCTAGTAAATTTGTAATAGTAATAACAGTTTTGTCAGAACCTATACTTAATTATACATATAAACCCCAGTTCAGTTCTCTTAAATTAAAATACATGTCATGCTGATCAGAAATATATAATGTTCTTGGTAAGGATTCTTAGGCTGAATCTGTTCAGCACCTTTCTTTGTGAGCTTCTTTTCAGCAATATAGTATGATTTTATGGTATTCTAGTATTCAATAAGGACTGACTTTGCTTTTGTAATTTAAACCAGTCTAAGACAGACTTGACATTGCTAGTTAAAAGAAAACTGGCATTTCTTCGTTAATCAAATAATGATGGATGGAAATACACTGAATGATCATTATTTCATCAAGAGCAAAGGCATGTCCTAATGGACATGAAATTACCATGGTGGTCAATGACTGATTTTAGTGTCATTGCAGTCTTATAATTAAACCTCCAAATTGAGAATTAAGACATATTTCCAAGCTCTTAATTAACCCTGTGATGGAAGCTGTAATGATTTGAGGTTTTATCTGTGCATAACTTATGCATTGTGCATAATAGCAGTGATTCTTTCTTTGTAATTGTCAGGCAACATACTCTATTTTTAAAGTATTACTTACCTGTTTTTCTGTTGTCTTTTCTTTCACACCTACATTTGATATCTGTGTTCAACCTTGATGATCTTCCATCCTTACAGAAACTCCACTGCACAAAGCTGTAGCTTATCCTAACGAGCAAAGAGATTTTATAGGTCTACCCTAGGGAAGATGAGCTAGTTGAAATCTTGATCACCTGATGAGACAAAAAGTCTCCTTCTCTTGCAGTCACCATGACTTGTGCACTCCAAGTGGCACCATGCCATTGCTGTCCTCCTCATTGCATAATACTTCAACAGAAAAATACAAGAATACCCACTCCCAAAATTTCCCATATAGGAGATGTGAATTCCAGCACACACACTCTGAATCAGGTCTGGAACCATGTCCTCCCACTTATAGGGGAAAAGCTTTAACCACAAGAATATTCTGTGAAATGTGGGGCCTGAAATGCCATCTTCTTTCTTTTTTAAGAATTAATCCTGCTTCATTTGACACCAACAGTGGACTAGAACCCAAATGGATATATACTCCTAGCATTGCTCCTTGCTTCTGATATCACCTAAGTTTTATGGACTCAGTAGCCATCTGAAGGTCTTCAGAAATATATATAAGCAAATACATATATTTGTAGAGGAATGAAGGCAGTGGGTTGATTAGCATAGATAACATGCAGCTATGGCCTTGCCTCAGAGGCAGTGGGTGGATTGACATGGGTGATGTGCAGCTGTAGCTTGCTCCTGCTAAGTGGTTAAATAGCCCTGAGGATGCTGGGGGAGCAGTAGCAGTGGGGTCTGACCTCTGGAGGAAGGTGATACAGCACAGACAGTAGAATCTGACCAATGGTAAAGCCTTGTTGCAGCCTACTGGTTTCAATATGCTGCAACAATTGGTGCCCCATGTGAGGCTGACTGAGTTGGACTCTGGCTACAACAACTGGTGCTCAGTGTAGCTGAGACAAGTGGGAGAACCTACAACCCATAAAAGACACTGTGAGAGGTGAGCTGTTGCAACTAATTGATATGAGTTTATTGCAATATTTGTTATGCATCTTAACTCAAATTGCAAATTTTGGTACCAAATGTAGATGGGGACTAATTGATATGGGTACAGAAGAAGAAAATTCTACTTTAACAATGCTTATAGATGTATTTGTAAAAAAAGTGTGTAACAATAAAAAGTGTAAAAAAAAAAAAACCAACAAAAAAACAGTATAACAAGAAGGTAATAAGAGCTTTGCTAGGATGGTGCAAAGTAAATGATGTGCTAGTTATGCTGAAAAATGTCTCCGGTGTTCAGATATGGAAAAATGCTGGAAAATTTCTTTTTGAGGCTGCCTTGAGGGGTGATAAAAATGCAACAGCATCACTAACAACATGGAGATTAGTCTTAGACTTACTAGAACAATTAAATGTGGACAGGGAGACAAATTCTATATTTGCAATGCTTATGGATATATTTGAAAAAAAGAGGTGTAAAATATGACAAAATGGCAATTAGAATTCTGTGAGTGTGGTGTAAAAAGTATGATTTGCCAGTTACAGTGAAAAAGGTTTTCAGCATTCAGACATAGCAAAGTGTTTGAAAGGTATCTTTTGAGGCTGCCTCGAGGGGCAACAAAATTGCTACAGCTTCGTTAACAGCATGGAGATTGATCATAGATTTGCTAGAACAATCGGATGTGGACAGAGAAATAAATCCCTATATTAATGATGCTAATAGACATATTTGAAAATAAAGTATGATGAGATGGCAATAAGAACTCTGCTAGGGTGGTGTAAAAGGAATAATTTGCCTGTTACAGTAAAAAATGTCTCCAGCATTCAGATATGGCAAAATGCTGGATTGTTACTTTTGGGGGCCTCCACGAGAGGGGACAAAATTGCTAAAACATCATTGACAACATAGAGATTGTTCTAGTAAATCTAAGACCAATCAGAAGCAAACAAGGAGATGAAGGCTGCAGTTGGAATAGCCACATCCCCGGTTGCAGAGATGATGCCCAATAAGGTACCTTTGGCACCATCAGATTCTCTGCCATCACCTGATTCACAGAGTCAAGGCTGGCAGGAGGAGTAGAGCGGCATCGCGTCAAGTGGGCAGACTCAGTTCCCTTTGGGGCGGCAGGGAGATCCAGTCATTGTCCTATTGCCTGCCTGTGATCCTGAGCCATCTGTGATAGGTTTATTGGAGGAGACCTCTGGTCATGTTCAACAACCAGTCCAAATTACAGTATTGGGACCAGATCCTGCCAAATTCTGGAAAAAGATATGGGAGCAAACACTCGCGGAAGGGGATATCGGTGCTGTAACTGCTATGGGGGGCAGGGTGTTAGCCTGCCCAGTGCTTCGAAAGAACGGTAATGCTCCCTCCAAGTGGGAACCTTTCAAGTGGAAAGTGATAAAAGGGTTAAGATCAACCTGTATACAGTATGGAATAGGCTCACCCTATGCTCAATTATTGTTACACAGTATTTTCACAGCAGAGCTTACTGCTCATGATCGCTGTTCAGTTGCGCAAATTATATTGACCCCTATGCAAATATTGTTTGAGTCAAATTGGAGGCACTTAGCAAATGAGCAATCATTGATGAATTTAGAATACCCCCAGGATGATGCATGTTTTGGGGCAGGGATTCCACAATTGATGGGGGAAGCTCCAGTTAACTCTCCTCAGTTACAAGCTCACTTACATCCTTTAGTCCTGCAGTAGGGAAAAGTTAGCTCTCCAAGCTTTATTGCAAGTTCCGGATCATGGCACTCCACAACAGTCATGGACCACAATAAAACAAGATCCAAATGAGGGATACTTGTCATTCCTGGATAGGCTGAGAGATGCCTTGGATAAGCAAATACAGAATGGGGCAGCTGAGGAAGCATTGTTACTTCAGTTAGCTAAGGACAACACGAATGAGGGTTGTAGAAAGGTGATTGCAGGCATGGCGCATCATAATCCCACTTTAATAGAATTAATGAATGTATGTGGGAAGGTAGGAAGTGCTGCCTTCCAAATGGAGTGTCTGGCAAAGACCTTTGCTGATGTATTCAGGGTCATCTGCCATTGTTACACATGTGGGCAAGAAAGTCACCAAAAGAAGGTCTATCCAAAGAGATTGAGGCCGGGAAGAGCTAAAGGCTCTGGTTTGGTATGCCATCGATGTTACAAACCAGGACATTTTGCAAAATACTGTAAATCTAAATTTAACACTCAAGGACAATTACTTGTAGGTGGCAACAGAAAGCAGGGAAATGGGGGGAGGAATGCGGGGAGGAACCATGTGATGATACAAATGAATCCTCCACAACAATTCCAGGCTTACACAGCCAACTCACAGCCTGAACTTCAGGGAGTGTCAGATTGGATGTTACCACAGCAGCTGCCATCGCAATAGAGGATGATAAAGTACATAAGGTCCCACTGAATGCTGTGGGACCCATCGGCAATCAAATGAGTGTGCTGTTGCTTGGATGTTCTAGTGTAACATTACAAGGTTTGTTTGTCTTACCAGGAAGTCATTGATGCTGATTATATGGGTCAGATTCAAGTGATGGTGTGAAAACACACCCCCACCCCACCCCCAGTTCCTGAAGGTAGCTGGATTGTGCAAATAATTCCTTTCTGGGTGCAAGTCAATCATGCCCATGTGCCCATGACAAAGTCCAGGGCAAAGAAGGGTTTCGTTCAACAGGAACACCACAGATTTTCTGGACTCAGAGTGTACAAAATGCTTGACCAACTCTAACCTGTAAAATCACCTTTGCCAAAGGGACTCCTTTCGCAATACGCGTGACTGGAATGATTGACATGGGAGCAGATGTAACTACTATATCTGTGCACATCTGGCCTTGCTCTTGGCCTGCCTATTTGGCAGGTTCCATATTGGCAGGAGTGGGTGGTGTGACACGGTGTCCAAAGTCAGTATACGGTGCAAGTTTGAAACCCTGAGGGCCAGACAGCAACATTCCGTCCCTATGCGCTTGATGTCCCTATGAATTTGTGGGGACAGGACGTTTTGGGACAATGGGGAGTTATTATTGGTACCCAGAAGGATTTTTAATAGGAGCCGCTGTGATGGAGGGCATACAAAGACCTACTCTGCCTTTGACTTGGAAGACAGATACCCCTGTTTGGGTGGAACAATGGCCCCTTCCTGAGGAAAAATGTGTAGCCCTCCGATAATTAGTCAAAGAACAATTAGCACAAGGACATTGTTCTAGGACACCTAGAACCTCCCCACAGTCCTTGGAATACCCCTGTGTTTGTGATAAAAAAGAAATCAGGCAAATGGAGTTTGTTACAAGATATAAGGAAAGTAAACAATGTAATGGAGAGAACAGGAGCCCTGCAATCGGGTATGCCTTCCCCAACAACAATCCTGTGAAACTGGAACATTTTGGTAATTGATTTAAAAGATTGTTTTTTCAGTATTCATTTACATGAAGCTGATAAATGTAAATTTGCTTTTTCAATACCTAGCAGAAACAACATGACTCCTTGTAAGCAATACCAATGGATGGTGTTGCCACAGGGTATGAAAAACAGTCCTACTATATGTCAATGGTATGTAGCAAAGGCATTGTCACCTGTACAGGAAAAATTTCCACAAGTATATTGTTATCATTATATGAATGATATTCTTGTATCAGCTGCAAATAAGGCTGGACTTCAGCAAGTGTATCCAGCTTTGCAGCAGTTGTTGGCCAGCTTTGGGCTATGTATAGCACCAGAAAAGATTCAACAACAAGCCCTGTGGAAATACTTGGGAGTTAAAGTGCTAGATCAAATGCTTGAGCCACAGTCTATCCAGCTCTGAGTAAATGTCAGAACCCTAAATGATTTGCAAAAATTATTAGGGATCATAAATTGGGTAAGGCCATACTTGGGCCTTACAACAGAACAATTGAAACCACCCTTTGATCTATTGAAGGGTGACACTGATTTAATGACTCCCTAAAGAGGGTGGCCAATGGTCTGCAACAAAAAAGGGTACACCATGTAGACTTAAAAACTCCAGTAAGTTTATATATTGTCATTGCTAACTATCATCCCATGGGATTGTTGGGCCAATGGAATGAGTGCTGGCAAGATCCACTACATGTCTTAGAGTAGTTACTTTTATCTGTACAACCACAGAAGACAGTAAGCACTCAGTTTGAATTAGTATCAAAAATCATCACCAAAGGGCGTACATAGTGTGCTCAGCTCACAGGCCAAGATCCCAAGTACTTGATAATTCCCATTGAACGTGATTATGTAACGTGGTGTTTGGCAAACAGTTTACCATTTCATTCAGCTCTGGAAGGATTCAAGGGACAAACATCCTATAATTTATTACTGGGAAGATGATTAGAAACTTATTCGGACATACAAATACTTCAAAAGCCACTGGTAGCAGATAGCCCAGTGCAAGGCCCTACGGTCTTTACAGATGGTTCTGGAAAAGCAGTGGTTACTTGGTATGATGGGAAGCAATGGCAATAATTGATACACTTGACAGAGGGATCACCCCAATTGGTTGAACTTAGTGCTGTCATTGTTGCCTTTAAATCTTTTTCTCAATGTGCTGTAAACGTGTTACAGACTCTACTTATGTTGCAGATGTTGTGTGACACATTGACCATGCCCTACTTAAGGAGGTAAATTCAGAACGACTATTTTTTTTATTAAAAATATTATGGGTAATAGTCAACATACACATTACATCCTACACGTCTGCAGTCACACTGGATTGCCAGGATTCATCTGTGAAGGAAATGCCCATGCTGATGCTCTTGCAGCTCCCTCTTGGACTCCTCCAGTGCCAGATCTGATACGACAGGCCCTTGTGTCTCATCAATTTTTTCACCAGGGGGCTTGGGCACTGGTCCATCAATTTAAAATATCTTTTGCAGATGCAAAATCCATCATCGCCGCTTGTCCGGAGTGTCAGTGATTGGGTCCCGGACTAAAGTTTCCATGAGGGATCAATGCACATGGATATCAGTCCTTGGATCTGTGGCAAACGAATGTCACACATGTGCCTTCTTTCAATTGTTTACAGTATGTTCATGTCTCCGTTGATACCTCCTCAAAAGTTGTACAGGCATCAACCCATACTGGGGAGAAGGCTCTTGATGTCATTTCACATCTTTGACAGGCTTGGGCTGCTCTGGGGGTTCCGAAGCATCTCAAGACAGACAATGGACCAGCATATTCATCTGCATGCATGGCCAAGTTCCTTGCCTCTTGGGGGGTGGAACATGTTACTGGCATCCTGCATTCTCCAGCTGGCCAAGCCATTGTGGAACGTGTTCATCATACTTTAAAGCTACTTCCTGAAAAACAAAAAGGGGGAATGGGTTCTGAGACTCTGCATGCTTGTCTAGGGAAAGCTGTGTATACATAGAATTATTTGACTGTGCTGGCTGGGAAAGAATGTCCTGTGATTATCTCACATTTCTTGTCTTTGCAGGGAGGAGATCCTCCTATCTGAGCAAAGGTTTTAGTATGAGATCTACAAATGGGAAAATGGACAGGCCTGTGGGATTTAATTACCTGGGGACGAGGGTATGCTTGTGTCTCCACAGATGCAGGGCCGTGGTGGCTTCCAGCTAGGTGTGTTAAGCCTGTTTTAGATCCTAGAATTGACAAGAGGACATCAGACACCGGCTGTGCCACAGAACCCTTGAGAGGGGAGTCAGAATATCATGGTGACCCTGATGCAGAGGCTGAATCAGACGTAGCTTTGTGCCTTCTTAACTCAACCCAAACAGCCTTTCCACATATCCTGCCAAGGGCCCTACAATAGATGATACACAGCCTTTTTGGTTAAAAACAAAAAAGGGGAATTGTAGAGGAATGAAGGCAGTGGGTTGATTAGCATTGATAACATGCAGCTGTGGCCTTGCCTCAGAGGCAGTGGGTGGATTGACATGGGTGATGTGCAGCTGTGGCTCGTTCCTGCTAAGTGGATAAATAGCTCTGAGGATTCTGGGGGAGGGGGTTGGATGAGGAGCAGCAGCAGTGGGGTCTGACCTCTGGAGGAAGGTGATACAGCACAGACAGTAAAATCTGACCAATGGTAAAGCCTTGTTGCAGCCTACTAGTTTCATTGTGCTGCAACATATATTAGCTTTAAGAGGATCACACAGAATGAGATGGGTAATAAATATATAGATACAACATTAAATTAGTGCCTCAGGCACTGTATCTCCAACAGCATCCTTTAGGTGAAATCTCACAATACAGTTGTAGAAATAGCACACATTGTCACTGAACTTATTAGATGGACACTTTGCAAAGCTTTCTGCATATACAGAGCCAAAAAGAAACACAGATAAAATCCACATCATTCCACTATTCTTATTTCTGCCAATGAACTTAAATAGAGAAATCAAATGCTGTTATGTAAAAGCTAGCTTACACTTGACAAATCAATAGTAGGAAAGTGAAAAGATAGAAGTGACATTAAATTCCACTAACATAACCTAATGACAATGTAAAGAACTCATTTGCTATATTTGAAACAGATTTGTAAATGATATTGAAAATGCAACAGTTATCTAGTTCTTCTGTGGTGAAGAAATAGTCTTCTAAATTACCCCTAGAAATGATATTATATAAATACAAAGAAAGAAAAGGCTTTGTTATTTGTTTGGGATGCTGAAAAGGAATATTGATTAGTTAAAACAAGGATGAGGTCAGCAACAGAAGTACAATGTGGTGGGCGGGAGGAAAGGGAAGTAGATTTATGATGATGGAATCAAAGTCAATTACAATCTGAAGGTTAAAGAAAAGAAGTGCTAATGATGAAAAGTGATAGGATATGACAACATGATAAAGGCCATCTGAAAACTTGAGGACATCTCTGATAGCTTTTTTTCTTAAAAGATCGCCTACAATCAAAAATACCCTTTAGTCTACCTTTTCAACAATATAACCATGAGGTGTAATTGAACAAGCCTAAGTGTGACAGGTTCTGGAATATGCAGTATGTAGTAATAAAATCATAGTAAGAAAATAAAAACTATAGTTTAACAGCACCTAAACAGTTTGGTTAGGAAAATAGATCTATACCAATAACTGCCAATTCATATTTTCCAAATAAACAAAATAATTACATAGGTTCCATAGTTATTGGTGAACACTGATATCAGCTCTTGTGAGTTTAGAGTCTTGTGTTATTGCTGGATTGTACAACAGATATAGTGAGCTTAGCTCAGTAGTAAAGTAAAAAAACAACCTGATGAACCTATTTGCAGTGGATGAACTGAAATACAACAGTGAAGGATAAAATAATCACTTTCTTCTGTGATGTTAAAACCAAATACATTAATAATCAAAGTAATATATTCTTTCCATGATATCTTCCTTCATACTGCCTTAGTATATGCTAGAGAGCTCAGTATTCACAATATTGGTTGCACCTTTTATCTCTGCTACCCTAGTGTATAGTCATCTATCACTGACCATTTCATCCCAGAATAAAAGGATTGCAATTTACTGGATATTTGTACTGTGAATTTGTTCAGCTGTCTTCCACCTAGTCATAGGCTATAAAGAACTAGAGTTGGACTAATGACTACTGTGCAGTGAATGCAGTTCAAACCAGTTTTGGTGTACATGAAGATTGAACTGGCAAAGAAGGCACAAGAGCTTGGGTTTCCAAAGGAAACATTTTCAACAGTCATGCAGTTTCGGAATGATGGACAAACATAAGAAAACCTGGCATCTGAGGCTTGCTGGGAATGATTGCTTCCATGCAAGTAACGTGATCTGCTGGAGGACCTGGTGGTGCTTTCTGTTAAAGAGGACCTATGCAGGTGACTAAGCACTGCTGTCAAGAAAAGGGTATCTATAATTTGTGTACAGTAGCAGAAGAGTATATTGAGCTAAGCTTGTCAAAGCAACAGGCTTTAAAGTGTGTAAAGAAATTTGAGTTCTGTTGCTATACTGTCTTTGGGAAAAAAAAAAAAAAGGTTATCTAAATATGGGGGGGTGGGAGGGAATAAGGCATTTTTGTTCCAAACTAACACAAAAAGATTGCAGGATACCCTGTCATGGTTTAAGACCAAATTACTAATGTTGAGATTTAATGGACTTGGATATCAAAAGACTTTAACCACAAATACATGCACCGTTTTAAGTGTTACACAACCTCCCTATTTTGCAGCCAGGGGGACAGCAAGGTCTGGGAGGAAGGTGGGTGGGTCGATTCAGCAGTCCCAGCTAGGCAGTGCATGGTCCTGGGCTGAGGGCATGAGATCCTCTGGAAGTCATTTTGATCCTCTCTCTTCCAGTCTCTTTGGATCTCCCTCAGTGTTCTCTCTCAGGTATTCCTGGAGTTTCTTGTATATTCATGCAATTTCTCTCATCTACCCCTGAAGTCTTGCTATCTGCATGTCTCTGAAAGCATCTTTCAGAGCACCTACTTGTATGTCTTCCCAAAGGCCTCTTCCTGAGTGTGCTGCTAGGAGCATCTGCCCCCTGGGTCTGCTCCAAAAACCTCTCACCTGTGTGTCCTCCCAAGAACTTCTCTCCTACGTATCTTCCCAACAGCTTCTTACTTTAAGATTCCTCCAAGAACTTTTCTCCATGTGTCTCTGCCCACATGTCTTCCCAATGTCTATTGCTCCTAGTAGCTGCTGTTCTTGTGTAAACGTGTGAGCTGGAGCTCTGTGGGCTCCTCTGCCTGGCTGCAGAACAAGCCTTCTCCACATATGCCACACCCACCCCTCAGCCCTGCCAACTCTTCCCAGTACAGACCTAGGTGATAAAGCCACAAAACACCTCACAGCAGTGGAAGCTGCTAGCACAAAAGAGCAAAGTGGTGCGGCATGGCTGACCATAACCTTGAGCCACAGTGCAGCGCCAGCCAGGCAAGCAAGGCAGTGCTATACACAGGTGATCTCAGCTCCCAGGGCTAAATGAAGCTGTACAGATCTCACAAGGGGTGGCAGGGTGCCTGTACAGTGCAGGGGCTTACTGTTGTCATGTTGTGTCATTTTGGCCTGCAGCATATACTGTTACTCTGCATTAACTGATGTAGCTCTTGGAAACACAAACTAGTTATACCTCCACTCTGCTGGCTGACTCTTCATGTGCACCAAAACTGGTTTCAGCTGCATTCATTGTGTATTAGCCATTAGCTGTGTGTATTACTAACACTGAATAGTGTCTATTTTGGAAAAAATCCATAAAATCAATTTAGCCTGTTTTCTGCATGTAATATCTGTAAAGCAGGCTGGCAATATTTAAATGGAATTTGATTTCTGTTGTTATGATTATTATTTTTAGATAGATTCTTTTACTGCACAGATCAGTATTCATGTTTAAAATTCATTCCCTAGCATAGGTCAGATAAAATTGCACATCATTGTTCGTGTTTGGATGAGCATGGAAGCAATTCTGTAAGAAATCCCTCTGTGTGCCAATCAGCTTGTGAAAATACTTGTGACTTTGAAATTTGCTTGTGTGTGTGATTCCTGCCTGCTAAATTTGATTGCCTGAAGGTATTCAAGTTAGTTAAGACATGCAGACATGGGTAAAGCAGAATCATCTACAAATATGAATATTCATGCAATCTGAGTCTTCTCCCCCTGTAATTACAATTTCCCCCAAAATGTTTATTCCATTTCATGATCTTTTTATTTTTTATTTATTTATTTATTAGAGAGGGAAGAAAAGCTGGATAGGCATCTTTTTTTCTCTCATCGTAGTTCTATTCACTAATCAGATCCTTTACCACCACCCTCCTGAATACAAGTCTGACTTCAGTAGATGTTGGTTCCTCAGTAACTTTTGCAAATCAGCTTAATTAAATTTCTAAACATAGGCTATTTGGGTGGGATTCAATCTGAGATTAAGACATCTACATTTAGGGGGGTTGATTCTATTGCCTAAACACAGATGTCTATGCCATTTCAAACACCAGTCATACCCTGTCTAGCTTCTAATGGGTACTTCAGAAGGGCATGAATCTCCCATAGGTCCTGTGTCATATCTGTGAGCTCTGTGCAGATGTCCTGGATACTCTAGGGCTTCTGAAACTGCAGTACAAACATATTCAGGCCACAGAAATGAGCCTTGTGTTAGAACACTAGACTTCAAATATTTTTAGTAGCGCCTCGATTGAGATTCTGTTATCTAAACAGAGGCACCCAAAGCCAAACGAAATATCTTAGGATATTCAAAACATCTGCAGAGAGCTGACAGATAAGATACAGGACCTACAGAAGCTCTCCATATTACAGAGTGGCATCTAAAGACTGGGACATACTGCAATGCCACTGAATCATGTTCCTTTGGCTCTAAGGAAATTTTTGAAACCTAACTCCCATTTAGAGATCTATGCAAAGGCAACTAAATTTGGTGACTGAATTAGAACTGAATGCTCCCCCTTTTTATCTGAAGTACTTGCATCAAATACCTCAAACCCAATTTTTCACATTATTTCTGTTCTGTAAATGCCAAAAATATGTCTAGCCTGAACTTTTGAAATGTTTACACCACCTCACATCCACACAAAAGAAAAAAAAATGCCCTAAACCAATGCACGTTCCTGCTGAATCTAATCTTTCTTTGTGTGTGTGGAGTAAAGAGTTCATATTCTTGTATGGCATATCAGGATGTTAGCATGTACCTATGTTCATATTCAGACAATCTCTCAGCAATATTCTACAATTTTTGCAGCCTATATGTTTTGATTTCCTTCATCAGCACTCTGAATTTTCTTCCTTCTGGCCAGTCCATCATCAGTTCCAGGATTCCTGGGCAGTCAGGGCTACCCATTCAAGCCCATTGCACGATCAGTGTGACTGTATGTAGCATCAGTTCCATGATGCATAGAGTGGACCCTCCTTTGGCGTATTCAGCCTATCAAGGGCAATCAGGGTACGAGAGAAGCTGTCCTTCAGTACCAACTACTTTTGAAGTGGCTCAGATCCCTTCATATGCTGCTAATGTTTCCTTTTCAGTTGGAATGTCGTCCTGCACCACCACCCTTGGACGCATACTACCAAAGCAGTAATCCTTGGGACAAAGCACCATTCCCATCTGCAGAGCTGCTTATGATGATAAATACCAAAAAATAACTTGCCATCATAGTTTGCCTTCAGATCAGCTTCTATTAGTCTAGGTAATACCCACTGATGGCCAAAACCTGAATAGTTTAAGACCTCCTTCGAGCCATTCCACAACTCTATATTACTGTGTCTTTTTTTTTTTTTTTAATGTTCTATATAACTTATACATTTTCTTTAATATATTTAAAACATCATCTGCAAAAATGTAGAGTCTTAGCTCCCTTCCCTCCCCTTAAGCCAATTAGATGCAGTGCTAGGAGTTCTTGTTTTGTGGGTTTGCAATGTAGAAAGTAGTCATTCTGCATTTCTTTGAGCACAGTTCCAGCAATTTCACTTTATTTCACAAGGCCAGTGTTAAACTGACTTTTCAGCTCCAGTGTTAGAAAGAAGAAAGAACAACAAAAGTCATATCCCACTCCCTTGCCATCTGCAACACGCAAACCTGCAATCTGCAACGCAGCAAATAAAGTATACAAAGACAGTCCTGGACCACGGCTGTATGAGAGAATGAAACATTTGCATTCTAATTTGCTGTCTCCATTACTTGAAAGACAACTTACCCAGAATACTGTCTTTGTCATTCTACTAAAATGAAGCCAGTGATGGGCTTTCCTAGGAGAAAAGACTTCTGGACTGAGAACTTCAGCTTGTGTGACAGGCAATACACATTTTTTAGGCCTTCTGGGCATCTTACAGCATAGTCACAGCTGAAAGCCACTTTCAGCAGAGCCTTTGAGGGCTTTTGTACTCACAGCTCCTTGACATTGACCATGGATGCCATTATGTTTACTCTTCCATGGTCTGTAGGCTTTAGATCTCAGAACTCAGGCTTTGAGGCCACATTTAGGTCTGCCACAAGGGAAGGTTGCCTTGCACAGGGAGCAGAAACATAAACGCCTGTCACATCTCACACTCATCAGATGGGCTGCTCAGGGGCTGAGCTGTGGTAGAGGCCTATTAGGCAGGCTGTCCCCGTGGAGCACTACCAGCTGGACAAACCTCCCTGTGGCTGACACCCCAAGTAGTACACTTGATAAGGTGATAAAGCCTGATATTTGGTGGAAAAGAGCCACTTTTAATGAAGCTTCTGGTTTAGGATATGCTCTACATTGACTAGAAGAAAAGAGCTAGTGATATGCTCAAATGTGGACATCTATACTGCAGATGTTAAAGTTAGGAGAGATGAATCCTAGCTAATATTGCTGCTTGCATGGATGGGGGTTCTGGAAAAATGAACTCAGATGTGCTCAAACTCACAAGATTTCATTCTTCCCTTGTGTAAGTTTTACTTCTCTGTAAGTGTTCCATATCAATTCTTTGAAATATTTAGACTTTGCTCCATACCATGAACATTTTGTATAAAGAAATATATTTCCAATAAAGCAATATTCTGTCCTACTGCTTTCTGATAAGCCACAATGAATATCCTCAAGAGAGTACAAACATTCTTCTATTCACTTTTAATACCTGTTTCCAAGCTATAGCTGCACCTAGCAATATGCAATAGCTATTCCAGAGAAATTAATGAATTCGTATTCATGGGATTACCAAGCAGCAATGGCACCACCTATTTCTTTATTTCCAAATATATCAACATTTGAGAATATTTTTGTCTCTAAGAAGGAAAATAAAGACAATTGGAAACCTAGATCTTTTAAATTCATACACTTAATTATTTCTCTGGAAATGTTTTTTCCTTGACAACCAGGCTGAGATTTAGACTCAGTCTTAGGGAAGGGGAGTTTTTAGGCTTTATTTAAAACAATTTCACAGAGAATAAAGTGTGTAGTCCTATGCTTTTTATGGGACTTGCTGTTTCCCTGACAATAAAACTTGTATGACATTAATTCTTCCTCACGGTAAGGTTACTTTGATCACCCTCGCTGGGAGCTGTGTAACATGTATTAACATGTACTCTAGGTTTCTTTGGTAATGTAAGAAGTTTTAATGTAAATGACAGCCTCCTCTGTGGAAAAGCAATATAATCTGAGATAGGAAAGGTTTCATAATATAGAGTATTCAGGTTGGTCAAGTCTGTAAGTGACCTGGATTCTGTATGTCCAGTTGTCATACTGTAACTCCAATAGGCAACTAAGCATCACACAGCTGCTTGCCCACTCTCCCCTAGTGGGATAGTGTGGAGGGGGAGAACTGGAAAGGTAAAAGTGAGAAAATTCATAAGTTGAGATAAAGACAGTTTGATAATTTAACACACACACACACAAAGGGGTGGGGTGGGGGTGGGGGGCTGCAGAGAAACAAACAACAGAAACCCAAGTTATGCTAAAGAACACAACGGCTCACCACCAACCGACTGATGCCCACTCAGCCCCTGACCAACATCAGCCATGGACAGCCTCTCTCCAACCCCCAGTTATTTTGCTGAGTGTGATGTCATACGGTCTGGAATATTTCTTTGGTCAGTTGGGGATCACCTGTCCTATCTGTGTCACCTCCCAACTTGTACATTCCCAGCCTAACCACTGGTGGGGCAGTGTGAGTAGCAGAAAAGGCCTTGACACTGTCTAAGCACCGTTCAGCAATAAGTTAAAGCATCCTTGTGTTATCAACACTGTTTTAATCACAGATAGAAAACAGACCCATGCAAGCTACTATGAAGAAATTCAACTCTGTGCTAGCCAAAACCAGTACAATCTCCACCTCTTACATCACACTATTTAAGTCATGTTCATGTCCCACACTACACAATACACCCCTACTAACCACCACCTCCCATTCTGTCCTTTGATATATACACAGATATCACTCCCTTAGTCTACGGACCATTCCTGTAAAAAGTCCATAAAATGACCATAAAATATAGTATTCACAAAATGTCCATTGAGTTTGTTTAGTCCATGACTTTAGACTCCATCTGTCATGGAGGTCACACCAGACAGGAGAAGTGGTGTGTTGTGTGGTGTTACTGGGCACCCAAAGGCAGCTGAAGTTAGGTCACTGCCCCTCTTGCACTGTTTCATATCAGGATCATTCTCCATGGTCCAGGTGGTTCCTGCTATAGTACTTCCTATACCATGTAATTTAAATAATGGGTTACAACAACTTAAAGGTATATCCATTAAAATATCTGCCCCTGGATGCTTTGGACCAGGCCATAGTGTTTAACATTGCAATTAATTCCACCCCTTGCTTCTAGCTTGGTTAGCGACAAGAGTTTCCTGCTATAATACCTTTGACATATGGCAATCACAGCAGTGGTGACATACAATATCATATAACACTGGCATAGTACAACAATGGCATCATACATCTTAGATCATGGGTTATTTTCACCTAACATTAAATGTCCCTGAGGTACACATTGGACTTACCCATCCTTCCCCATTACCCACCACGTAGACCCAGGTCCTGGTGCAAAAGCAATCCCGCATATGAGTTTGCCTTTTCCCAAGGAGGAAATAACCCAAACTGTCTTTCCCAGACAGTTCCTTATGTGTGCAGTGACAACCTTTGATAGTACATAGGGGTTCTGACTGGGCAGGGCCAGGTCAACCTGCAGATCATCTAGTGTCAACTAGCCAAATGGCTTCTGGTAAATTTGTATCCCAATGCTTGAATGTCCCAGCACCCATTGCTCTCAGTGTAGTTTTTAACAGTCCATTTTGCCATTCAGTTTTCACAGAGACTGGTGAATGATAAGGGATGTGATAGAACCACCCCTTGGCCCAGATATCTGTGAGGTTGTTTTGGAAATGAGTCTTGTTGTCTGTTTCAATTCTTTTTGGGGTGCTGTGTCACCACAAAGCTTGCTTTTCAAGTCTTAGGATAGTATTTCAGACACTGGCATGGGTCACTGGGTTTATTTACAACCACCCAGTAGTTATTTCCACCACTGTAAGCACACGGTACTTGCCATGGCAGGTTTGTGGAAGTGTGACATAATCAATCTGTCAGGCTTCCTGATATTGATATTTCAGCCATCATTCTCTACACCAAAGAGGTTTTCGCTGCTTGATTGGTTTGATTATGGCATGTGTTTTCCATTCATGGATAACCTGTGCAATGGTGTCAATGGTCAAGTCTACCCTTTGATCACAAGGCCATCTGCATGCTGCATCTATTCCTAGATGGACCCATCAATCTATAAATAGTTCATCTTTATGCTTCTAGTCCAGATGCACCTAAGCCAATTTAATTCTAGCAGCCGGAATCACCTACTTCTTGTTTCAATGTTCTTCAGTGGCATGACTCTTGTGTATGTGACCATCTATTACCTATTTTTACAACCAGGTTCTCTATTTGGGCAATGATATCTTCCCACAATGCAGCAGCCCATATGGGTTTACTGTTGTACTGCCAGCTGGCCTGCTTCCATTGCTATAGCCAGCCTCACAGAACGTTTGCTGCCATACAGAAGTCAGTATAGAGACAGAGTACTGGCCATTTTTCTCATTCAGCAGCATATAAAGCCAGTTGGTTGGCTTTCACTTCCACAAACTTACTTGATTCACCTTTTCCTTTTAACAGTTTCTGCGATTTGTCCTGTAAGACTCCATACAGCAGCTTTCCACTGCCATTGTTTTCTCACAAAACAACAGAACCCATCTTTAAACAGGGCATATTACTTCTCATTTTCTGATAACGTATTATACAGTGGGGCCTCTTCTGCACAATTCACCTCCAAAACATATAGGGTCCAAAACATATAGGCTCCAAGGGTCAGTCACCCTGCCTTTAGAAGTCATCCATCAAGACCACAACCACAAACATCTGTTTGGCATTTGTATCTTTGGTTCCATGGGCTCTATTGTAGTTTCTGCCAAACAGCACTGAAGGACAGCTAACATTTGGTTATTACTACTTAGCTGGAGGGAAAATTCAAGATTTCTTCCAGTTGGGATGACATTTTTTTATTTACACCATATCTGCATTTATATGAGGATAATTTGAAGAGGAGAAAGGAGCTTAATTAATTGCCATACAACACAAGCAGAGATGGATAGTGCTATTGTCAAATCAGCTTCGAGCTTTGGGTTGTTATTGACCCCAAAACCTTGAGCATACATGCTATATGTATTTGTTTACACCCCAGTTCCAGTTTAGAATAAACCAAATTACTTTCTAAGAAGACAAAACCTAAGCACAGGGTAGGCATTTACTCACAGTTGCCCTCTCCAAGAAATGTGCACACTAGTTAGTCTCTTGGATTTATTTGTTCTATCTTGAATCCAAGTAAAGGCATAGCAGAGGACAGCATGCTATAAAATTAAGAATGGCAAGCACAATTCCAGAAACAGCAGTCAGAAAGAGATTAAATAAATTCTCTCTGTGTATTCCAGTGGCAAGCCTTTTCCCTGAATAGCAGCAGTACATGCCTTTTCTTTCACAGTTCTGTTGTACTAGTGGAATGCATTGCATTTTTATTAACATTAAAATATTGGCCAAATCGCTACAGACTTTCTGTCCCAATGTCTGCAGTAGTTGGAAAAGTTCATTACATACATCGGCTATGGTGGGTAGTCCAATACGGACACCAAAAAGGAGGGAGAGATCAGTCTGCAGACCTCTATATCTTTGACTAAAAACACTTTGCTTTTGATCAAAATCTCTAGTGTAGGATTGTCTATTTTTTTCATGCAGGAGGATCATAAGATGGTCAAATGTGATTTCTGGGCAAGGCACACTTCCAGAATCCATCAATAGCTTTGCAGCCCACTCCATTTCTTGTTAGGCTGTTCAGTGAGTAGGCAATGAAAAATCTCCTCTGCAGAGATAGATGGATTCCACCAGTAGCCTGGAAAATGTGTTCTCTTCCCTCTGGGACTTACAGAAGATTAATGCCCTCCAAGGTTTGCCTAGCCTTAAATAACAATGAAAGAATAACAGGTTCCCTGGTCTGATTTGCCCTAACTCACAAAATTAACCCCCCTAAAATATCTAAACAAATTAAATTTAAAATATTAACATAATTGTCTTAGCTTACATGTCCAGAAGGGGTATCTGAACATTCCATAATCCAAATTGTTTGAAGGTATTCTGTCATCATTAAAATACTATATTTTCAGGGGAGAGGTAGGAAGGCTTAATTTTCTTTTTGTCCTCCTATGGATAAAATATAGATCTGTCTTTAAAATGCAAGAAAATTGCTGTTGGATCATACTAATACTACTTCTAGTTCAGTACTCTGTCTCAGACAATAGCAATGAGAGGCTGTTTAAAGACAGTATGTAAGCCTGCTCATTTTCTTCAGCCCATGCCTATAGTTCTCCTGTATCTACAAATATTGTATTAGGGATGCTAGAGGAACAAACCCTCCCTACTCTTTTTAGCATCTGTTTAGGGATCTGCTATCCAGGAATTTGTTCGATCACTTCTTGAACTTGCTGATCCTGCCTGCCATATAGGAGAAAGTTCCAGGAATTCACTGCCTTTCATGCAAAAGTGTTCCTTCTTCTATGTTTTTAACTGGTCACCTATTATTTCCACTGAGCATCCTGCTTTCCATACTGTGGAGTTTGGGGCTTAACGGTTCTCCATTCACCTGATCACTTCCTTCCTTCCATTTTCTCTTCTAACTGGACATAAATTAATATTTAATCATGTTCTACCTCTGACAGATTTAAGCTTCTGTATCTCTAAGCTAAATGACCTGAAATATCACAGTCCTTTACTCAGGAGCTGATTTCTAGAGCTCTGAATATTCATGTCAAGAGTCCTGGGAAAACAACTCCATTTTTGAAGAGCAGAGCCTGAAAGTGGGTATAGTACTCCAGCAGAAACTTTCCTGAGTAAGGCAGAAGGATTACTTCACACATCTTGCAAGCTATTCACCCCTTACAGTGAAATACATGCTATTTTTTAGAACATCATTATGCAAATAAGAAACTCACTCAGTCCTTCTATTTTGATGATAAAACACTAATAATTTTGCTCAAGATTTGGTTATTGGAAATACCTTCACTGTTTTATTGCTCTAGCGTTTTTACTGATGACACATTTCTCTAAATGGTTTTTGAGAAAATCCCTTGTGTCAAAAGTCTTGAGATGTTTCTCCCTGAGATATTTCCCAAGGACCTGCTCCAGCACCTGCAGAAGTGTGTGCAGGTCTAATGATTACTTTTGGACCTTCCTATACTGGCAAGACTGGTTTCTGTAGCTATACAGACTGCCTTGTTCCCTGGTGAAAATTCATGAAAAGTGTCCAAATTGAGTGTGTGGACTGGTTGTGAAGGCCTGTTCTTTGTCCAAAAGCTGTAAGATTTGTTTCTTCCTTTGACTTCCGTCAAGAATAAATTGTGCACCTTGCTTCCTGATTCATTGTCCTGAAGAAGGGATTTCACTCTCATTTTTTTTCCTCTCCTGACAGATAAACAAGAATCTATAACCAAAGATTTAAGACCAGATGCTTTAACTTGAAAGAATTCAAGTTTCCTTCAAGTCCAACCAGAGGGGTAGGCTACATATTGACAACTGTCTCACATGGTGGGTGAGCATGTGCTTCTTACCAAGCAGTATGAATCCACAGACTAAAGACGCTTTCTCACACCCCTTCCTCCCCCACCCCCAGCAGATCCATGCCTGAACAGAACACAGAATCACATTCCCTTGTCCCTGTTACTCTGCAAAGTGAAGAAATGAGAGCACAAGGCATACCTTATTTCCATTACTTGGCCTGCACCCAGACACAGAGATGAGAGAATTTCTTGGTTGCTTGAACCAAGTGAAAAACACCAACCTGCCTTGCATCTACTCAGGGCATTCTAGCTCTGATGAGCACAGATGCATATTTTTTTTCCTTCTTTAACAAGAATGTGTCACCACAACATTTGTGCAGCTGGCATGCATATTTCTGTATCTGATGCCAACTTACCTCAATTAGCAGAACAGGCACATCATCGTCCTACTTAAAACAAAGTCAGCCCAGATAAAAACATTTTAGAACAGTTGAATGTTTTAAAACACTGTCTAGAAAAGCCAAAAGGCTCTCTGGTGTTAGGGGTGCACTTTCAGTCATATACTCAGATACCCTTGCATTCTTAAGGCAAAAGCACATGATAAGGAAATTTTCTGAAAATATAATAAGCACAAAATAGCAGCGCACAGAATGTGCCAATAGATAGACCAAGTCTTAATGCCTGATATTGAATAAAAGGCAATACATAGAGAAATGTAAAAAAACAACAAAAAAAAAAGTAATTGAAATAAGGGTGGCAGGGGGAAGTACTTTAACTCAGGAGAGCAGGGAGGCACCAGTAAAAGTGTGTGAGGGTCATGTCATGATCAAGTGACAATTGAGGAAAACAATCATTATAAATAGATATAATATAAATGGGACAATATTGCATTTGTCAAGGCTAGGGAAAATAATGTTATTCATACTGGAACAAGAGACAGCCTAGTGAGTTTTGTGTTTTTAAAGAAATAGGAAAGCCTTGCAAGTTTTGAACCTAGTCTGGATCTCAGCATCTAAATTAGAAGTGGCCAGTTTGTTATTCCTTAATGTTTCAGTAAGACTGACATGCTGTAAGTGCTGCTGGGAGAACATACTAAGACTTTTAGCTGTGGCTACAGGCAGCTGAATATCCAGAGTGCTGGCAATGATAAGAGCATAGAAGAGTGGCAGAGGAGCAGAAGCAGGCATCAAGGAAAGTTGCTGAGGCAATTCTTGAAGCGTGTACCAGAGTAGGAAACATTTAACCATGGGTCTTCACTCACTGCCTTGGTTGTTTTCTCTTGCTTCATCTGAAATAAACCTGATGGCATGGACTAGTATATTCCATAGGCTGGGTCCAATCTTCAGCCTCTTAAGAGATCAAAATATTTTTTAAAATATCCCATCAAGCTGCCAGGTGGTCACACCATTTACATTTTGAATTACAACCTGAAAAGCGAAACTTCAGAGTTTAGATGTCTGGTCCCTGTGTTCATTAATTCTCTGTATCTGGACACAGTAGGAACAAATCTGCACAATAGACATATTTGTATTTTGCATATAGTTTTCCTCTGAAAACATTTATTTAGGAATATATTATCTCAAAGGTGTTTTGAATGTATTACTTGCCATGTTATTTATATTATTTTTGCTCATCTTGATCTTAGCTGTAGATCATTACTCTAATGAGTACAAAGTTCTCTTCATAATAGTTTTTGTTATATATTATATATTATTTTTATTATAAAAACATAATAGTTTTTATTTTTAACTGTAAACACTGTGTAAAGTTCTGCATAACTCAGCTTAAAGGACTCCAAATTTCTGTTAAAATCTATTTTAGATATGCTGTTTAATATTTACCAGTGACTTTTGGTGACTTCGTTGACTTCTAATAAATACCTGGTCTATATATTTATGTGCCCAGTAAAGCAGAATTTTTTTCTCAGATTTTTTTTTTTTTTTGCATTAGTGCCTATCAGTCAGAAGTCAAGTTTAAAATTAGAAAAACATAACAATAAGATTGAATGCTAATATGAGATAAATTTCTCACACTCTTTGTTCATTCCATATCATGATATACAGCACTATAAATTCTACTTGTGTTTGTTTTGGCACTTTTAATCTCATTGACTTTTTTTAATGCTGCCATGAACATTTTACCAGCCCCTCCTGTACTTTTTTTTATAAGCATACAGCAAATGTGTATCTGAAATATCTGTCAAGTGACTGGCATAAGCTTCTGTCTACAGTTATTGAAAGGTTACATTATGTTCTTAAGATTCTGTGTATTGACTCTGTTTATACATCAGCATCCCAATTATTGTTGTTATTATTTTGTCTGGAAAACAAAGAAGGGTATATCTGGAGGCTGAAATCAAACCTCTTGCTGATTTTCTGAAATGAAATTTGTTGACTACTTCCCTTCAGAAATGTATACTGTCATATGCAATATTCATAATATGGATAGATACTTCATATGAGAATAATTTAATTGTCTGTTCTGCTCAACCATTGTTTAATGAATTCCTAACAATCTGAAAGCAAGCTGTCGGAGGGCCATTATTAAATTTCATATTTGCTTTGCAGTTTTCTTCACCACTGCTTCATCTATTTAGGATTATGATGACATTAACTTTTGTTTTCTTTCACAAATAAAAGCTTTGAATATTTGTTATTTGCAAAATGCAAAGTTTACACTTTCATTGATGATGCTTACTGGTCATGAAAAAGTTATTTTACATTAAAATAGATTTTCACTTAAATAAAAAAGATTCTGTCAGGAAAAATGTTGAAACCTACAAGAAAAACATGTGAAATTAATAGTTTAGTATGCACTAAGAGTATTTTAAAAGCTGCAGCAAAATCATTCCAGTGGTGTTAATTTTATTAGCTATTTCCTTGTTCTTAAGTTATGTGAAAGGGAGACAGGCGTATGACCAAATGGGATGTCATTCACGATGCTATTGTTACTATATATAACACCAGCCTGCCACCTTTTATTCATCTCTTCTATAAACTAAACTGAATTAATCTTTTTGATCTCTCTTCCAATAGAAGTTTTCTAAACCTATAAGAATTCTCATTTCCCTTCTTTGGACTGTTTCTCTTCTGCTGTATCTTTTCACATCAAAATGAACACTGCAGCAACGAATACTGAATTTTTGAAATATGTGTCATTGGTATTGTTCCATTCTTTATCCTACTCTTCAAAATCATATGCCTTTCAGGTATCTCTAGTGGTTATAGAGCACTGAGTGGAGGTTTTCGTTTAACTGTTCCAGTGACACCCAGGTTTGTTTCCTAAACCCCTGCAGCTAATTACAAATCCATCAATATGTAAGGGCAGCTTGCACTATCCACTCCAATACACCATACCTTCCACTTACCCACAATAATCTTTTCCACCAATTGGTTTGTCTAATTAATCTAGTTCTTTTAAGTACTTTCCGTTTATCTATATGTACAGAGTTTTTAATAGTTTGTTATTAAAATAACCAAACATCTCCTAGACATTGAAGAATTTTCAAGAAAAATTAACTCCCATTTCAATTTAAATGTCCTGTTTACTCAAAAGCTCCTCTTATAATGCTTAATTTTTTGAAAGTATTGCTTGAAAACTCTGTAAGCATTTGCTAAGGACCTGGTATTTTTGTGTTTGCTTTATTTAGATAGGTATGGAAGGGTCAAGCCTACTGCTTAGTAAAAGTGAGAGCAGTACTGTTATTGCTTAAGTGCACTGCAGTATCTAATGTTCTCAGAGTAAGGGACAAGACTGAAGTGCAGCTCCCTGACTCAGTTTCCCCACAGGGCACTACATCTTCCTGACCTCGTACTGTGGGTCTGGCCTGCCAGTATATGCCAGTTCTTAACTTTTTCAGTATTTTCCATCATTAATCAATTAAAACTCTCAGCCACATTAGTATTTATATTTAATACATTTAGAAATTGACACAAAGTTGACAAGATGGTCCCAGGAGCAAACAATATATATCAGAGGATAAAATTATTCTATCAAATCTTAAATCAACAGTTAAGATGGAGTTCTTAATTAATTTTCCCTATACCCCCAGGCATCCCAAATGATTTCCCTTGACTGTTCACACTTTTCATATGGATTTTATAAATATAATCATTTGCTGAAAATATTTCAGTGTCTGAATTTTTCTGTGGTAAAGTCTTAGAATCTTGATATTGTCTTAAAGACACCATGGCAGAGTATTTTCTTCCATGCATGAATGGAATTATGAAGACCTATACATACATTTTCACTTTTAAATTTGATGTTGTTTTATTCCCTAATCCAGAGATCCAATTCTAATATTTGTGAAGTGTTTGGTTGCTTTTTTTTTTTTTTTTCCCCTTACTCCTTTGGTGCATCTTTTTTGAAACCTATAAACTTAAGGTTAAGGAGGCATCCTTTGCACTCTTGTTTTGGTTAAAATTTAACCCAAATGTACTGTGACACAGATCAGTATAGAATATAGATTCTTTTCTAATCTCTTACTTGTTTTTAATGGAGATCCAGTTGAAATTCGATAAAAAAATTACATGTTTTTTATATGAACTTGATAGGTATACTGACCAGCAGTGAGAGGAAACAACAACTCCTTCCCTGTGTTACAGCATGGAATGTGTTCAATCCTAAAATACAGTACTTTATAGCAGGACCAGTAGGAGGTGGGCAAGACAAAGATGGCCAAAATACGATAAATCTCACAGTCAATTGACACTTTTGAATGATCCCTGGAGTCATTACATCCCAAGACAATTCCACCACTCTCGTATGTTCTGGCTTTTGCCCTAAACATAGGCTAGACACCAAGCTCAGGATCTGGAATTCCTATAACTCCATAACTGATGAACAACAAACATGTATATCTTACATTTCTAGTAAAGAGCACAGGCATGCTGCATCAAAGTATATTTCCTCTCTGCAGTCTGACTTCACCCTGGGGAGAGAGACCTGGATATATATCAGTGTCCTATACCTGATTTCAAAATCAAATAACCTGGATATACATTCCAAATGCCATCAGGGTTTCCCAGTGATGTGGAAAGTGGTGGCACCAAGATTCAGGACATGCTCTGTAATATCCCCAGAACTTAGCAAGCATAAAGAAGTAGTTACCTTTCTTGTCTGTCTTGTTCAGCATTATCTGCAAGGTGCTGGCTGTGTGTACCTGTGAAAGATGGGATGAAAAACCTAATTCATACTCTAATAAAATATTTTTACTTTTAATTGAAAGATTAAAATTCAGTATTTTTCTCATGTAAAATGCATAAACAATTCTAGGAGCAAAAGTCAAAACATTTTTCTTTTGCGTAGCACCTTCTAGGCAGGTAGATGAACAGTAACAACAGAGAAAGGATCTGACTTATTTATTCGCCCCTGAGTCAGAAATTCTGCATTCTCAAAGACTCAGTTTCATCGGGTGGGATATCCATTCATCTTCAATGCTCCACAGCTTTGTGACAGATAAAATCGTGAGATTTATAGGTTTAGATCTCCTTGAGCTGAGAGTTTAGTGTAACTTTTATGACTTTCTTTTCTCCACTGTGCGTTCTAAGCTATTATGTGAGAGCCAGGTACTGTTGCCGTAATTGTAAACAAAAATGTTGATGTCAGCTTCTAACAACAGAATGCAATTTTTAAATCACAGATTCACTAAGGTTCCTAGATACGATTTTAATAGAGGATTTAAGATCAGGAAGGGTGCAGCATTTTCCTGCTTTTTGGTGTGCCTTACTGACATCCTAGCATTCAAGTATGTCAGCTGTTAAGGTCCTTGAATTTAAAATCTCAGGTCAGCAATCACTGGAAACTCTGTTTTAGGTGTTGCAACACTGAGCCTTACAGCACTTGGTGACCGAGATGACCAGACTCTTTACTCACTAAAGGTAACCTCTTCACTAAGCATATGTGAATGTCCCTAATAGAGAAAATTTTGCCAGACAAAATGGTTGTTTTGTCTTTTCAGTAACTGGTACACTTTTGACAGATTTTCCTGAACAAATATTTTTAAAATTCATCTAAGTTGGCTTTAGATAACCAACTTTTACATGAAACAAGGGAAAACAGGTATTTCACTGGCTTTAGGAGCCTAAATACTTATGTGGATCTGGTTCGTTTATGACTAATAGTTGCTGAATCATAGAATTACTTAGGTTGGAAAAGATCTTTAATATGAACTCCAACCCTAAATGTAACATTGCAAAGTTCCCGCTAAACCATGTCCTAATGCCACATCTACATGTCATTCAAATACCTCCAGGAATGGGTGACTCAGCCACTTCCCTGGGCAGCCTGTTCCAATGCTTGACAACCCTTCAACGAAGAAATACTTTTTTTTTAATATCCAATCAAAACCTCCCCGGCACAACTTGAGGCCATTTCCTCTTGTCTAATCCCTTGTTACCTGGGAGAAGAAACCGACACCCACCTCGCTACAACCGCTTTCAGGTAGTTGTTGACAGCAATAAGGTCTCCCCTGAGCCTCCTTTTGTCCAGGCTAAACAACCTCATTTCCCTCAGCCACTCCTCATAAGACTTATTTGTGCTCCAGACCCCTCACCAGCTCTGTTGCCCTTCTCTGGACACGCTCCAGCACCTCAATGTCTTTCTTGTAGTGAGGGGCCCAACACTGAACACAGCATTTGAGGTGCGGCCTCACCAGTGCCCAGTGCAGGGGGATGGTCACTGCCCTAGTCCTGCTGGCCACACTATTTCTGATACAAGCCAGGATGCTGTTGGCCTTCTTGGCCACCTGGTCACACTGCTGGCTCATACTCACCAGCTGTCAGCCGACACACCCAGGTCCTTTTCTACCGGACAACTTTCCAGCCGCTCTTCCCTAAGCCTGTAGACTCGCATGGGGTTGTCATGACCCAGGTGCAGGACCCGATGCCTGGCCTTGTTGAATCTCATACAGTTGGCCTCAGCACACCAGTCCAGCCTGTCCAGATCCCTCTGCAGAGTCTTCCTGCCCTCAAGCAGATCAACACTCCTGCCCAACTTGGTGTCATCTGCAAACTTACTGAGGGTGCACTCAATCCCCTGGTCCAGATCATGGCTAAAGATATTCAACAGATCTGACCCTGGTACTGACACCTAGGGAACGCCACTGGATTTAACTCCATTCACCACCACTGTCTGGGCCCCGCCATCCAACTCGTTTTTAACCCAGTGAAGAGTACAACTGTCCAAGCCATGAGCAGACAGTTTCTTCAGGAGTATGTAAGCAGGCCTCCCTTTCATAAACCCATTCTGACTGGGTCTGAACATCTGGTTCCTCTGTACATGATACATGATGGCACTCAAGACGATCTACTCCATATGCTTCCCCAGCACCAAGTTCGCAGTGACAAGCCTGTAGTTACCCGAATTCTCCTTCTGACACTAGTAGATGGGTGTCACATTTGATAAACTCCAGCCTCCTGAGACTTCCCCGATCAGCCAGGACTGCTAGTCAAGGATATAAAGTGACTTGGTGAGTGCTTCTGCCAGCTCCCTCAGTACCCTTGTGTGGATCCCATCCAGCCCTTTAGATTCGTGTGTGTCTAACCAGTGTAGCAGGTCACTGACCATTTCCCCTCGGATTATGGGGGCTTCATTCTGCTTCCCTTCCCTGTCTTCCAGCTCAGGGGGCTGGGTACCCAGACACCAACTGGTCTTACTATTAAAGACTGAGGCAAAGAAGGCATTAAGTACCCCTGCCTTTTCCCCATTCTTTGTCTGTATTTCTCTCTGCATCCAGTAAAGGATAGAGATTTTCCTTTAGCCCTCCTTTTGTTGCTACTGTATTCACAGAAACATTTTTTATTGTCTTTTATGGCAGTAGCCAGATTAAGTTCTAGTTGGGCTTTGGCTCTTCAGATTTTCTCTTTGCATAAACTCAAAACATCCCTGTAGCCCTCCTGAGTTGCCTACACTTTCTTCCAGAGATCATAAACTCTCTTTTTTCCTGATTCCAGACAAAGCTCTTTGTTCAGCCAGGCTGGTCTTCTCCTCTTCTGGCTTATCTTTTGTCACATGGGGATGACCTGCTCCTATGCCTTTAAGATTTCCTTCTTGAAGATTACCTCCAATGAACTTGTGCTCAAGCAGGACATGACTGGGTTATTACCTGAAGATGACAGCAATGTAGCTCAAAGGAATGCATATTTTTAGGGGGTGAATATATGAAGAGTTAAAATCTCAGAAGGAGGTTAGTAAAGTCTCCAATTAGAGAACTAATATTTGTTTACTGTAAGGAATTGCTCAAAAGAGTTCTTCAACAGACACTATTGTGGAGCAATAAACCAGCTCCTGAAAGGTACTGCCTAGCCAGCACGCTGTAAGTGACCTACCTCCAGAGTGACAGGGTACATGAGTGATTAGCTGAAGGTCTTGGGCAGTGAGTAATGGAAATTTATGTGAGAGTATGACAAATGTGCAACTGGGGGAAAATGATGCACGCTTGAGAGAATTTTTATCAGCTTTTTAACATAAAAAACTTCTCTTGCTTCTGCTTTGCAAATTTAAGAAAAGTGCCTACTTCAGACTGACTTTCCTATTCCTCAGTTGTGGGTGCGATGTAATTGTCACATCCAGAAAACAAGAGTGGAGCTAAAAGACCTGAATGTCTGCTGAAAACATTATTTTATCCAGGGTAGTAAGAATGAACCCAGAAGTTGTAGAGGCTCAGTAGCCCCGTGTTAAGCCTGATTTAATATCTTACAAAAAGGCTTATTATAAGGAAATTTCATTCTGTCTTGGACTTCAATGCTTCTGGTTGGCTTGGAGTCAGGCAGTTTCCAATATCTGACCATAAAAGATTGTAGACAGGCAATTTCAGCTGGAATAGCAAAGCACAAGATTGTTGTATGGCCCCCAATAAACCTGCTGTCCTTAGTTTATACAGCCTACTCTGTTACATGGGAGGATTTGTTCAGCTTCAAAGCGCAAGGAGAGATTGAGTCACGATGGAATGAAATACTTTCCCACGAGTGAACATCTCTATTTGGAAGACTTTTTTAGGGACATTCTCTTCCAAATCTCTTTCTATATACTGATGCAAATGTACAGGCTTATATTTAGAGAAGAAAAGAAGCTTAGATCTAAAACCATATCATCTTGCATTTAGTCCAGTTAAGAATATAGGTAATTATTTTTTATGCATATTCTAATTAAATATGTATGTGTCACTTCAAATTCAAATATTACTTCACAGAAATTTAAAAACCAAGACCTTCCAATCCCAGAGTCTACATCAGAAAATATATGAGGAGCAAAGGAAAAAGAATGTGCGATGCAAGGTGGGGTAAGTGCTACCACAAAGATAGTGAGAGTCCCATTCTGTTGAAATGAAACATGGCAATTTAAAAACATGTAAGGCATAAGGGAGAAAAGCAGATAATGATGGAAAGCTTAAGTGAAGGGATTAGAAAGAGAAAGGGAGAGCATGTACCATACTGCAAACTATATCAAGGCAACTTCTTTGAAGTTGCTCAAGTCATTAAACCAAGACTAAACTTGGCCTACAAGGCCTTAGATATAGCTGTAACACAAAGCCACGGCCCAAGGCAAGGTTCTGTGCATAAGTAGGTACAGTCAGCAGGACATTCCAGGATGCATTTGATATGCCTGTATTGTCTTCTGAGAGCCTGAAAGTGCAGATCATGCCAGAAGGTGCAGTAGGATCAGCACTTGAGCATGTCGGTGAGCAGAATTCTAGCTGGATAAACAGACTGACAGACAGACAGTAGGTGTTCAGGTGGGAGAAGCATGCACTGTGCTAATTGTTATTCTTATGCTCATTCTGTCTCAATCTGATAGACCTCTTTTAATGAGAACGATGGTTGCATGGGTGAAAAGGGAGAATTGTTTGTGAATGTCACTTAGACAAATTGCAGTGGTGGCTGTTCTGCTTTTTAATACATAGGCCTGCTGCCTATCACTGTGGGGCTGGCGGCTCTGTACCTTGCTGAAATTCTTGTTTTCTTTTGGGATTCTTGTACCTTTGGATTGCAAAAGATCTTTCTGATGAGACTGAGATTGTGTTTATGTCAGTAGCTCATAAAGGAACTCAATAAGATTCTCTGTGGTTTCTAATATTATCCTTACTCACATAATTGATCCTAAAATAAAGAAAACCATAAAGCAGAGATTGTTGAACAACACTAACTATACAAAGAATTTGAGGAAACATTATATTTATTGTCCTTATTTTGAGAGAAACATAGGGAGACACAAAAATGTTCAGTCAATTATTGCAAAGAAAATAGTTTTCTTTGAGAAAAGTAAAACTTTGGTTTTCCTATTAACTATGGAGTGCACTGATACATAATTCTTTTCTTTGAAGTGTGCAGCCAGTATCATAATTCTAATATAGTTTCTTCAATATTCCATTGCTTTGTACTTATTGTCATGATAAAATATAAGAGTATTTATTATGCTGCATTTTGTTTTGACACACTGCATGAACAGCTTCACAATGCAGTTATATGAGTGGGTGATTTCTTACAAATGGTGGGTATATTTCTCAGGTGTTTATGACCCTGGCTTTCTTACTTGTAACAGGCATATATTGGTACTTGAAGACAGTGTACATATGTGAGATTGCACAGAAAAACACAAAATGTTTCGAATATGCATTTCTCTCTCTCTCTGCCTCTGTTCTCCTCTAGCCTGGAGGCACTTGGAAGAATTTTACTATGGCTAACAAAGCATTCAACTCAGCTGAAAGCACTGGAATTCTTGCTCAGTTGAAGTTCAGCTCAATTTCATGTGTTTATGACAGGCAGTCCTGCTTGACTAACTGGTCTCCTTCTAGGACAATGTGACCCACTCACTGGATGAGCGGAAAGGCTGTGGATGTTGTCTACCTCGACTTTGCCAAAGTCTTTGCCACCATTTCCTACAGCATTCTCCTGAAGTAACTGCTCATGGCTTGGACAGTTGTACTCTTCACTGGGTTAAAAACCAGTTGGATGGCGGGCCCAGACAGTGGTGGTGAATGGAGTTAAATCCAGTGGCGTTCCCTAGGTGTCAGTACCAGGGTCAGATCTGTTGAATATCTTTAGCCATGATCTGGACCAGGGGATCGAGTGCACCCTCAGTAAGTTTGCAGATGACACCAAGTTGGGCAGGAGTGTTGATCTGCTTGAGGGCAGGAAGACTCTGCAGAGGGATCTGGACAGGCTGGACTGGTGTGCTGAGACCAACTGTATGAGATTCAACAAGGCCAGGCATCGGGTCCTGCACCTGGGTCATGACAACCCCATGCGAGTCTACAGGCTTAGGGAAGAGCGGCTGGAAAGTTGTCCGGTAGAAAAGGACCTGGGTGTGTCGGCTGACAGCCGGTGAGTATGAGCCAGCAGTGTGACCAGGTGGCCAAGAAGGCCAACAGCATCCTGGCTTGTATCAGAAATAGTGTGGCCAGCAGCACCAGGGCAGTGACCATCCCCCTGCACTGGGCACTGGTGAGGCCGCACCTCAAATGCTGTGTTCAGTGTTGGGCCCCTCACTACAAGAAAGACATTGAGGTGCTGGAGCGTGTCCAGAGAAGGGCAACAGAGCTGGTGAGGGGTCTGGAGCACAAATAAGTCTTATGAGGAGTGGCTGAGGGAAATGAGGTTGTTTAGCCTGGACAAAAGGAGGCTCAGGGGAGACCTTGTTGCTGTCAACAACTACCTGAAAGCGGTTGTAGCGAGGTGGGTGTCGGTTTCTTCTCCCAAGTAACCAGGGATTAGACAAGAGGAAATGGCCTCAAGTTGTGCCGGGGAGGTTTTGATTGGATATTAAAAAAAAAGTATTTCTTCGTTGAAGGGTTGTCAAGCATTGGAACAGGCTGCCCAGGGAAGTGGCTGAGTCACCCATTCCTGGAGGTATTTGAATGACATGTAGATGTGGCATTAGGACATGGTTTAGTGGGAACTTTGCAGCATTGGGTTAATGGCTGGACTTGATAATCTTAAAAGTCTTTTGCAATTTCAATGATTCCATGATTCTAGGATTCTACTACAGAGGTGGGAATGTGTTTCACTTGTACTGCCAGCTGCATTTTTGGGCAACGGAAAAAGGAGATACAGTCAAAACACATCCACAGTGAGCCAGGCAATAGCTGCAGAGGTCTGATTGGCTGTCGTACCTCAAGACTTAACAAACAGAGCATTGGCAGAGCTGACTTTCAATTAAGTGAGTAAATCGTTGAACCTCAAGTTACTTTTCCCATTTACAGAAAGAAAAGCAGCTTCCCCAAATCTCAGCATCCAGGCGATTACCAGTCTCATCAGAAAACTTTTATCTATCCAGCCTTCCTTTTGCTTATATTGACCTTATGATTGAACACTTTGCTGGTTTCAGAGTATACTGTAATAGGTTGTGGCCGTTATCAGTTCTGTATACTTTATTTACATACCAGGGTATAATTTCAATGAAAGCTGCTAGCTTGCATTCTTTTATTTAATACAAAACACTTTTTTCTTTCTTTAGCTTAAGGGAAGTGTCTGGTTTGTGGTATTTTAAAGCACAGTACTATATTGTTTTTACTGTGTGTGCCACAGTTCCAGTTGTTTTTCTTTTAATTATTGAAGTGTCACTAAATGTGTCTTTAAAATATTTTTATATTCTCTGATCTGTTCCTTTTGCTGTCTTAGATAAGCTCAATATATCTGAACTGATAGATCAAGGAAATCTGTTTAGTTGGTTTAAATGTTTAATGCAATTTTTCCTGAACAACGCTGCAAGATCCTATGAAGCAATGCCCCATTTAAAGAAAATATGGAGGATATGTCTACATTATCCAGAAAACTACAATAAAAAGGGTTGGTATACATTTTGAGTCATAAACTGATGGTATAACTGGAACCTAAAGTAGTTATATGTATTCAGAATGTATTTTGTGTAGAGGAATAATCCATCAATATCGCCTAATTCTGCAGGATACCAGTACAGTGTAATTTATCTAAACAAACACTGGCCAGCTCCTACCTATCAACTCCCATTTCACAGCTGTGCAATAGCACAGACTATTTAATTTGCTCTTCTAAAGTGTGTAGTGGCTGTGAATGAGCATATGTGCTCTTCCATATATTACTACAGTTGACTATAGTTCTCAGCTTGTAGGGCACCTTTAAGCTATTACTGGCTTCAGATAGTCCCCAACTCATCTGAAATTTTCTTCCTGTTTTACTCAAATCCCTTAAAAATTACACATTATTTGTTACAGCAGGGAGCCAGACCACATCATGATAATATTCATTTCTCTAAATAGTGTTTATCTTCAGGTGGAGGTGTTTAGGTTGATAATTTGAAGACTCCTGGGGGCACTTATGGTGCTATACAGATGGCACATACGTGGCTAAGTCAGAGAGACCACTAAACCTGTTACTGTGCCCTACAGGTATGTGCACACTGTTACTATGTCTATTACAGTAGGTCCAATTTGGACAGGTCATGAATTCAAGGCTGAACCTGGGACATGATTATCTATACTCTTTAATTGCAATGCAACTGCCTGCCAAAGTTTTGGCATTTGCCACTAACACCTTTCCACAAAATGTCTGGGCACATTTTAAGGTATAGCAAAATACAGGGAATGTTCCCAATGTGTAGAGCCGATGAAGCCATCCTGTTCAGAGGAAAAAAAAGATTTTAGTTGAATGGAAAAAATTTGTACGTGTAATTTGCTCTCAAAGCTGGGTTAGATACCCAAGTTTTTTCCACAGAAATGAGATCACAATACAGTGCAGAAGTGCGCAGAGCTACGCTCCCGTGCTGATGAAAGCGGTTTGCTGCCACCCCCAGAGACAACTCAGTGATATCTACACAGCTTGTTAGAAAGCTCATGAATGTGAACGCAATTTGGGCAGGGTGGGTGTGGTGGTTGTGTGTGTGTGTCTGTGTCTGTGTCGGTGTGTGTGGGGTGTGTGTGTATCGCCAAGCTTCTAGCTTTATGTCTCATTGATTAACCAGCTGAGTATTTGGGTCCCATTCCAGCAACACCTGAGAGCTTGAGTCTAGAAAGAATCAAACCCTCATTTCCTTTTTTTATAGAATTACTATTTTTTTTTTTACATTTTACCTGACAAAATGTTCTTTCTTATCTTCCCTACAGAAGAAAGTGTTAAAAGAAATAATAGAAATCTGCACTGTGATTTTAAGAGGGGCAAATGTACAAATCATGCAAGCTAAAGGCAGGGTCATATATAAAGAATCAAAGTAAAGACTGACCTGTCACTAAAGTACATTTGCCTTCCTAATTCTTTCATGACAGTATAGAGAAGCAGAGTGATAATTAACATGCTCAATCCACTACAGTTTGCAGACCTGGGATAAACTGAACACCTCCTACCATCCTGTCCATTATGTATGGCTTATGCTGTTCTCCAGATGGATTTCTCATAGAAAACTATTTCTGCACATATAGGATATATACAAGCCTTCAGCTGCATAATCACACTGTGTACCTGGAGTGTGTAAAACCTCCAAAAATCATTAATTAAATTCATTTTACAGATACCTTCACAACTTTTGAAATATTTGGCTTAAAAATTATCTTTCTTTCTCCCTGATTTCCTTAATTTCAAACCCTGCCCATCAGCATTAGTGCTCAGATTATTGCCCCTAGCATATGCTCCTCATGCTTCATTAAAAAATGCATTGGCAAGTTTATTTCAAGTCCAAAACAAAGTACACACACAGAGTATGGTGCAAAGCCACATCCTGAAAAAGTCATATTCAGAACATAAATCTACATGTCTGTTGACAAAAAGTCAATTCTTGCCTTAGAAATAAACTGCCTGGCTCAAGCCAAGTTATGAAAAATAACACAAGTTTAATAACACCAGTTTGCTCACAAGCTTTAGACAGGACATGAAAACACACAACAGATGATGAACACACATATACCCTTCTTTGCACTACTTTCTTAATAGACCATTGTAGTGTTCAACATCATCAAAATATGTCTGTTTTTGTGGGTGCTACTGCCTTCCTAGTATCAACTAATGGAGAGAAATAATCTAATAATTTTAAGAGTTATAGCTGTAGAAGCCAAATTATTTTAGTGGTCCAAATGAAAGCTTTACTTAAAACTTCAGACAGGTCTGATTCCTCAGTATCTTTCCTCTATCAGGGTTTTTTTGCCTTTTGGTCCCCCTTTTCATTAGTTAGTTCATACTTTGATGTCACTCATCTAACTATGAAACATTTGCGTGTTTGTGGTTCCAGCTGGGAGATTGTTTTAAGAAGAATGAGTAAATTCCTTTACTCTCAACTATCCCATCCTGAAGACTGGGGTGAAAAGCTGTTCCATTCAAGCTAAAAACTCCTTAATGGTGTTGTTGACTTCTCCTGGCTTGACTTAATTCTAGATAACTTTTTTCTTGATCCATTCCCATCTGCTTTTTGCCCTCTCCACTTCATCAAACTACCCTATAACTTTTTAAAGCAATTCATGCCTTGGCTTTTCATCTGTTTTCAATTATAGGAATCAGTATTCTCCTCTGTGTTGTACTGAGGCTTTCTGCTAAGGGGTTGCCAACTGACCCTTAGTTTAGCCAAAATCCTTTCAATACTGGTTTTGTCTTTTGCTTTTTACATTCCCTGATTGTAGGATTCACTTCTATCAGACATCAGAACTGTAAAGTCAGCACAGCTCTATGGGCAGCATTGTATAAATTCAATTTATAGCTTTATTGTAAGGTGAACTTCATCTCTTCTAAAGACAAAAATGTAGACTTTGCTTGATCTGCTGCTATAATGGCAGATTTTTCTACCAGTCTTCTTATGGAATCATAATAAATACAACTTGTCTCAGAGATACAGGAAGGATCAGCCGTCTTAGATATACCTATCTGATGATTCATAGAAAGGCATAAATTAGACACAGAAACTGTCAGTTAGGTCTCCCAGTTTGTCCCAGAACCAATAAATACAATTCCTTATAATCTGTTTTTATTGCCTTCTAATTTCCAATCCAGTTTGAAATGACCCAGGGAGTGGTAAACCTGGAACTTCCTTTCAGATCAGTTGTTCTTTCCTGATTCATATTGGCTTGTGTTTTTCACATAAAGTAAACTCATCAAAATCACTTTTGATCATGTTTAAAGCGTGGCAGGGTTAAGAAGTCAATCAATAGCCTAATGCTTTAACACTTACGGGAGTTTTACATACACAAACATTGGTAAAGACACACAATCCTGTGCTAATAGGTAGGGTATTATTCTGTCTTAATTTGTAACTGTTCCTAATTGCAAACTATTCTAGTAAATACTTTCAAGCACGTATCTATAAGTGAAGGAAGAGTGTCATGTAAACCACATGCCAAATTGCCTAAGTCCTCATCTGGCTCTCACGGTTTCAGTATCCCTACAACACACTATCATTCTGCTAAGCTGTATTTTCATCTTTTTTCATCTGTCATTGAACATTCACTTCACATCTTTAATCAATGTAATGTAATCTAATAAATTCTATGTAGATAAATGTAAAGTGATGCACATAGGAGAAAACAATCCTAACCCTACATAGAGAATTATGGGCTGTGAAATAACTATTACTACTCAGGAAATACATCTTGAGTTATTATAAATGGTTCTATGGAAATAGCAACTTAATGCTCAGTAGCAGTCAAAAAAGCAAATCCAGTGGTAGGAAATACTGGGAAAGAAACACAGAACAAAACAGAGACCATTTTTATGCCAGTGTATAAATCCATTGTGTGCTTTTATCTTGAATACTGTGTGCTGTGTGAGTCCCCCATCTTAAAAAGAATGTAACAGAACTAGCAAATGGAGAAAAGGAACAAGAATGATCAAAATGTGGGATTCTTCAGCCTGGAAAATAGATGATTGAAGGAAAATACAACAAAGGTCTTCAAAATCATGCACAGCACAAAGAAAATAAACTCAGAATGATTTTTCATTGCCTATTCCAACATAAGATCGGAAGATTCTTAAACAAAACTAGCACAGAAGGGTAGAGCACAGGAGTTTTTCATAGTATGGCTAATTAAACTTTGACACTGTATTCCACCAGACATTGTGTATGCTAAAAATTCACAGGAGTTCAATAAGCGAGCAGACAAATCCATGGTTTGGGGGAAAGGCAGGAGAGGGAAGAAAACCCAACATAAAGAGCTATCAAATATTAAGATATCTTCTCTGGCTCAAAAAATTCTTCAGTAGTAATTGATGGGAGCTGGGGGAGTATGTTTAAGAAGCTTTACCTCTGCTATAGCTATAGTAGGAAACAAGATAATGGACTAAGAAAGACCTTTGGATCAGAACCAAAATATGGCCCTTATGTTTTGATTTTAACCATTTATTTTCCTTATTTTAGAGTTCCCTTTTTTATGTATGTATACTTCTACTAGTGCTTTTTCTAGCATTGCAATTATGTATTTATCTTTACAATCTGCCAAATGGGACTTCTTCATAGTCCCTTAGTATCTAATTCTCACTAAATCTAATGGAGTTAGACATCTAATTTGCTGTATTTGAAAACCCCAACTGACATGTTTATGTAACTTCAACAAATAACATTAACAATGTTATTTTGTGATATTTTCCTTAAAGATTATTTGATCTTTCTGCAATTTGAAAATAAAGGGATTAATATAGACATCTAATTCAAGGTGCAAACATATTAACAGTTTGAGCATAGAGCTGTGAAAAGTTAAAACAGTCTCACAAACATGCTGAAGTTAGCTAAATAGTTAATATAAGGAAGAAGTTGCTTCTGGTGACCTGCATTTAGTGATCACAATACTTAGGAAGAAAGCCACATTGATCATAATTTGCAGGAAAACCTATTACAGGTTAGTGGTTTCCAGAGGAACTTCAAATGCTACAAAAAGATGTCTACGGGGGTAGCTGTCTAGATTCCCTCCACAGTTATTAGGACAAATGTATCCTTACAAGTGTAATTAAGTGCTTCTCCTTTAGACACGTGGATTGAGCAGAATTACATGATGGAAATGTCTGTTTCTGTCTATGAATGATGAAAGGACTCTGAACCATTGGCTCAAAAATAGGTGAAATGAGTTTCCAGCACCCCCTCACAGTGAAGTACATCACCCTTTGCAAACTGTCAAAGTTACTTCCATTGACTATATAAGGAAAGAGGGTACCGTAAGTTACTGTTTTCCAGTCTATGAATTGCAGTCTCTTCAGGGGTTGCAAAAGGATCAAAAGGGTCTAACAAGTACTCACAAATTACCCTTTTTGGTGATAGAAATAAGGTCCACAGACCTCCAGCTCATATTTTAAACAACATTATAATATTTTCTATGAAGAGTCTTTTTTATTTATTTGTTTATTTTGTTTCTTTATGTGGTGTTTTGGTTTGGGTTTGTTTGGTTTGGGGATTTTTTTTGAATGTTTGGTTTGAGGGTTGTTGGATTTTTTTCTCCCTGAGTAACAAATTCACAGTACTACAAAAAAGCTTACATCTCCAGGGCATCATATTGTTTAATGTGGTTAACTGCAGTCAGGGCCTAGACTCAGTGAGTAATGCTCAATAGTTTTGTTTCTGTGAAATTACCAGAGCAAACTGGTTACACAGTATAGCAGAGAGACATCTTAAATGTGATATTATTGCAAATAAGCTATTTCTATATTATCCTCTTTCAGACATTTCCAAATGATTTTGACATTGTTCCAAATAGAATTAATTGCTATGTTTCTGTGAAAACTCTGCTAGTTCTCACAGTTCCTGTGACTTGATAATAATTGCTTTGGAAATGTCTTAGGGCAAACTGTTCTTAGTAGCCAAATGGGAATTTAGTCTGCAATGGCATGATATATAACAATGGCTGAAGAATAGTGCTGTGGTAGGAAAGACACAGCAGTATTCTCAGAAAGAAAAAGATGACATATTAAAATTCAGAATGGGCTTCTGAGTAGCATACCTTAATACTGCACTAAATTGTGGCTATATTGGATTCTGCTGTGTTAAAGTCTGAACTCCCTTTAAATTTAACAGCAGCTCTTAAAGGCCAATGATTGCATCTGCTTTAGATGAAAAAATATTTGAATTATAATCTATTTTTTTTCCTCTTCCTAATCCACTTCTACCTGTATAGCTCCTTTGTTACTGTTTTGCACTGACACAACATGACATTCTCCCAGAGCAGGAACTGTCATCAGAAAGGTGGTTACATCACTTTGAAGGGTCTTTGATGTCAAGAAAATCTGACCTGCTGATATTGTTCCCAGAGATAGGAAGGAACCACACTTCATTTAATTCCATTCACTACGGGGCAAGGAAAATGACCCAGGGTTTAAGCCCGAATCCATAAATCAGGAACTTAAGAGCTAGATCGAATAGAAAAATGAAAGCTTTTCTGAGTTATGTGATTTAGCATCTGGGTTTAGGTGCCTAATTTATGTTGTGGTCTGTAGAAAATTAGTCTGCCAACATATCTTTTGGCTTCTATGCAGTGACAGTACACAACCTACTCCTATAGACTATCATAGCCACAAACCCACAATCTCATACTTGCCTTGATTCAGTTTCACAGAGGTATAGATATCTAGAAAGGGCAGAAGATGTATGTGGTAGCTGTCCTTTTGGCCCTTTTCCAAGGAAGTTCGTGGTTCATGGCTTCTTTCTGAGCCTGGAGATCCCCCTTGACTCACCTACTGCTGGCCACATATCTCCAAGAGCTCTTTCCAGCCTCAAGTCCTAGTCTTTGGAATATGCTGGAATAAATTCTTCATCATACCTGGCCTGTAAACTGTTTAAAACCTGTAGCAGAAAGAGGGTAAGAGGGAAGTTCAGGGCATATTTAGAAAAGCTTTGTCCCAAATTTTCCTAGGGTTTTTGTGGGGGTTTTTTTGGTTGGTTTTGGTGGTGTTTTTTTCTCCTCTGTAGTATTATTTTAATAATATTTTACTTAATTATTTTACTATTCCTTCCTGCATATAAAATTACTGAGGCATGTGGTAGGTTGCAGAACGCAAGGAGTTATTCTGATCAGTACTGAAGAGTGAAGTTACCTAAAGTTTCTGATAAGAATACACAAGTGATGATTTCTTTTCCATTGTGAATGCAGCAGCATCGAAATTACTGATCTCCCTGCCTAACCCAGACTTATTTAGAGAAATAAAATTGTAGTCTGTCTCTTCTAATGAGAGAGCAGAATGCTGTCCACATCATACAGTAATCCTTTTTAAAGCAGGGACACTGTGTATAATTTTCTACATAAATGGAAAAAAAGTAATCTTATCTACTGCATATCCCCCTTTCAGTGTTATACCGGTTTAGTCAGACTAAAGCTGTTGACAGAAATTTCTCCACTCAGATGAGAAGCAAAGATGAGAAGAGGCATTGCAATGGTGATGGAAAAGCTTTGAATAATGAGACAAATCCCAGAATCTCTAGGGAGCTCATTCAGCATGGAAACCATTTCATGTTTCTTTCATTATGGGAATGATATTCTAGCTATTAAAAGTACAGAAGTGAGATTGTCCATGCAGTTATTTTAATAGGATGATTCTGAGTGGGTCACTATTTGGTTTTGAAAACAAGAACACACAAGCCTATTTTTCAACCACACCATTCTTCAAACAATTTCAATCTATCACAGGATGGTGGCTTTAGGACCTCTGATTGTATAAACCTGTCAAGGCATTACAACATAAACAGCACAATCTACCAGAGCTGCAGAACTATTATTTGGGAGTCCATTTAGTTTCATAAACTTTTTCCAATTCCTTGACACCTTAAACAAAATATGACAGGCATTTATATTGTATAGTATACAAGAAAGATCACTTACTGTGTAAAAAAACCCCAAACTTATCTAGTGGCTTTACCAATGAGGAAAGAAAAGACAAAGTAATGGAAGCCAGGAACCACTTTGTGATACTTTGTATTATTGTTTGAAGTGCACCAGTAAGGTCATAATTCCTGTGATCTTTGCAAAGATATCTTTGCTGTCCAAGTTCAGTTATATGCAAGGAGGGAGATTGCCTATCAAAGACATATAAAGTGACCCATGCTGCAATAAAGTTGAAGCAAATACAGTTATTTCTTCTGAAGGGACAATTTTTATTTTTTGTAAAGTGAAGAGTTTTGTTTTCTTCTGTTCTGGGTTTTGTTTTTCTCTTTTTTGGCCTGGGTCTTTTTAGACATTATTAAAGATGTTGTTTTCAGTACATAGTCTGAGGTGTGATGTCAGATACTGACATGTCATCCTGTGCAAAGAATGGGTACTACCTAATCTTTGGGAGAAAAAAAATATAAATAACAAACATGACGCTCAAGGCAAAACTATCCTTGGCTCAGATATCTGTTTTCTATACAGTAATTATCCTATGTAAACTGAGCTCTCGTAACAGAAAGGTACCTTGAGGTAGGTTTGAGATACAGCATTGTAGTTTATAAAACTGGACCAAATTTCTCAAAAATAGACCATTAAGAAGTCTCCCCAAGTATTAGCTTGAATAACACAGACTGATCACACAGGAGAGCATGCTGATATGAAAAGAGACAAGTATACTTTCAAGGGACTGAGATTTGAAATATTGATTCAGTCACATTAATTGAATTTTTGCCTTGAGAAGTGATTACAAAAATGTTTCTCCAATATTAATTTGTATCTGCTTTGGATAAGATTAACATTAATTTCTTCACCAGTCCCCATTACTCTTTTATTATTCATTAGCATCTCCCTTTGCATGTGTAAGAGACCTTGATGAAGCATGTTTATTCATAGACTAACCTTTTTAAATAATTCTAACAGCTCTCTAACAGAAACCTTCCTGGCATGCTGAATATCTTGTCTTTGTTTCATTATTCAATCCTTGTGCTCTATCCTTCACTTGAGATGCTGAACATGAATCATACTGCTCTTCCTACTGCTCTCTTCCTCCCACTGAAATGTCCTCTGCAGCCTGATCCCACAGGATAGCTCTGTTCACAAAATGCTGCAGCAAATTGTCTCCTGCTAGAATCTAGGACAGTATAATTTCCACAGAGCCTGAGTGCAATTATTGATTTATGCTGTCCTTAGTTCATCACATATTTATTATCATGTTTTAATTCATTGTTCATTTACCTCTCATTAGAATATTTGGTGTGAGCTAGTCTTTGATGACAGCTGTAGAGGCAACATTTTATTTTTTGCTTTGTATTTACAAACTTGTGACTTTTTTTCAAACAGAAAACAGGCAAAGAGAAAGAGGGAACATAAAAAAAAAAAGGAACAAATCAATTAATTTCTTCTTTCTTTGCAAAATCTGTACACTTATCTCCAGCACTTGCCAGTTTTTAATGAATACGCACTTCAAAATTCACTACAAAACTTTATTTGAAAATACAGAATGCATACATGCATTCACATTTCTGATAAGCCCTTTTTCCACAGCAATAATGTGTAGTTGTCTCCAGCAAAATGCTGTCATCCTTGCACTATCTTTTTGTATTTATCTTTCTGTAATGCCCAAAGGCCCTAATAAAGAAGATGTTACAAATGCAAAGATTTGTTTCCTGCTCTAAAGAGCTTACATATTTTCATTTTTCACCTAAAACATAAATTAGTGGTCTATTCCTTTCCTTTTCCAGTTAGGTTTAGGAAGAACTCTCAGAAAAATAGTAGTGTGCACAATTTTTACATATCTAGAAAAACTATCTGTTTCATGGAGGAGAAACATTTATGTAAATTCTGAAGTTTTTTATAGTCAGGCAATATAATTAGATATTAAAGGAGCCACAACTGAAATATATTTTATAGCATTCAAAAGAATGAGAATTATTTTCTAATATATATTGTTCAAAAATGCTTGATGTTTTTTGTGTTATGGGGGAAAGAAGCCTTTGTAGGACTAATAAACTTTTCTTGAGAAGTTAGGATGGGAATGATAGGAAAGGTTAGAACCCTGAGATAAAAATCAGTATTTGGAAATTTGGAATTTAAATTCAAAGTGCCTAAGTACTAGGCAAACAAGAAGAGATTTAGCATTTCAAAACTGAAATATTTTAAAACATTTATTAAAAAAAAAAATAAATTACTTCCAAAATGGAAGAAAAATCTTTTGGGGTGGGATCTTTGTGGCAGAATACATGGAGAGCTCAGGGAACATACTATTTTCTTTCTCTCATTAGATTCATATTATCTCAACATGCAGAAATTTATATCCCCTATTTCCATTAATGCAAATATAAACAGTAACTCCGACTACTAACCTCCCACAGACTCCAGAACTAACTAATTCTTCCCACTGTCTCTACACACCATGTCATCCAGCAGAGATAGGTGAGTAAACCTAGGCATTTTGTAATTTAAAAGTGAAAAAAATGAAAACTTAAGTGAACAGACAGAAAACAAAAGCACTTGTTTTGGCTGATGATTTGAACTGTATTCTGCTCATCTTTAAATGCAGTTACTGACACAGCTTTTCCACCAGTTTAAATATGCTGACTTCTTCAGAAGGAATTAGTAAATTTCATTAAACCATTTATTTTATTTGCTGTTTGTTTTAAATTGGGGTCTGAAAGGGGCTTCTTTGAGGGCCAGGGAGAGGGCAAGGGTAGGACGGAAAGGGCTAAATTGCAGAAATTTTGATTAATGCTATACATAGTCTTTAAAATCCATCTTTATTAATGCACTACCTGACAGCTGTGATGCCTGTGGTAAGACACTTGAAACCTCTAGGGTTAAATTCCGGGCATCCTTTGTGTTGGGAAAGGTGAGAAAGAAAGGGCTTGGTCTGTAGAAACACAGTTTTTCTTAACCCTTCACAGCCTGAATGGAAGGCCACAGTCCTTATGGTGTTTGTAGATGGCCTCTGCCTGCTTAATCACCCACTGCGGAATTTATATTTTGCCATCCTGAACTATGGATTTCTTGCAACAATTACTTTAGAGCTACTGACAGCCGATCTAACTTTCCTCAATTCTTTTTTCCATTGCCAGAAGTGGGTTTTCCAGGGTAGTACACGTATACTTTGACTTTTCACAGACTTCCTCAGACTACAAACATTTTGTTTTATTTTTGGAGTTTATGGCTTTTCAGTGTGACACTGGTTTTATGTCTCAAACAAAAAGAGCACACAGCATATAAAGCAGGTGGTTTTGGCTACTGTGCAGATTTCTGACATGAGGTTTGCAGGCAATTGTTTTCGTTGCTGGCTCGCAGACTTTGGACTTACAAGTCTTTAACTTGTAAACTACACATTACTAAGGGATTCTTATGGACAAATGTATACTAGAGAATTAACTTTAATTCTAACCTTTCCTTTTATGAATAGAAGTAAGGCAGGTAGCAGTAAATTTTCAAAGCTCTGTGTAGATTTTTCAGCTGCAAGACTCACATTAAATTCAATAGGCCATATGTTCTACTGGCTTGCAGGCTGCAGAAGTTAGTTTCACAATGTAACTTATTGCAAAAATTGTTTCAACAGCTCCATCTTTCGAGGAAGGGCACTGATTTTGGATTCAGGAAACCTAAGTAAAGTCCCCAGCTAATCCATGTTCTTGTTTCATCTTATGTTATGTCTTCAATGAACACATTTTTAATCCCCTTACCTCACAGACTTCTGTTCTTCTAGCAGCTTGAGAATGAAACAACACAGCTATGACAATAGAAGCCACTGCACTAAGAATGTGGTAGTGTCAAAGTAGATAGACTACAAATGTCAGAAGCACTGTGTCTAAAATGTTGTGAAATAGTATTTTGAACGTGTAATGGCATTATTGTTGCTTCATTAAAGTAATAGCTCATCAGTGTTGTTTTATAAAGCTTTGAGCACTATCATATCTGCAAGTAGAAACTGGGGAGAGGGATCAGGCTGTTTCTCTAAATGGTAGTTTAGGACTAAGATCCAAGCAATTATTTTTTTTTTTCTTTATCACATACTGTGTGACTCTTGCTCGTTAAATATGACAATAATGCTGAGAAAAATATTTTCCTCCCCTCTGTCTGGTGGACCATGGAGTACTAAAAAGTATGAAAAAATTTATTCATCAGGCCGACCTACTGGGTAAAAATTCTTGCTTACAAAGTTGTTTTCAGATTTATGATTGTCATCTAGAAGCAAATGCCGAAAAATGTCTAAGCCACCTTAGCCTGTCTTTCTTATGGAAATGAAAGACAGTGTAAAAACCAAAAATCCTACCATGGTCTCACGCCATTTAAGAACAGAAGACAATTCATTGGATTTTCTGCTGTATAATGAATGGGTGGATGTCCCCATTGCTTTGTGAAGGACTCCTCTTACTGACTGCACAGGTTGGCACAGAAAGGTGAGAAGGAACTTGCTTGAAAAAGATGATCAGCAAGCTGAAAAGATACTTTGCTTCCATTTGCATCTCCATGAATCTCAATGAAAAAAAAACCAAAAAAACCAAAACAGCACAGGCCTGAGTAGTGGTGGTAGGACTGTCAAGAACATGAAACCTCTGTACTGTAAATCATTACATAACAAGAAATTCAGGAAAATCAATCTGAATTAAAAAAAAAACAAAACCAACAACACCTGAATCAAAAAAAAGACAGACCCCTTACCTTACACTAGGTATGAATGGGCAGCCTTTTTCTAGGTATTCAGGCTGTCGGAGTGAGGATTACATGTAATATTTCCTTGTTTCATGAGCTGGGTAGGTGCTTGGTGTCACAAACAGGAACACAGAGGCTATCATAAGGAAGATTACAGCTATCTGCACCACCCAGGTGAGTAGATAACATTTTTCATCTGTTAGGCTTTGCCTTCGTGAAGGGAGAAAAGCCTTTGATTTAAGCATCCGCTTAAATTAAAAGCAATCCTATTTTTGGAATGGAGAACTACAAAAATCAGTGGCATTGAACAATTTCAAGAAGAACAGACCAAATTGGGTTTGGGGTCTGAGCATACAGAAAGTTATCCAGGGGAAAAATAACAAATCAGTCAAAAAGAAAAGGGAAATAAAAAAAAGGAAGAAAGGAATAAGGGATCAGAAAGAGTGACATGGCAACCAGTGGGGTGGGGACGGCAGAAATGTGGAGACCTGCACTTATATACAGATGGTTATGGGAATATCAGCTTGGAATATGCACTCCATCATGAGTCTGTAACAAAGCCAAACATCTTCTGACTTTAGGGGGAGCAGAATGGCAGAATAGAAGATATTCTTCAACCCCTATTTAGTCTTAGAGGGACTTGGAGAACACAGCTAAGTAACTTTTCACTGAGGGTATTTTACACTAAATTAATATTTACACAATAATTAAAAAAATATGTTAGAAGTATTGAAGACATATTTACAGAATGAGAAACATTTCAAGAGTTGTGTGCACCCTATATGGGTGTTGGGACTTAAACAAGCAGAACCAAGAGGTTTCACTGCTTTCTTTTTCAAGACCTTTGTATACAATCAATTTCAAGGGTCACTTGGCATTTCAGATTCTTTTAAGATATTGTCATAGCCAGCTATAGGCTTCAAGATCTTAAAGTAAAGAAGGAAGCATCTCACTACTGAAAGAGAAAGCCAGAATCAGCTATATTTTGTAGAACATTTTAGGACATTTTCTAGAACTATTTAGAAGGAAAGATAGTACAGCTTTGTCAGATGCATCTGCTTACATTTGTAAGGTAAGGAAAATGCAACGGGATCTGATCGAGTTATGTGATCCTTACACCCACAGCCAGTGGATGCTATTCCAGGAATATTATAGTTGTTCTGAGATCTTTCCAGAAGGCAGGAGAGGGAAGCACTAGTACTTTAATAACAATGCAGCTTTGACAAAAAGAAGCTTACAAGAAGATTTGCTTCTGAGGCCAAATCAAAGAGATAGAGATTCCCAATCTCTTTTTGCCAATGAAAACCAGGTCTTCCCCAAGGACTGACAAAGTTTTCAAAGATTCATGGACTCCTTTCTTCCAGGCCTGGTAATGGCTCAAAGCATGCAAGGTGTCTCGTTCAATGAAGTCTCTCTCCAGGGTCTCTGAGGAGTCATGGCAGCCTTCTCTGTCTTTCTTTCTCTCTTCACTTCTCTCCTACCTTGCTCCCTCTCCTACTTCCCCAAAAGAACATAACTGAAATAAATGCAAGTGAAAATAAATAAATAAGGAAAGCAACACAAACATTGTATTTTAATAAAAAATGTTTCAATAACCATCAGCTTAAATGTATCACATAACTGAAGCAAGCAAGAGCAGGCATTCGTTATAATGTGCTATCAGGCAAAAGAGAATTCGGGACCAATAAACCAATAAAGTAGTATATCAAATTTTTACGTCTCATAGTTTTCCTTTTTAAGATAGGAATAGCTTGGTTTTTTCTTACTGGTTAAAGAATATAAACTTATTGAACAACACTCTAAATCAATTCACCTCTAATCATAATTATTTTACCTTTTTCTAAATGCCCTTGAATTTTTCAGCTTCTTTATAAGAAAAAAATGAATAATATCAGGTTACACACATCACTTAGTGATATCTATAAAGACAAAAATTTATGTGTCGTAGCTGCTGTGTAATAAATAGCAGATACGGATGAACAGAAAAATCTGGATTTGGCCCACAAAAAATATAGCATTATAAATTAAAAGAAATAGTTGGGGAGGGAGAGGAGGAGGAGAGGAAGTTTGTTCCCAGGATGAGACTTTATATGGGAATTTTCAGCCAGGAGACTACTTTTACGGAGGTGGTTTTAAGTCCTGAAAATAAGGGTTGATAATGGAAATGCTGACAAACATTTTGGTGTTCATAGGACCGTAATATCCTGTTTAATGCAACCAAAATTGCAAGGTATGCTTTTTATCCTTTTCTGCTAAGAAGGCAATTACACAAGCATCTTGTTGAAGTAGTTTATAATATGATTAAATAGGCAATGTTAAATCAACTGGTGATTGAATCCTCCAGAGAGAATGTATTTCAGTTAAACTTGAGAGTTACCATACTTCTTTATGTTTAAAAGCTCTTTAAGCAGGACACATGATGGTGTGATACCACTCATCCTAGGCTCAGGTTGAAAATGAAGGTGCTCAAAAATATAAATATTCTATTTTTTCTGCTCCTGCTATCTTAATTTTAATGTTTACAGAATGTGATGAAAGCTGGCTGTATTTGCATTTTATTTAATCTTAGGGAAGACTAAACTTCACACATCTGGTGGAGGCAATCTTCTAAAGTGTTTGCTTATGTAAATTAAAAATAAGATTTCACCTGCTACATTTCTAAGCAATTTATTTGTGCTCACAACTGTAACTAACAAAGATTACATTTTTGAATCCATATAATTCAATTTGTACTTCCCTCTAATTCAACTCATATTAGTATTTTTTGTTTGCATCCACGAAGTCCTATGTTCATAAATATAAATTAAAAAGAGTTTGTTTGCAAAACCATAAAATAACTAGAAGTCTCCCATAAATAATCAGTCTAAATCCTGTGTTCCTCCTCTGGAGTAGAGACAGAATAAGCCACAAACTTCAGACAACAATTAGCTCTAAAATTCTATATTTTTTAAGAAGTTCTTATTCCATAATTATGATTCCAATTGAAATATCTGTAGTTTATCAATCTTCTATGGCTGATACCGTTTAAAACTAAAATATTTAACTCCATTAATGTTTCATTATAAATCAGTTCCTGTCACCTTATCCTAATTGTTGTTTTCTCTCTTTGAATGTCCTTCAAACTATGAATGTGTTTGTTAATGCAATGTCCAGACCTCTAGGCAATGTTCCACATGAATAGCATTAGACTAGCTATACACAGGCTCTTCTTACCTTCCTGAGCTGTAAAATGAACATGCATCTTGAAATTAATTTAGCCTGATTTATTTATTTGCTGCTCAATTATGTTATTAACTTACATTTTTCTGTCCTCAGACTGGCAAATCAATGCAAATCCTTACCTTTCACAGCCTGTCTTGGGTAAATGTCACCTGGGCATTGCACTGTCTGCAGCTGATTTCCACCTTTGAACTACTGAAGATATGCAGACCCTGGAGGTCTTCTGGGTAGCCTCTTAAATCCACCTTGGTGCCCTATTATTTGTTGCTTATCAAAAAATCTCCACTTAATGTTCTTCAGCCCCTTTTCAATCCATGTATCAGTATTCATACCCAAGCCTCTACAAATTAATCTGAGGGTAAGATTTTGCAAGAGATTTGAAAGCTTTACTAAAATCAAACTGCAGTGCATCTGCCGTTTCCCTTCACCCACAAAGTTAAAAATTCTGTGCAATACAAAGCAAATAAAATGAGCCTGGTAAGATCTATTCTTTACAAATCAAGCTGCATATTGCTCATGGTTATCTTTTAGAAAAATTAATTAGACTAACAGGACAGCTATTGCCAAGAGTCAAAATGGTAAAAGTCTCCCGAGGACAGCTGTTCCTGTGAATTGCATCCCAAATTAAGAAAGTTAAGAAAATTAAGGAATCCCAAATTAAGAAAGTTAAAGAACTGGAGAGATATAACAGAGAAAGGTTTGAAGCAGGCTCAAATAATAAGATCATTATAGACAGAGTGGTATGCAATCTTAAAGTTTCTGAACCGAAAAAATTCGAATTCCTGACCTTGAAATATGTACAAGGTAAAATTCACTGCAACTCGGTTCAGATGAATAGGGAAGTTATGATTTATCTAGCTGAAAGTTGGTTTATATGCTTCTAATTATAAATAAATCTTTGGAGTTATCATTTCAGGCACAGGAGTCACTATGTTTGTCTAAAAGTTGCTAATGAACACTGTGGAATAGGTAACTGGGGGTGGGGGCTGGGGTGGGGAGGAGTTCACATTTATAGATCTTTTAAAATTTTAAAGTTTTCGAAATGAAAGAGGTCTAGTTCTTACACAGCTCTAAGTTTGTCCTTACAAATGTCTGAGACAGGTGGGATTGTACACATATCCATTGAATTTCCAATAAAATGAAATGGAGAAATGCATCCCACACTAGAATTAGGCTACAGTCATATGTCAAGTAATAATTAATATATGTCTTTGCTGACCTTCATGAGGCTTCTGTCAACCCATTCCTCCAGCTTCTCAGAGTCCCTCAGAATGACAGCCCTGCCTTGCAGTATACTGACTACTCACTCTAATTTTTTGTCATGCGTGAACTTGATGATGGTGCACCTCAACTCATGAAGATGTTAAACAGCATTAGCCCTCAAATTGCCCTATAAGGAATACTACTCATACAGCCACTCATCTGTTCAACACAAGAAAAATTAAATTTACTAAGAAATTTTACTTTTGCGGTCCATCTCCTGAGGGATAAGATTAGTTTCCTTAATGTGGCACAGGATTTCAGAGTAAAAAGAAATCCAGATCAAAACTTCAGTGTCTTTATCAATTTCATTCTGAAGTCTACAGTGTAATTGTCAAACATATAACATAATCATCAAGAGAGAATCGAAAGTTAAAAGCCACACCAAAATAAGTATCAGTGTGACTAGAATGAAAGCCAGAGTGATTTAATATTTTTTATAAAAATAGTGTCCTGATTTTAAGAAATCAATCAAATATATGAAAAAACTTTGCATGAAACTTTGTAGAATTCAGAGCCCTGTTATATATTTGTTATTTCCTTCCTTAATAGATGGCTTGCCCATCTGTAACAAGATTATTAAAGCAATTTACTAGAAGTGGGTTTTTCCCCTCTTTTTAAGTTTTATCCAAGCAGTAGCCCTTGGCTAATATAAGTGATCATAGCTCCATGGTTATAGTGGCTTTTACAATTTACATTAGAAGCCTCACAAAGACAAAGTTTTAGATAGTAGAGGAAATTTTAGAGTTATAATAGTCATCCATTCTTACACTGGCTGTGCGTATAACAAAATGCTAATCATAATACTACCACAGCAGAAAAATATTATTCTGGAATCGCTGCAGTGCTTAAAGAGGTGAAAGGGTTGTGCTTCAGCTCAAGAAAAGAACTAATTTCCCAGGCACTTTGAAATCTGTGCATCTCTGTAGTCAAATGGTAGGTAAGGCAATGGTTTGTGGTCTTCTCCCTAACTTCTCCAAAACAGTCTTGGGAGAAGCAACCTCATTTGCCTTTCTTACTTTCTAGCTCAAGTAGGCTTCTTCCTGGCTTTTTTTTTTGGTCCTGATGAACAAACTTTTTTTTTTTTTTTTTCCCCCCCAGATGCAAAGATGCAAAACCAGAAGATAGTACCTGAAGGCTTATTATCTCTTTAGCTGTTGAATTTTCCCTGGCAGAATGCTATAAAACTGGGACATAAAATATCAGCTGTATCAAAAGGAGTCTGCTTTGGAAAGTAAGTTTTCAAACCTCACACAGTGTAAAGGGTGGTAATACATAACCTAGCCTGTTTAACAGGTCAAGCAAGCTCAGTCTAAGAGTCTCCACCTACAGGTGGCTCATCACGTTTCCAGTTATAACCTACCTCATTCGTGCGTGTATATAAAAGTATTTCCTCACATGAAGCATGTTCCCATTAATAACAGCTACCATTTACCTACTTCCTATTAAATCAAAAAATGAAGAGTGATGAGATTTAAAAGTCAAGCAGAAAGTGTCTGAACACCTACAACACTCCAGAGCTAACTTCCTTGGGCTTTTTAGTTTTAACAAAGCTTTGGTGAAAAGTTAGCATATCCTACTAATCAACATAATCGTACATGATCAAACATGTGAAAACATGAAAATATCTACATGCCTCCAGAAAAGCTGTATGAATTATAATCATATTAGCTACATTTTTAGGCTCTGGCATATTGGCAGGATGTCTCATTTGTTGAATGCATGACTTTGGTAGGCTTTTAGATCTCAACTTTGAACCCTGTGATTTTGCATTAAAAGAGCAAGAACTTTTCACACCCACAAAGATTATAGTTATTTTCAAATAATGTCCATATGGTGCTTAATGCTTCTTCCCTCCTTTATCTTTCGAACATTGACAAATTGCCAAGAAGCATAACAGATATTGCATATTGATGTCATATAGCCTTGTGATTCTTTTTGATAATTTCATATGTTATGGTGAAAATAAACTTTGCAGCTTTTCTTTTTGAAAGACAGAAAGAATCACCTATCCTTATTCCTTGAGAACAGGATGGAGATCAGCAATGTCCATAACCTGCTAAACTAAACCATGAAGACCCACAATGGAGTTTTAAATATCTCTAAAATATTTTAACAGCAATATTTTGCCCACTTGAACAGAAATCTCTTTAATCTTCACCTGTTGAGTCAAAATGCTAAGCAAGATTATCAACAAGTTAAATATCAAAATGTTTGCTTACAGATGAAAGCTGGCACAGCAGATGACAGACTCTGTAATTCCCAAATAATAATTGCATTTCAACCGCAGAACTGTGAAAAGCCTGCCCAGTGGGCTTTCCTGGGTTATCACATCAAAGAGGGGGCTGGAGTTACAAGTGGCTTTTAGGGAGGGTCCTATTTAGGCTAAAGAAGGAGGAGGACATAATTTTAACGGAGGTGTTGGCTTCGGATTTTTCACAACTTTTTTTAAGTCTCTGGAAAGCAAGATTTCCCTATCTGCTACTTCTCCGCTGTTTGTCTTTCAGCATGTAGGACAGGTTTCTTACAGAAATGGAAGCAGTAGAACTTCTAACACAGACGCATAGAAGTATTACCTACAGTTCTGTCCAGACATGTGTCTCTTTCCATCAGTTTTCCTTTCCCTGGTTCCTTCTATAGTCATGCATTTTCTTAGCAGATCATGAGAGGAGTAATGGTAGATATAGCAAAGCTTTTAAAGTGTTCCATCTGAGGACTGCAAGAGCAGAAAAGCCTTTACCAAAAGACTAGTTAGCCCATCGAAAGATGTGTCTGAATACAGCATGCTGGGAGACCAGTAGCTGATTGCATGAACAGGCTGGTGGTGAAGTTTGCTTGAGACACAAGTGTCTCTCCTGTTGTGTTGTTTGTTAGTTTTACCACACTTAGAAAATAGTTATAAGCTTCAGCTCATAATCCCTTTTTAATACCAATTACTAGGGAACTCACCAGTTGATTTCCCCTGAAGATGAAAGTTACATTGCTGCATCAGGCATTCCTTACTAGTGGGCTTTATTTTTGTTTACTTCAGGAGCACGCAGCTCTAATAACCAGCAAGAACTAGACTATAACATTGATATGAATGCCTGGAAAATTTAAAAACAAAAAGAAGAAGAAGAAAAAAAAGTGTTTATTGTCACTGTGCAGCAGGTTTCCTTGTGCAGCTTTGGTCCAGGCTAGCTAGTGCTCTCCCAGACAGCACCCACACATGGTTTGGTTTGGTGGCAGCAGAAACAAGGGGGAATATTCCTAAACAGGCAGTTTGGGTACCGGTCCTGCATTTCAGGAGGTAAGGCTGCTGAATCACGCAGACCTCAGCAAGGCCGCAATGCTTGCCCTCGCAGCCAGCAAACAGCCTCCAGAATGCTATATTTTTTAGAATAATATACCCTGTAAGTTTATTTCTTAGTAGTGGGTAATTGTAGGTGTGATCATGGAAACCTCCAGCTGTCAAGGCACAGCATGGGGCAGGTTTTTCCTGGAGACAAGTGCTGCAGAGATTCCCTGTTGGCACTGCCTATCAGGGCAGGGCCTGGCAGCCAGTGTCCCGGGGAGGGGCCAAGGCTGGGCCGGGACATGGGCCCGGGGTGGGCCCGGCTCGGTGGGCCCCACAGCCCGGCCGGGCACTGGGAGCTGGAGATGGCCCCGCTGCTGCGGCCTGGGGGGGGCTGGCAGCCCTGGGGGGCTGGTGGGGGGTCCCGGCTGTGGGCAGGGTTGGGGAGCCCTGGGGGGTGGGCAGGGACAGGCAGGCCCGTCAGGGCCCCCAGGGCTCTGGGACCAGCAACAGAATAGCACCATTAGAACTTTATTCCTGCAAATACTTATTTTCATAAGTAATTCAACAGGTTTTCTTCCTCATAATGTATAGAACTCAAATGGATAGGAAAAGCCACAGCAAAACTGTTGATTTCTGCATGGCTGCGCAGCCTTCTATATAAAAAGCTATTTATTTTGAACATGAAAATCCAAGAGTTCAAGTAAAGATCACCACAAAGGAGATGACCCACAAGATACTAAAAATGCCTCTTCTCTCTTCTGTTAGCACCTGAAGGTCTCCACCCTGACCAGTTACTAGAATGACAGTGAACAATAGCAAATTAGCATAAAACTGACCTTTCTTTATGCACATGTCATAACTTTGATTGTCTTACTGAATCAATAGTCTGTGCCAAAAGCAGCATTGAAAACTATTAATCATGGGCTACCATGAATCTTGCAGGTACTAGGGGTCTTATGAAGTATCCCCATCAAAAAACAAGAAGCAAGACAATTCAGCAGGCAACATTAGTGACATCTCCTTTTCTGCTGTGGCTTGTTTGTTTGTTTGTTTGTTGATGGACTGTTTCTGAAATAATTGTGATTTTTTTGACTGTTTCTTGTACCAACTTTTGACATGTTGCATTTGAAATGTAAGCTATTTTAATAAAATTATGACCGGCGCTTCAGTACAATTTCTTCTCTCCATTTGAATATAACTCACCTACAAACACGAAGATGATGGCTCACATAGTCAGTGGCACTTCTCATAAACACAAGGGGAGAAAAGCAGCAGTTTAGGCATAGATATTAGAAAAGGAGGATTAGGGACCCTTTAGAGAAAGTTAGAAAACTGTGGCTTGTCCTCTTCTGGGTCAATAAGATTGGATCCTACAAAATTACCTACATATAAGATTTTGGTGTAAGGAGTTGATTTGATACTTAGATTTTTGACATTGCATTCAAACCAAGTACCTGGATATGAATAAATCTTCCTTGTTACAAAAAAAAAAGTGTATAAAGTACCCATAAGTCCTCTCAGACACACCAACTTATAATACTCTTTCTGTGAGTATTCATGGCTGCAAACATGGATTATTTAGATGATTTTAAGCAGAGTCAGTGCTAAAACAACATAATCCTGCAAAGTATTCTCAGTTTTTATATTGTATCCACTTGCCTATCAGAGTGAATAGTCACACCAAAATTGTACTGTGCCTTGACTGTAACTCAAATAACATGTCAGACATTGTCATTACAGCCGAATCATATCTAGGGAAATCATTTCTAAGGGCAAAGGTACCTTACAATAATATGTTACCTGGCATTGAAATAGAATGAGAGCACTCAGGGTCCTCCACTCAGGTAACTTTTGGGTGGGGATAATAATTTGTTAAACCACGTGAATTACATCACACTTGCTCATCTGAGTGAGCTCAGCATGGGTCACAGACAGTAACACAGTGGGACTGTCTGCTTACCTATAACAATAATTGCAGAATAAAGGTTTAATAGTTCCACTGACCAGAATTTCAATGCTCACATTACAGCTTCATGAAGCTTCATCAGCTAGCACTGTATAAATCCTCCAAGGATTTATTCTGCTATCCCCATGGCAATAGAGATAAGTAATTCTGTTACCTGAGAAAGGAGAAAATGGAGGCACGATGAAAGTTTGAGGGCTGGTGTTTGTGGTTTTTTTCTAGCATAAAAAAAATAAGCAGTAAAGAGCACCACTTTTCTGTTTTGGGGTGGGTTTTTTTCCCCTCACAGTTCACCTTTAAGCTCAATTACCAGTTTAACCAACCTGCCAAATTTCACTTCTGAAACTCCTCTAGTTCCAGTTTTCCTTAGCTTTAGTACTAATTGAAGCTGCTGAGCTTACTTTGGTTGAACTGCTCTGCTGAGTTTCCTGCAAGAGATTTGTTCGGCTATTTCCAAAGGAGACCTGAACCATGCAGAACTGTCTATAGAACAAAAAATGATAAGCACTGTACAACTTTTGTTTTGTTGCAAAGTTATGAAATTTTGAACATCATTAAAGAAAAAGACAGTAATATGTCATAATTCATCAAAGACTCCTCTGAACCAGAAGGAACATAACAAGGACAGTGCAAAAATTGCCAACACCAACTGAATGTAATTGGTCGTGCACTGAAACACAAACCTGAGAAAACTCCAGAAAACACAAAGCAGTGGCAGACATCCAGCAAAATGATCTCATACAAAGAAATAAAGATTAACTGTTGGTTTGTTTCTTTTTTTGTTGTTGTTGGATTTTTTAATAGCTAGGAATTCCTGGTTTAACTCAGAATTAAAATTAAAGGGAAAATTTTAGCTTCCTTCCTTTCCCCCCTCTGTTCTGTAAACACCTAAACTTAGTTATGTAAATGTGGGAAAATATATGTATAAATAGATGTAAGCAGATTTTGTTGGCTATATAAAAGCATTTCAAATGAAATGAAGGATTCATATTCACAGAGGTCAGCAATAATATATTCATATTGCTGCACAAAAGCTTAAATATGTTAACAGGTTCTAAAGTATCTCCTATTTAAACATACTAAAAATATTTAAAGTATTTCCTATTTATAGCAATTTGGAAAGTACTGTTTTCTCCACTGCTACCTTTATGCCTATACATGAATAAATGTGATACTTACATATGTATATGAACATTTAAATAAAATACTAACCATGTATGGGTTTTAGGTAGTGAGATCTGTTATGTAGCTGACAGTCTCCCAAAATGAAGTTGCAATGTTATTTCTGTGGAAATTTCAAAATCAACACAGGTCAAATACCAGAAAATATGCCATAGAGAATAGTTTGGAGAACACTCTTGTATTGACAGGAAGACGGACTGCTTGACTTAATGAGCCTTTTGGTTCTGTAACAACTTTGCTTCTAAGAAAACAGATGAGAAACTAATGTTCAGTGCTGGAAGTGTGATATTAATAGCGGATCCGTTTGTGGTCTTCATTGGATACCTCTGGATTCACAGTGGACTAGAGGAACATGTATGTATGCATCTAAGTATTTATCAGCTGCTAATCTTAGTCAGTGTCTAGTTGCAGTTCTTGTACTCATAGGGAAAGTGGTTTCTGGAAATGACATCACAATTGTTTTAAAACTGAAGTGATTCCTGGAAAACACCACCAAGTATCTGTGATACCTCAGTCACTTTATAACAAGTTAAATTATTTCTAGCTGGTAGCATTGCAGGGGAAAAATACTTTTTCCGTTGCATTGCAGTGATTGCTGATCATCAGGGCAATGCACAGAATAGAAGTTAACCTCTGTGAAAGAGATACATTTTCAAATATTCATGACTTTGTGGAAGAAATATTTTTAGCTATGAAATTCTACGCAAGCATTCAGTCTGAGTGAGTTCTGTATATACATGAACAAAGCCACTCATTAAGGCGGGGGGGGGGGCAAGTTTTTTAATGGGGAAATTTGTTTATTCCTGGCTCCATTAGCTCCCAGGAATTTGCACAGATAAGTCAGTTTCATTTGTGAGTATGCCACATGTAGCTAGTATTTAAGGTCTAATATTTTGCAAAAGATCATGCTTCTAAAAATGGAAATTTCCATGTCTGAAGTTGAGATTTATATAGTCTAATTTTAGGCACTGAATTTGGAAGTTTGCGTTTCTTGATCAAAATACAAGAAAATAAATATCTAGGGTGCACTTCACAGAATCCAATTTAGAGTCCTTTCCTAATTCTGTTTCCCTCAAGTGACTACACTTTGGAAAGGTATATATTTAGTGGGGGGGCCTTAAAAGAGTTCCTTGTCCATTCAATCTCTTCACCTTTCTGCCACACAAAGTTGCATACATGCACATATTCATCAGAACCATCTCCTGAAATATGCCTTCCTGCTGTTTATGATATAGTGATTACTTTGGGATGCACACTCCTCTACCTTCACCAATCCTTTTTTCAGACTCTTTCCCTATCCCAGCGCTGCAGGAAGAGAAAGACAAGTGACATAGGTTGGGGACTTTAGAACAGGTGGCCAAATGCATACTTTCATTTTGAATGGTTTAAAACAACCAAACGATGCAATTCAGAAAATTCAGAAAACCCTAAGATTCAGATTCAGAAAACCCTAAGCCATCGACTCATCCCACTGATGTGTTTCTTTTGAAGACCCAGTTTTAGAACCTGTCTGTGGCTTTAATAAACATGTGTTTCCTAAAATACAAATTTAAAATACACCTTAGATTTCTTCTGGATAGTGAATGTAATAGTTCATATCATCTAGGCAAGTATAACTGTATTATCAGTCCTTCAAATTTACATCCTTCTGAAAAACATAGCAGGTTTCTTAACACCATGACCAATTCTGAAGGTGTTGTTTGGCAGTAGCCTCAGCATTTTCTTAAGATTAGTGTATTTTAATGTTATGTTGTCTTGATTTTTCTGCTATCAGTGAAATCCCCCTCTTGCCCTGAAACTCCAAATCTGAAAGTCTACTTAAAATTCTCCTTTCAGTTACCAAAACATTTACGGAATTTTCATTATCAGTGGATGATGAAAAAACACTGTCAGTACGAGGTTCTCGTTCTATTCTTGCAAACATCAATGTCATAGCACCATAGCTATCATCCTGCCTTCATTTCATGAGCAGCTCAGGGGTTCTACTTCAAGCATTTTGACACTACACAAAGTCAGATTGGAAAGATGGATATGGATGAGTCTACAGGGATGGTGTCTCTTGCTTTGCGGGCCTGCAAACTTAATTTGGCCCACAAGTTGCCAGAAATAAAATGCTATTCAAAATATATCTTTCAGCTATTCAACATAGAATTTTATGTACACATAATTTGATCTGTCTTGTGTCAATGGTTTATGTCCATAGCTAATGCCACATTTTCAAGTGAGGAAAAATTATGTGTTTCAGTGATAACCCAAAGACATCTCACTTCTGGAAACAAGCTCAAACATATCTCACAAAAGTATATGAGGATCAGTGATCACTCCACTCTAACATAGGAAATTGAAATATCATTTAAGGTGATGCTGAAATTATAATATAAAATGAATAATGTATAATATAATAATTATTATATTATACCATCAGAGAGAACAATTCATCAAGACAAATCCTTTTAGGACATAACCCCACACTCAGGCAGTCTTTTGTTTAGACATTGATCCCTGAATCCAAACACCATGACTTGGTGACTCGACTTTTTCTCTCCAATACCCTACCCTGTATCTCTACTGACATCTCCTGAACTCCACAGAGAGCCCAGGGTTCTGCTTCCTCTGATCTAGCCCTGCCAGGAACACATTTCTCTTAGGAGGAAACATACAGATTCCTTTTGCATGTAAAGCAAAGCATGGGAGGAAAAGGAGCTGGTGAAGATTGGTCTTTCAGATTTATGGATGGGGAATGGGGGAGATATGTGCAAGGTAAGTACCTGGACTAAGCAACTGGAATAGTAAACACAGCCTTATTTGACTCTATTGCTGCTGTTACATACTTTAATTTGATGAATGTCCTGGATTCACATTTAATGCCTTTGGAAAGGCAGCAGATAGACAAGGAATAAAGGCTCAGTAAGGGATTTTCTTTTACATTTTTCCTTAAGAAAAAGAATGTTCTACCTTGTCATTTTTTGAAAAACAGCAAATCCGAAAGTACTGCTTTTCTAAGGATGATCTCACCATTTTGAGGTGAAGTGTAATTATATACACAGCATCCAGTCAAATTGTAAGTTCTTTAGGTACACCCAGCAAACACAGTATCGTGCAAAGTGGGTAACACAAGTAAAGGAATATTGAATGCTTACCACTTCCTATCTTGCCTAACCTTCTTGCATGTCCCAAATAATCTAACAAACGTGATCTAAAGCACACAGAAACATCATATATTGAAGAGAAGATCTTTATTGATTTTCCAAGCCTCAGAAGTTCCTAGCTCTTCATAATTCATGGAAAGCTGCTGTTCCATTTCACTGTCTAGGCTAGTAGTCAAGACACTACCACAGCCAATAGCTCTCAATTGCTGTCTTGACAGCTTCTTAAAAGCAGTTCACCAGCACAGTGGTGATGCCTATGTTAGCCAGGTGAATGCCCAGAACACATCAGTGTGACTGACCAATAAACCCCTAAAATGGAAGAAAGGTCAGAGGAGATGGGCAAGGGCAATATACCCATGAAGCTCAGGGTATAATGCAGGGTGTGAGCAACTACAGCTATTGTAAAGAAGCTGACTTTTATCTCAACACAAAGGGGACAGGAGGGTGGTTTCTGTTTTAGCTATCAATAGTTGAGCGGGTCACCTGGTGGTGTTTTTCTCCCTCAGTTCATTAAGAGCATGACTACCTCTTTGAGTTAGACAGACCAGCATGGGGAAACTTAATACATGGCTTAGCCCAACATAGACTATAAAAACTGGACAACTAGTAAAACAAAAAATAATTGAAGAGAACAAAAAGCTTGAGCTAGCTTCAACCCACTTATTCCTTCCTGGCAACTGAGGACACCCATTGTCGTGACAGTGACACTACTATAGAAACTACTAATGGAAATCACATCCGTAGTGTGATTGAACTGTGGATTGCAATTACTATATTTTGCTAAGTGTAACTTACATTTGTCATTTGTATTGTGATTTCAGTATATTTTGTACCACTCTGCTAAATCAGAAATCCCGTGCAGCATTAACCATCCAAAAGGAGTAAATTTGATATTTAAAATTATACTCTCCACGTGAGGAATATCTAGAAGAACCTGGTTGGACAGTATTGGACTCTGACAGCTAGTCATGACCTTACTTCAGGTCCAGTTACACATGAGTACTGCTCTATATGTACTATTCCAAAATGGAGATAGATAACTTGATCCAGACATTTCTTCTTTCCATCAAAGCACTCCTGCAACAATTTAACTTTTTTGTTCCTTTAACTTGTTTAGTTCTTGTCTAAAGCACTTTAAAATACAGTACATAGAGGCATTATGTAAAAAGAAATGATTTATTCAGTGCAGAAATGGTAACTCAAATGTACTTTTTTTCCCAGGTATATTTCCTCTGGTTATCTTTTTATATTCACAGCAGTGCCATTTTCTGTCCAAAAAAATAAAGGTTCTGTAAGGAAAAAAAACATTGTAGTGTGCTCTATGGAGTCATCTCTTAATACAAAACAATAGGTATTGTACAAACCAACATCCTGCTAATGTTAAATCCATTTGGTATCACACAGATCAAACCTGGGTGATTAATTACAGACCTAATAGGAAAAGTAAACAATCCATCCTCATTGCAGAGCAGTAAGCATACATCTTCTTAATCACAGTGGGATTATAACATCCTACTCTCCACAGGTGTGTAGCTTTGTGTCACCAGCATCTGCTATGAATCATATAGAGTTATTATTCTCATTTTACAGTAAATACAGAGATGAAAATAACTATATGGTATTCGATTCCTGATTGCACAGAGAAAACAAAGTTATGTGCAATTTGGACTGTAATATTTCTTTTGGACTGTCTCATTTGCAACATAGTTTTTCTAACTATTATCATCAGTATCCTATCCATAAAATTGCACTTATCACTGGAACCTAAACTTATTAACTAAACAGCAATTATACTGCCATGGAAGAACAATAGTAAAGCACACAAGTGAGTACCGAAATGTTTTCTTTTTTCTACCACGCTGTGGTATTTCTGTTAAGAACAAAGCATAAGCTAAGTAAGTTCTGCCTAAAAGTATAAACATCAAGGTTTTCCTTTGTTCCATTTTTTTTTTTAACTTGAAAGCTGGCTTCCCCCCGCCCCCCCCCCCCCCCCCTTTCCCTTACAAATGCCACTGCTAGACACCAAATTTGGAGTCATGTTCTGCTTTGAACACTCAGCATGTGTTACAAACCAGAGAAGAACTTAAGTGGCTTGAGATCCAGGCCAGAAGTGGCTTGAGATCCAGGCCGGTTCCCATTCAAATCAGCAGAACAGATACCAATAACCTCCAGACAATCCAGATTTCATTTGGTAGCTTTTCCCAGAGACCATGTAGGTCTTAGCTGTTTCACCTGGATTTCATTTCCAAGATCTTCAGCTGTGGAGTCTTTTAGGTGATTATTAAAATTGTATGTATTTATATTTAACAACAGTGATGAACAGCAATGAACACCTGAACTGAAAATGAAAATAAGTTGTAGTTATACTGTAAAATTGCAGGTCAGTATTAGAAAAAATGGGGTTGCAATGGACACAGAAGTCATGTACTTCACCCCTCTGCCTTTAGGCTGAAACAGGTGTATCTACATCTTTCCTATCCTAGTCATAATGAATGTAATTGAATTTATTAGTACTAGACAAGAAAAGAAAACAAGATTTCAAGTTTAGAAGTCAACATTTCCTTCAGACTCCTTTTCACTGGCCTTTGATGATATTACATCTCTAGAATCCAGAACTGAGTAAAGCTGCTGTTCACAAATGCTTCTGTTGGAAATGGGAAAAAAAAAAAAAAAAAGCTATCTTTTAATTGTCCAAGAGAGAAAAAGTCCATTATTGGACAATTTTGAGATGTTCTTTGTCAAATTAATGGACGTCTTTCATAACTAAACTGCCATTTTTGTTGCAATTTGTTGGAGGAAAATACACCATGTTGGATCCAATAGCAAAAGGGGAGGCTGCCAAAGCTCCATTCCCCCAGGGCCAACCAGTGGTGAGACTGGAGATGTATTTCCAGTAAGCACACACAGAACACACAAATCAGATCCCACACCTGCTCTTGTCTCTCTGTGCTACTTTGTGTGTATGCAGCTGAGCTTTTAGCACAAAACAGATCTGTTGTATCCCTGAATTATATTTAGAGATGTTTAAAACGTGGATCCATCTAATGCAAGGTAGTTGGCATGTGACACGAATGCAAACTTGTCTTCTATGCAATGTATTTTGCGCAATTCTAGGAAACTCAATGACTCAAGACCCAATCCGAAGTTCAATGAAATGTCTGAAAACATGTTTATTTTCTCATCTATATTTGCATGTCCAGGATGCAGAAGTGGTTCCTTCTATGTGTGAATCTGATCCATGAAGTAAAAGGGTTCAATACTTTAGCAATAGCTTGCTTGATTTTAACAAAAAAAAAAAAAAAAAACTTTTAGAAAAATGGTGTTTTCCTTTCTTATTTATTCCAATACAGGATCATCATGTATTGAGGGTAATCATTTTAACCTCTATATGTTTAAATACATATATAAATATGAATGAAGAAAGTTCTTGGAGATCAGATCTGTACTTCAACAGCTTGTGTTTTCAAAATAAACCTTTGTAGAGCAGGAGTTCTTTATAGTTTGTCATTTATAACAAAAGTGCTTGGTAATTGACTCAGAGGAAGACAATTTCATGTGCTGATTCAGGTAACAGAAGTGGTAAATGCCAGATCTACCCTTTTTAATAATGGAAAGCCAGCATTCGATTAGGGTTAGCTGGGTACTGTTCTGCAGTTTCAGTTTACATTGCAATTATTGTTGTTTCATTCTGTTTCAAGTGAAAGAACACGGTGTCTAGTTGTATTTTAAAATGAATCCTTTTGTCAGTTTTGCTTTTCCTGATTCATAGGTTCCTAATGATGGGCGTACTGAAGTGTAGAGAAAGGTATATACTGTGTTTGGGAAGCAATGCTTTTTCATACAGTAATATTTAATATGAGGTACATGCAATGATCCAAACTCTACAAAGTTGGTGTAAGTAGAATTGCTTCATGCAACAGTAAGACACTCAAAGCATCTTTTCAAGGGGGTGTCTACTGATAGCTCCATCTTAACACTTGTTAAGATGAAACATAAAGTCTATAGCATATATTTCAAAACCTGGGATATACGGAAACCCACCCTTTTCCACATAATTCACTCAGCACAGTCAGTCACTTTTATTCAATGTCTGAGTTGAGAAAGCATCAGAATTTCCTTGTTTGAAAAGTTCCTAAATATACAGAAAAATAAATTATTTTAGGGGCTATAGAGAGACTGAGCATTTGACAATCAATAGAATGTGCCTCAAGCAAGAAGTACATACATACAAGAGCCATATATATCAATAGCTCTCGAAGCTGATCTCATTGTTTTGCATATAGTTCTGTCCATGTAGCTTTTCTTTTTTTCCCCCCCTTCTCATGCATGAGCCAGGACTGTGCCCCTACCATTGGCAAACTGTGTAGCAGCATTTTCTGGAGAAGCCATGTCACTGGGTACAAATCTAATTAAGTGCAGACAGATCCTTAGCTAGGAAGAAAAAAGTGTATTTTGTGATTATCAGATGACAGTTTATTTGGCTCTGCTGTGTTTTATATATTCCATACCATCTTGACTGGCAGATCTTTAGCTACCTACATCAGGTTGACTCAGCATTTTATTAAACATATGCACCAATAAAAAGAACATGTTTTTATAGGTTTTTCTTGGATGATGACCGAAGTGTTTATTTATATTTATAAAATGATGGGTCTTACCCTTTTAACAAGGTTTTGAAACTTCAAAGTAGGGTGTTACTGCTCATCTCTTACCCCTTTATTTCACTGCTGGTAACAGCAAAATCAAAATTTTATTGTAACTACTTACCTTGCACAAAACAGATCAATCTGCTCTACTAAATGTGTCACATGAGAACAGCAGTCAAGTCTAATTGATTTCAAAGTTATGTGGCACAACTACCATTATAGTATTTTCCTAAGATGGTCCCAGTCAGTATGTTTACTACTTTTTTTAAAAAAATATTCACTGGGCTGATTACATTTTTTTTTCATCAGTTGACTCATGCATATTACAAATAACCTGGAAATACATGCTTTGCATCCATCAAAACTATAAAAATCTAAGTCCATATTCTTCCTGGACTTAAGGCTTCTGCTTACGCTTGAATCTTCCAAGCCTATGCTCACACTCAGCCCATCAGTCTTACTACCAGCCCTAACAGTTCCTGAAGCGTGATGCAGACTTGCATGAGCAGATAATTATATAAAAGTTAAAATAAGATGGGTTTAGAAGGATTAAGTGATTCCGTATGTTATCTCAAAGACCTGTAGTTCAAGACAGAACAGTTCAAATAATTCATTGCTTTTTTCTTTGATAAAAATGTAGGTTTTAACCTTTCAGGAAGTCTTTTTCTACAGTGTCAGCAGCAACTCCAACCTGTCAGTTCAGCAGTACTTTACAACTCCTGCAGTTCACTTTGTGTGTGATAGGGAAGAAAGCAGAATGATACCCAGGCTCTTCCAGGGCTGTGAAAAATGCAAGATAGGAGTGACCAGTTATAAGGATACTTTCAAAAAACAGTTGAATGAGAACAGCTTCAAGGCAGAGTAGGTAATAAATAGAAAAATGATTACAAAATGAAAAATTTCTCCTGTAATGTGTGAACTGGTTCAGGGGACATGGGCTTAATGACTTCCTCTGTCATAGACTGCCTCAGAGACTTTAGGAAAGTCACTTAATCTCTTCCAAGCCATAATATAGAAATAGTATATTCCTTTTGTTTTTTTTTATTTTTTTTCCTTTCTTTTCAATTTAGATTTGAAAAGCTTTTTTCTTATGATGCACCTGCATGTTTTTTGGCATTGTCTCCTATAACTTCATTATTGACAAAATTAATACATACTAGATAAATTGAGAGCAGGGTGGACTAGTTAAACTTCCAGGTTCAAAAAGCTGAGATCAGTGGCACAACATCCAGCTGGTAGCCAGTCACTAGTAATGTCCCCACTTGGAGAGGAGGCACTACTGGGGCCAATAATATGTAACATCTTTATTACTGACCTGGATGATAGGACAGAGAGCATTCTCATCAAGTTGTAGATGATACAAAATTGGGAGGAGTGGTCGATGGTGTTAAGTGTAGTTTGCAAATGTTTGGTAATGGGAGGGCTACAGTGGTGTCCTCTAAAATAATAGGGAAGGGGCTGCCCTGTGCTGGATTCATATGGTTCCAGCCAGTTTCAGACAGCTCCATAATAGACCCACCACAGGACACAGCTGAGCCTACCAGCAAAGCTGGTGATGCCTTTGTAGAAACCTATTTAAGAAAAAGCAGGAAACACTGGAAAGAGAGAGGAGGGAATTAGAGGGGAAACAATGGGGGAACACCAAGGGCAGAGGAGCAGGAGGTGGTCCATGGCAGAGCAGGTATTCCCTATCAGGGACTGCAGCTTGTGGAGGACCCATGCAGAAGTAAATCTTCCCTAAAGAGAAAATGGCACATGGATGATCCTATGCCAGAGCAGTTAGTTATGCCATCAAAGGGGTTGCAGCCTGTAAAGAACCCACACCAGAGCATAGGAAATGAGTGAGAGGGAAGGAGCAGCAGAGAGAAACTACTACCACTACCACCCCTTACAATGCCAGTTGTCTCACTGAAGGGACTGAGTATAAACTGCATCAATAGCAACATGGGGGAAGAGTCTGAAGTAAAGTTGAGCCTGGGAAAGGTGGAGGAGAGGTGTTTACCGTAAGTGTGTGATTGCTTCTTTTTTTGTTTTTGTTTCCCGATATCCGAATCGGTACTCAAATATCTACATTAAATGGAAATAAACTAAGTCAAATTACCTGAAGTCAAGTATCTACTGCCCTCACTGGTAACTGGTAAGTGATCTCCCTGTCCCATGAACTTTCTCATTCTCATTCTTCTTATGTGCCTGTCAGAGTTCAAGGAACATCTGGAAAATGGTCTTAGTCATATGGTTTACTTTAGGCAGTCATGTAAGAAGCAGGGAGTTGGACTGGTGGTCCTTGTGGGTCCCTTCCAACCCAAGATACTCTGATTCTATGATTCGATTTTCTCCCTCATCCTCCTGCCAGGGGGAGAGGGGGCAGTGAGCAAGTGGCTATGTGGGTGCTTGGATGTCAGCCAGGTCAATCCACCACATTGATACACCATGCAGTTGTGTTTAATTCAGAGGGACCTTGACAGGCCAGAGAAGTGGGAAGAGAGGAACCTCTTGAATTTCAGCTATGGGAAATGCCAAGTCCTGCACTTGGTGAGGACTAGACACATGCACCAGCACAAGCTAGGGACTGACTGGCTGGAAAGCATCGTTGCAGAAGAGGGCCTGGAATCTGGGTGGATTACTAGTTGAACATTTTCCCATTAGGTAATATTTCTTTATTATCAAAAAGAATTACAAAACTTTATGCATCAAACAAAATGTATCCAAATAAACATATGAATCAATAAATATGGAATATATTTTGTATAAAAATAACCTGTGTTCTCTTACAGAAGTCAAGGGTACAAACCTTGCTTTTGGAGTTACTGTCTTTAGGTGTGCAGGTGTAAAAATTAAGGTATACTGGCCAAATATCTCCTACAATATTCATTGTAGACATGATATAGGTTAGGCTTCCAAAGGATGAAATACTACATTCTACAACCCTATTTTATTAACCTGTTGAATATTGTTACAGACATTTTCTATAGCCATTCTTTTCAAAGGATCAAACCAGCCCCTCAGACCTGATTCATTTTTCCTTATCCTCTGTAGGTATATTTGGTGTAAAAATAGACATATTATCAGATTAATGCTGTAGACTCTGTTCAAATGTTAAAACTTATACCATTTAGGAATACTGACATACTGCAAGGATTTATAACAATAGCAATGTCATTTGGAAACTTTATTTATCCTCAGTCTTTTGTATCCTTAGCAAAGACCTGAAATTTAGCTTCCTTGTAAGTTACCAAAACTCAGTAATGTCTCTATTCAAGGAGAAGATGATGCAGTTATCTAAATTAAATAATGCTGCAAAACCTATCATAAACATGCAAAATATTAGAATTAAATACACTGTTAGCCTACGGTAATAAATAATCTATCTTGCTTTTTTTTCCTAAAGTTTAAATAGAAGTTGAAATGTTCCTTAGCTACATGAGAAAATCACTGGGAATTATTTTACTTCTGTTCTCTAAAGCATTTTCTGGTCTTGCACTTTAATTTATGCAAGTTTCTATCTAAAAAAAAAAAAAAAAATAAAAAAGTATACCTAATTGTCCTCTCATTTTTACCTTTCTCTACTAGAATTAATTAGTCTAAAATGGTAGTTATTCCTCTTCCTACTTTTATCTGAATAAATCCAAATTAATCATTACAGATCTGATTAGGGATAGTTTGCAAAACATTGGCACAAGTGGCAGCAGAATTTACCCAGTTATACTTTACAGGAGAACTGCTCTGGTATAGAGATAACTTTCTTCATGGCGTTGTATTTTGGATATGTGACTAAAATAGCAATGACAACTTGTCAATGTTTCAGCTATTGCTGAACAGTGCAGCATCAAGGCTTCCTCTGCTTCTCATGCTGCCCAACTAGCAAGTAGGCTATGAGTGGGTAGGAGGCTGGGAGGTGATCTGGCCATCACAGCTGATCCAAATTGGACAAAATTTTCCATATCATATGACATCATGCTCAGCAATAAAAGCTAAGGGACAGGAGAAAGAATGGAGGGGTGTTTGGAGTTGTGGCATTTGTCTTCCTAAGTAGCTCTTAAGTATACTGTGTCCCTGCTTTCCAGGAGATGCCCAAATATCTGTCTGCTGATAAAAACTAATGAATTAATTCCTCATTTTGCTTTCCTTGTGAATATAGCTTTTCTTCCCTTATTTTGCTTCCCTTATTAAACTTTCTTTATCTCAACCCACGAGTTTTCAGCTTTTGTTCTTCTGATTCTCTCCCCCATCCCACGGGGGGGGGGGGGGGGGGTGGGGGGGTGGGGAAGGGGGGGGGGGGTGGGGAGGCAGGGAGTAACTGGGTGGGTGCTTAGCTGTTGGCCAGAGTCAACCCACCACAAGAACCCACATCCTCAGAATCATTGATCCTTTGGAAAGAGAAAATACATATTCCCCAGGATGGTCCAGTGAAAAGCAGGACATTTCTGATATGTCATCCTAAAGTTGACATGAAGGTCTTAAGTTACCACTATATCCAGATGGCAGGAATTTAGCGGCAGTTAGGAGTATGAGGGGTGGTTGGTTTTTGTTTTTTTTTTTTTCTGAGAGGAAAGAAATAAATAAGAGATATCCTAGGGGCAAGTTTCACTGAACCACCGTGCTAGAAACTGGATTGCTTTTGGACAGGCTACAGGCTGAAACACAATAAAAATTTAGAATTAGTACAGCACATGCGTCAGCAAAGAAACTGCTTCTAGCTGTCCCCAGGCTGGCAAGCAGTGGCTAATAATTCTGGGATGTAGTCTCATGGGGCAAAAATTCTTCATATGGTTCTTGATCTGTGTGCTGCTCATGGCTTTAATAGGGACAATTTCCTACCAGAAACTCAACTAAGAAAAAATGCATTTTATGCAAAGTATTATATTTTTTGCAACAATTTAGTCTTCCATTATCTACTTCCTATCTCATAGCTAGATTTCTTTTTTATAGCTTTCATACTTGCTACCTCTATCAAAAATACAGGAGAGGAGAGGGGAGGAAAAAAAAGAGCCTTCCTTGGAGTCTTGTTACTACTCTACTTTGTATTCCAATCTTAATCAAAAATGTACAATGCATCCTTCTCCTGAAAACATTAAAAATATGACCTATTCTCAAAGATATGGCATAAACTGGGCTGAAGATTTGATTTGGTCTCTATTTTGTCCTGATCACATCATTGCTGTGCTTTTCTAGTAAGAATGAAATCTGCAACCTCTAAATTGTTCCTCTTCATTAATTATTTTCTTATTTCTTGACTGCTCTGTATCTTTTCATTCCTTGACTCCTTTTTATGTCTCAGCAGCAGCTTTTTTCTTCACCCTCTCTATTCTATTTTCATCTCACTGTACCTTCTCCATCCCATTTACTCCTCTATATTTTTAAACAACTTACTGATAGGAGTCTATAGATTTATTTTCCTTTCTTTCCTTCTCATTTCAGTATTTTCCATCGGTCAGTCATCCTTTGAAATATTCCTATGTTTGCTTAAACTCAAGGGCCAATATTATACCAGTAAATATAAAAGTCTGTCTGACTTCTTCATGTTACAAAGCTCCCTTTGACTTTTGTTACTGGTTTATGTTTTACATTTAGTTGAGATTTAGGATCTGTGAATATTTCAAAATATTCAAAACATTGTGAATTTAGGAAAGAGTATAAATATAAAACATCTAAAAGAAAGAAAAAAGAAGGCCTGGATTATGCAGAGAAAAATAGGCACTGAATTCTTATATTTCCAGAGAACTCCGTGTGATTTTAGATAGGCACCTTCCACTTCTGACTACTTTGTTCCGTGGCAAAATTTCTGTGTTGTGAAGTACTTCTCCCATTAAAGCAAATTAAAAAAATAACAGAACATTTGAAACATGATTTCTATGTCACTCTGAGGGCATTGTGTTTGCCAGCTGGTGATCAACCAACTGGGTTTGGCTATATATCCAAGACCAGATCCTCAGTGGTCATGAATCACTAGGGCTCAGCTGAAGACAAGAGAGCTATGATATCTTACACCCAGTAGCTCTTCTCCACGTATTTTGCCTTCACAGGTGAACAATATATTCTACTACCTACATCAGCTGGGCTAAAACCTGCTCTTCTGTGTCCAGTCTAAATAAGAACTTTTTGACTCTTATCTAGATATAGATATATATATATATGTACAATACATATATAGACCTACTATATAGCACATGAATGAGGCACATTGAAATTTTCATATTTTTATAATGATCAGAGTATTCATAATTTTTAGTTAAGATGTTCATTTCAGCCATGCATTAAAGTTAACTTTATATGGCATCTTTTCCTCTTGTATTCATGACTTCTGAATTTGGAGACATGTAAATGGAAACAAGAAAATGTATTTGTTCAAGGCATAAACTTGGAGTTGTGGTAATCATACTCCGGTTTTTCATTGTGGTACTATATGTTGAAAAGTAATAACTGATATTTTAGGTACAAACCCAAAAATACTCATTTATTTCATTCTATTTTCATGCCTTTTTTTTTTTTTTTTCTTCCTTACTGGTTTCAGTGTTTATTCCACTGACCTCAGGCTGAGAGTCATCTTTACTTTGTATACACCTTGGACAGGATTCAGCTACTGATGGCTGACATCTAAAGATGGTTTTGTAAGTGTAAGCCACAGAGTCCAAGCACCCGCTAAAAAGTGAAGATTTAGTCAATAGAGGTGAATAGTGCAGAGAGCTCTGACCATGTGTGGGTGGGTGTTGTCAGGTAAGTTTAGATGTTTGGTAAACTCCAGTGAATGTATCAAGCAAAGGCAGGTTTCAAGAGGTGAGTTAGAGGACTCATATCAGGTGGGAGTTGGGACAGACAGTTGATAGAGATTTGAATTAGGCTTGTGTTGAAGGAATAAGATCTTTTACATGAGAGGCTGGGGAGATTTAGATAAAATGTGTTCATCTTTATTACAGAGTCATTGGCTAAAAACAAAATGCAGCACTGGGACTGAATGTGAAACTCTACAGAGAAATTAAAATGTTAAAATACATTATTTATGTGTATTGGCATTATCCACATTCAGAGATTATTGATGGGGGGAAAAAAAAGGAGAAAGGAGGGAGACAAGAAGGGCATACAGAGTTTGTGGCATGAACTAATAAAGCAAAAGCGGTTGCAGCCTTTAGAAACTAAATTTCATTCTTTCCGGTCTCCAACAGCTTTCTTCTACAAGACCACTTTTTGCTCCATCTGTTATCAATAGGTGCAACTCTGAGTGTGTGCTGCAGATTTGTCAGTCTAGGTGATGCTTTTTTTTTTGTTCACTCTTTTAGCACCACTGAAAGCTGACAAACCTAACTTGAAAGATAAAGCTATCTCAGTAACATTTAATTATCTCTGATACTCAGTCTTTTTAAAACGTCACATATTTATATTAAATTACTTAAAAAATAGTCATAAACAATAAAAGAAACAAAACCAAAGGCCCGTCCAGCACAAAACCTATTTTTTGGGGAAGTACAAAAGATTGAAAACCAGTATTCCTCAATTTGAAGAGTAGGACAAATTCAGTTTTAGTCTTTGAATAGAAATATGCTTAGTTTAACTAGTCTACTTTCAGTTTCTTTGACCGGGTCCAAATCTCCCCTCATCCACATGGTTCTGTAGGAATTAGTGTCCCACCTGGGCACCAATTACTCCTTTAAAAGGATACAGGTCTTACACAGCTCCAGTGAACACCTTGGACCTTAAGGTATCTCAAAAGGCATTAGATGCCTCTGTGTAGGCAACAGAGTCAATCCCTCTTACTTGCGTTATGTTCCTTTCTTCTCCCTTTTCTTCCTGAAAATAGCCAAGTAAAAATTTGCTTTAAGAGTTTTACACACAGCACATGGCAAAACATTTGATCATATCAGTTCTGTGTAAATCAGAAACTTAAGCCCTCCATAGGGAGGGAAAACATTTATTTGAATGCTGATAGATATATTTTATTCTTGAGGCAGGGGTTAAAAACGTTAGGGTTTTGTGGTTTGCTTTGTTTTGTTTCTTTCCCCAAATCTATTCTTAAACAAATCAGGCAAACAACTCACCTTACCAAGCACCAGGGGGAAATGAATATAGGGATTCATAAGTACTCTCCTAGTTTGTATGCATGACTCACCGTCTGGTGGCAAAAATCAATTTGCCTCTTTAAAAAGGCCCTCTTGGGAATAGAAGAATGCAGAGCTGTAATGGTTTACTGTCTTGAGTGTCTTTGTCTCATGACAAACAAAACTGGAATTGACAACAGAGAGTTATACTCATGAGCTAAAATGATTCACGTGCTGTGACTTTTTCCCTCACCTGGCTTTGCAAAACTGCACCTGCAAAACAGTGCATCTATGTAATTCATGTAGTCACCTCGACTGCATGCTTCCCTAGCATTTACAGGCACTGACAGTGCCTTGTGTCTCACTAGCTATTTATGTGCTCTGATATCCCATTACAAATCAAGCACTCTGTTGTCTGCACAAATGTACAGGCGTTCCTAAATATTAGACCATGCACAACTGAAAACCGTGCCGAGAATGTTTCAACCTTCATGTTACACAGTGAAGTATATGAAAGAAAAGATGGGAGTGAAAATCTACACACATTTCATTACCTTATAGGCAGCACCAGAGCGTGGAGACAGTATCAGGCAGAAACTCAGGAAATACAGGTTTTATTGACAGTTCAGGCCTTGACCTTCTCTATAAGTATAGACACATACTTTCACCTGTCTGTGACCGCTCCCCTTCTAGCAGGTCTTGCTTTCTTTAGTTAAGAGGTAAAAATGTGAAGTACCGTCCATTTGTGCGTAGCTAGTGCAGAGGGTCTTCTGTTTCTTAGTCACCAGCTATTTTTGTATTACAGTTAAGATCATGCAGTAATACCTTCCCTTGTTTAATCTGTATCTTCCAAATGTTAATACAGCGTTGCTAGCTAATTCCACATCAAGGTCTGCCCAGTACATCAGGATTTTTTTAAGCATCTAGCTTATACACAAATAGTGTTAATTACTTGTTATATTTCCCTGTGAAATTAACTGAGGCTTTGATATAATAAAAAGGACATAGGAGATCACAGCCTGTGGCAATGAAATGCTGGACTTGTCAGGAAACCTTTTGAATTCATACTTGTTCTGATTGTAAATTTTGCAATTACTTGTAGATTTTCTAATTAATTTGTTGTGGTTTAACCCCAGCTGGCACCTAAGACCTACACAGCCTCTCGCTCACTCCCCCTACCATGGGATAGGGAGGAGAATCAAAAGCGTAAAAACAAGAAAAACTTGTGCATTGAGATAAAACCAGTTTGACAGTAAGCAAAAGCTGCATGCACAAGCAGAGCAAGGCAGGGAATTGATTCACCAGTTCCCAGCAGCAGGAAGGTGCTCAGCCATCCCCAGGAAAGCAGGGCTCCATCACGCATGACAGTGGGAAGACAAACATCATAACTACAAACATCCCCCCTGCCTTCCTTCTTCAACCAGCTTTATATATTGAGCATACAGTATGGAATATCCCTTTGGTCACGGGAGTCCACTGTACCAGGGGTGTCCCCTCCCAGCTTCTTGCACACACCCCCGGCCTGCTCAGTGCTGGGGTGGGTGGGTGAGAAGCAGCAAAGGCCTCGGCTCTGTGTAAGCGCTGATCAGCAATAGCTAAAATGCCCCTGAACAGTCAACAGTTTCCAGCACAAATCCAAAACATAGCCCCATACTATCTACTGTGAAGAAAATTAGCTTTACCCCAACCGAAACCAGCACAAAAGTGAAAACAAAAATAAATATTTTGGAAAAGAAAAGGAAAAAAGGAAGAAAAAGGAATGATTAAGAAACCTTTCTTTCTCCCTGAATGTGAATTCAGTCTTGTAGTAAAACCAGAAGCATATCAAGTCAGTAGAAATGAAAACACTGATTTTTTAATATTATTTCAGCTGTAAAACATAGAAAGGTGGTTAAAAACAAGTAAAAAGGCACCTGTCTCCTATATGAAGATACTCTGGGTGACAAAATTATGTCCCAAGTTCACATTATATGCAGTGATAGGCTGTCAGTGTACAGATGATAAGTTCTTTGGCATTGAATGAAGAAAAATAATTCAATCTAAAGCAAGTTAGTAATACGCATAAGGATATCCTGGACTGATTGTGCAAGCAGATGTTCTATGAATTCAATCAAGAAATGTTTTTTGTCACCTCTGTTCAAACAGGCAAGCCAGCTTCATTTCCCGTTGAGATGAGAACAGGAATCCGTTGCTTACTCTATTAACAATAGACAATTTTTCTAATAATGAATAGATTTTTTTCAGTCCTCTGATGAGATTGTTGAGTGCCAGATGTAGCTGTGAGAATTTTTTATTTTATTTTATTATTTTTTTTTCACCCTCCTTATATCCCTCTCCAACAGCACAATGCTTATATCTCGAATATAAGCTAAGAAAGGAGATTGGTTATAAGAGAAAAAATCAGCCTCATACATGCATACATTTATTCATTGAAATGTTACTTGGGTCCAGGTCAGCTAGAGGATAACATTGGTGAGGTACAGTGATAGCAAAATGTTCATATACTCACACGTGTTTTCTCTGTATACTAAAAAATATGCACTGAAAGGAAATTTTTCAATGGAAAAAGGAAAGGGAAAAGGAAACTTTTTAAATGTTAGGTTTATAGACCCTGACATAATTTTTTTAAATTGTGTAATATTTTTTTTCTTGAAACTTAAATTTTTATTTATGATCTCAGACTTACTGTGGGTTTTGGAGCCCTCTCTTCTCGAAAGAAGAGACCACTTTCACTCTTTCTTTCTTTATAAAAAATGTAAGTAAATCAAAAGCATTTTGCCGTTACTTACAACCATTTTACTATTACTTACAACCAGAAACAAAAGAGAGAGTGTCAGGTATTCTCAGCACTCTGCTTCTAAACCTGTCGGTTTGCCTGTGCATATAACTGTAAGGAACTGGCATTGCATTATTTTACATTTCTTTGCTTCAAAGAGGTTTCCACATATGCTAAAGTAGCAAGGTCAGGCAATAACTTCTTATGACAGTCAGAGAACTGAGATTTTGTTGCGCAACCCCCAACAATTCCAAAAACAGTTAAGCTTTTTTTTAAACAAAAAAACAAACACAAAACTTTCTGAGCATAACCCATTGGCATCTTGCTTAATAGGCACAGCTCATGGCCTGCTGGGCCAGCATAACTTAGTAGGAAAGGGAGATGTTGCTGGGAAAATGAGCACAAGAGAGATGAGTTGTAAAAGTGTAATTGGCATACACAGCAAAACATCCCAGAAGACTTGGAAGACTTCTCAGTCTCGAAAACATTTACAACCAAGCACAGTGATTTATACCCTCCTTCTAGTGGATCTACTCATGAGAGCAAGTAATATGCTCAGGAGTAATTAACAGGCCTGAATTTTCTCCTTTATTTTCACTGACTCTCACACCTCTTCACACTGTCAAAGAGGTGTGAAAGAAAGGCTGAGAACAGGGTCTTATTTAATATTTTTCCTCAAAGACATTTTTGTGCTACCAATCCAGCTTTGGAGAACAAATGCCACCAACTAAGCAGAATCCACAAATGTGTAAAGCCACATGTCCCCATCTCATTCTTCTCATCATGTGTGCTCTGACGGTTCCACAAAACAGCATCAGTTCCCTAAGACAGCATTCATCTAAATAAGTTGTGAACTTCCAAGTCTTATTAGCAAAATTAAAATGATAAAGTAGGCAATTTATTTGTCTGATTTAGATCTTTCAGTTTTCTTCTGCTTTGTACTTTTCCTCCAAAACACATGTACATAAACTGACAAACATGAGACTATCCAGTCTGCTGCATGAACTCAGGTATCCAGGCGTGGTCAGCAAGTCACTATTCCTAACTTAAACATTAGTTCTAGTAAATGATAACTATCCCACCTCTTCTAGGTTTTAAACCAACAATTTAAGGCTGCCTATTCAAAATAGCACTCAAATTCTTGAGCTTTCAAGCTTGTGCTGAAGTTTCAGTAATATCGATGGGACCAACATGTGCTTAAGGAAGGTCTGATCTGATTTCTGAAAACCAAGCTGCTTAAATCTGAACTTAGGGCTAAAGCTGCCATATAAGATGAAATATGATAAAATTACTTTTCACCCTCTAATCCAAGGGGAGTTTGCATGACTGAAGACATTTAATATTGCACTGTGCTTCCATTACTAGGCAAAATACGTAAGGAAGTTTTGACTGAATTCAGACTATATTTTATATGCATTTGTAACTGTAGTTGTCAGGGAAGTTTTCTTCTTTTTAGATATTTGAGTTAGAACAATATCACTTGAAAAAAGTATTTTTCTACATGTTTAGTCCCTGTTTTAAAATTGTATTTTATTCCTAGTCTTTTATAAGAAATTTAACCCAACTTTACAGCATCTTTCTTTGATTTTTTTTTAATAATATATTTTGGTGTGAGTTATAAAACTTTCTGCTATGATCACATACACAGTTGTGTATGACAGATAGACATGATTAAAGCTCATGTGTACAATATCCATTCCAAGAGAAATCTATGTGGTATAGTTTTTGTCTTCAAGATACTTTGGGATTTACAAAATTTTAATGAGGCTCAAGTAACCCTCTGTTCTTTCTAACCTAAATTAGTAATAGATTTCTCTTATATTTCTCACAGATGTTAAATATTGATAAACATCTTTCCTTCAAAACTTTTACCACTTAATTTTCCATAGTAGAAATAGTTTCATTAAAGCTTCAGTTTCATACATCTCAATATTCAAAATCAATACTGTAGGTGGAGCAAAATTAATTAAAGCTAAGCATTATCCAGTAACCAAGGGCAAAGTCTTGATTCAGCTCCATGGCATGATGACCTCTGATTTCACTGCAACCAGGATCCCAAACCATCTGTGGTATTTATACTATTCCAGCCAAGATCTCATGACATTCTTTAATGTCTTTAAATGATGAATCTTTCCTGAGAAGAAATCTGATGTGGCAAGTTGGTTGGTTTTGGCTAATACCTTCTTCCTTCTCATAATGGATAACCCTGAAGAGACTGGCTGAATCAGAGATCTCATTACACTACCTGGCTATATCAGAACAGTTCTGAGACAGGAGAAAATTTAGGATATTAGCTTCCAATAATTTCTGAAGTTATCTTTCCCCTACTGTGCCCCTCACCACTGTCTCCCAGCCACACTCAGCCTCACAGACCCATCACAACAGTGTTGCAACCCCAAGGCAGAAGCGGGTAGCTGGAGCAGTCAGGCAGAAGTGCAAGGAGGCAACAGGGCAAGGGAGAGCCTTGTGCAAGGCTGCTGAGGGGAATCCCTGGCTCTCAGCTACTGCTGTCCTCTCCTCAGCTGCTGGTGTGAAGCCTTTGCCTGAGGAGAGACGCCCTTATATGTGGACCACTGGTCCAGAGAGTCAAGTGAGAAACATTCAGGTAGGACCCCTTTCATATCAAATAAATTCAGAGCGTATCAGGACAAGACTTCCAGCTGTGCTATTAGACCGTGTTTGTTCAGTTTCACCGAGGCCCACATCATGACAAAGATTTTAGAAAGTACCATTTAGGACAAACAGCATCAGGTTACCAAACAGATCCTACTGTGGATAACACTTGAGGGAGAAAGCCTGCAGGGAAGTACTATTTGATGTAGTTTTCATTCTGAATGAAACCTCCTCCAGAAAGGAGTCCTAGCTAACATATCATCTTTATTCTACCACAAGGTTAGAAAGACCCTTCACCACTGCTGTAACTCATTCCTGAACTTAGACGCATTGATTTTCCTTCCTGACTTACAGGGAAGTTTTGCTGTAACACCATGGAACACCTTCTCCTGAATTCTGCCCTTATAAGCTGTGTAGGTACTTCTAAGGGCAGAATTTGCCAAAGGTGTTTCAATTTTCTCTTTTCAATGACCTAATATTATTTCAAGTGAAATAATCTTAATATACTTGGTAGCACTAGATTTTGATAAAAAAAATGTGGTTTGAAAAAAATATATTTTATGCCTAAGTCACACTGTCACTTTATATTAACCTCCTTATCCATTTCACCTTTATACTGTCCTCTGTATTCATTCATTTTTAACTAAGCTATCTTTTTTCAGTCCTGACATAGATTTTAAAAAGACAGGAGTGCCCATCTCAGTCTGAAAGAAAGATGTTGCCCCGGCAATTAAAAGCAGCTTAAACTCTTAGTAAGCAGAGTAAAATTTTTTAGAACCATGTTCATACTGTAAACTAATGAAGATAATGTATAACTCACACAGTTTTTCATCCTTGAACCTTTGAGTGCTTTACAAAAAGTAAAGTCACTTCAGCACTACAATGTCACTTTGTTCAGTGATTAGGGACCCTGAGTGGTTTTCTTCTACCAATAATTCCCTAAAAAGAAATGCTGCTTTATATCCAAATGTACATCAACCAAATACAGTTGAAATATCAGATTTTGTGAGCTATTTTTTTGTAAGTCTCTTGCACTGGGTTTTGATTCTGAAGCACTAAATGTGACATTTCTGTAAACAGAAAAATTGTTCCTGCACCACATTTCCATGGTCATACTCCTAATTAAAAAGACCTCCAGACTAAAATCAGTAATGACAGTATTCAGCATCTGTAAATGACTGTTGTGGCTTGTTAGGTTTTGGTTGGTTTTTTTATTATTATTATTATTTCTTTAATTTTAATCTGATATCAGATTTTAGAGACAGATCACTTCGGTATATAGCTGTATTTTGACATTTCATTGGATTTAACAAATAAGAAGGCATTTAACTAATGTCCTTTCTATCATCAGAATCAGTAGACCTCAGACCCTGCTGCTGCATTTATGTGTGTATGTAATTACAGCACACTTCATGAAGGTTTCTAAATGCACTTGAGAACACAGAGTGTCCTTACAAGAGACATTCTCCACCTGCATGTGCCCATGTCAAGAATCGCAGTATTTAGTAACAGAGGTACAACACAAATGCCTTTTGTGCTGTATGCTAATGATCATGAAGCAGCATTTAAATATGTGGTACCTCCACAGCTCATGTTGCTATGAACTCTTGTTTGTGGTGTGTCAATAGGTTACAAGAAATCACACAAATCTTCCAGCTAAGGTAGAGTAAAAGTCAGTTCGTTACAAAGATTTTTGTAACACTGTTCCATGTTCCTTGTTTTTATGAGTGCCTGTGGTACACAAAAAGTAAATTGAATGCAGATAGCCAAAAAGTGTCTTCTAGCTAGTTCTGCACTTGTCTCAGCCCAGGTTAGGGAGTTCTTTATACTCTTGCAGTATCTCTACTCCCTAAGCCACCACACAAAACATTTTAACAGGCCCCTGTTTACCATCCCAAAATTTTCTATTGCGGGATTTTAAACAACATAATAACCCTACCTGCAAGGATACTACATCCACTTTCATTAGCCTGGCTTTCAGTAAGAAATTTAACTCTACAGAATGCATCAAAACCCCTGCTGTGAAAATGCCATCTTCTAAGTGCAGTCAAAAAAGCTCTATAATTTCTTATTCTTTCTAAAATCAAAATTATTTGAGGCTCTGATTTTTCCTTCATTTCTAGCTGTAGTCTTGGTGATTTTATAAATCCTGAATAAAATTAAGACATCATACTTTGGACAGATGAACACAGATTTTCTCTGTTATTCACAGTCCTTTGTAGTCTTCATTAGCATAGACTGAGTCACCAACTTGCTAAATAAACAGAACATGTAGGTTAGACATGTTTTTTCACCTGACTTGTTTCATGATGCAGAAAGTACTTAAGTTCTGTTTCAGCCCTTTCCTGTGTGAAAACAGAATGATCCAATTAATAATGGCAAATTACAGCCAGAAACCCATGCCTGAATTAGCTTGTCAGGACAATGAGACTTTTCTGCTTATTATTTTGAGAAAACTAAAGTGAAAGAGAGAAACTGTGAGCAGTTGCAACATTCTCAGTCCTTTATCAGAGCTACATATATATGTGTGTAAAACAGTTTGCAGGATTAAAGCTTTAAGCTAAAATGAATAAATAAATAAATAAATTCAAGTTTTATGGATGAAGCATTAAGGAAAATGCCTATTTTGGAGTACTTGGAAAAACAGGATCAGTTATTTAGTAATGAATTTAGAAGGTTAAAATTCCTTTTAGTACAAACCATCCTGCTCCCCTATTCCACTTCTATTAGCAATATTATGAAGACATGCTAACTCTGAAAGAGGGCTACAAGAGCTAGGATTTGATGGTAGAGCTCACCAAGAGAAAGAATCAGGAAAGACTTTGGCTGCTTTTCCCTAGACCCTGTCTGGACATGACATCATGAAAGGACTCACTATGATTTACAGCTGCTTATTTATCCCCAAACTCTCATTGAAAAATATACTGTATTAGGTTTTTTTAAGGACTGAAGAGATTTCCATCTCAGAAAATGTACCAAGTATTATTGTGTTGCTAATGAGTATTATAGCAATTGCATAATAGACAATGCACAGACTAAGAGACGAGATAAAATAAATGCAATAATGAAAGAGAGTGAGAACAATAATAAGAAAGCAACCTTTCCCGTTGTGCTATGAACACTCTTTCCCCAATCAATCTTCTAACAAAACCACCCAAAGTCAAACAACTTGCAGGTAGCTTGTTTGGCAGCTGTCTGAGCTGCTGTGCACTCGCTGAAATAACTCACCCACAGATGCCTGTGCCAACCCTCCTGGCAGCAGCCAGGCTTTGGAGCCTATCTCACAGTGTCTGTAGCAGGAAGACCACAGCAACAAAGACTGACTCTTCCCCCACAGGCTTTGTGTTAAATTCAGCCATATTACAGCCATTCTCTTTACTGGAAAGGTGCTTACAGCATTCTCAAGATAGGTTAAAATGGTAACCAGTTAAGAGGTACTATTATAACACTATTATAACATCAATGCATTGTGGAAACAATAACAACAAAACTGCTCCTTACTCAGTAGGAATAAATGGATTTTTACTTTATCTTAGTCTATCAAATGAGTGGAGAATCATTTCCTTCCTCCCAGCCAGAACAGCTGGTACAGATAATTGTTATATGGGTTAGGGATAAGCACAGGACATAAAGACACCTGCCATCAGCTAAACCATAGTAGCTTAGCTGACTGTGGGCAGTGCCTTATGAGGGCAATCAGCAGCTCAGCTTAAAGCTGAAAACAAGATTTCATTTAAATCAAATCACTATCTTCAAATAATGCATAATTATAGCAAATTTTCTTTTCTTTTGCAGTTGTTGTATGCACTACTGTGCTCAAGAGAGCTCTGCAGTAGTGGGAGAATCTTCTGGGAAGGTCTCCAAGGAGCTAGCACCTTTGCTTACATGGAGTCAGGTGGTAGCTGAAGGTCTGCCTTAGATCAAGTTCAAAAGTGGACAGCTATGACTTTTCATGGTGCTTTTTAGCTCCTTTCTTCCATGATTAGATACCATCTATGAAGCAGCAAACCACGGTGAAGTAACACAGATGTCACATGTGCAAAAGATGCCTGTTCAGGTGAGGCCACAAACCTTCCACTATATGTAACTTAATACAGATATTGTATTTTCTTCGTTAGTTACCTTGTTCACAGCTATTTCATAATTGTAAGATAGAAACATTTATAGAGGAAAGATAGTAAAAAAAATACAAGGTGGCCAATTCCAGCATGACAATCTCCCTCAGAATAAACGCACCTGAGTTTGTGAGAGCTTTTCATGAACAAAAAGCTTTTGAACAAACACATGGGGATGGGGGAAAGCAAAGAATGGACAAAATGGACAAAACCATTAGAAACACTGTAGGATCAAATCTGAGCACAATTTGATCAGAAGATGAAATCTCTCTTTTTTTTTTACTCAAGTAAGTGATGGTTGTTGAAAGAATATTTTGGTTTTATTTATTCTGCTGTGCTATTCATTGTGGAATGGGTTGGCACCTGCCTATCTCCCCTATGGAAGGGCTAAACAGAATTGTGCTGCTCTCAGGAACCCCAGCAGGGAAGTAACCTGTGTCAGCCCATTTTTTGTTGTAACTTATTTTCTCTCACTGGTCAGCAATTTGGAGCCCCCTTGAATGGAAAAAGAGAGAGCAACGTATTCACAGCTGTTCTGCTGCCATGGTGATTCTTACAGTAGAAGTGAATAGTGCATGGAGGATCATAGGGGGATACTAGAAGGTAGGAGTCATCTTTTTATACAGAGCAAGAAATAATAGAGAATGAAAAGTCAAGCAGGTCTGTAACAGCAAAAAGTAACAATATTTGATATATCAAAGAAAGAGAAGACAGCAGAAGGGATGCAGAGAGGGTGACAGAGGTATGTCTGGGAAATTTCATTAAATTGGCTTTGTGTCATTTTAAGAAACTGTTGTGGGACTGAAGAGATTTTTCTTTGCTTGTTTTGCTCATAAACTCATAGACAGAAAAATGTTGGCCAGCTCTGAAAAAGGGGCATCAGTCATACAGGCATTTAGCCAACATCACCGTTGGGTCCTATGAATGTCAGGTGCTGTTCAAAAACCTAATTAGTGTGTTTTCCTTCAACACTTTGTTGATGGAATGTTTCATTACCATGCAAATGGCGTTAACTCACAAAAAAAGCTAATTGAATTCTTACAAAACATCCTATGCAGACCCTTATCATAACCTGCTGAACAATAAATGCTAAACTCACTATAGAAGACATAATTCCTATTAAGTAGCAGGACACTGACTGTCAGACTATTTATGTCTTTTATTGTTTCAGATACTTTGATTCCAAAAGTAATTAATCTTGTTACCTCTGTTAACAATGGATTGGCACTTGCCACTGTAACCACCTGGGCTGGTAGCTGGTACCGAAAAGTAAACTACAGTGAACAGCATGGTTAATACACATCCTGCCACGTGTGTTTTAAGTTGTCTGTTTCTGCTCCTGCATCCCCCCTCTCCTTCTTGCCAGAAGCAATTATAAAAGGGCCTAAGGGCAGTGAATGGCTTCAAAAGAGCAGCAGCCATGTGCCCACTCTCACCTTTGCCAGCACAATTACACGTTAATTCAGTCTTTGTACTGGACTCTCCTGCCCAATGGCTTTCTCCAAACACTTATTAACCGTAGTTGGTTTTCATCCCTGAGTGCTTTCCTTCCTTTCTATTCTTGCATTCGCTTTGGCTGGAACAAGACATTTCAAAAGTCAGTCTGGATCAGTCTCTGCCTACTCATTAATCACTTGTTAAGCTCACCTTATTCCTGGCCTTTCACTTGGCAAGTTTACTGATTCAAGACATGGTGAAGCAAAGGTCCCAGCTGAGAGATGAGAACTACCATAAATGCTATCCACTGAGTTTGCCGTTGGCATGAGGTGCTGGTATCAGGTAAACAGCAGCTCATAGCACTGCTGATCTGCTGAGCCTACACTCTACTTATGTAAAGAAAAGGTCAAATAGTATTCCTTAGTCTGAGTTGGAAAACATGTAGTTACCATCTTCCAGGTAAAAGAAAAATGCCCGACTGCAGATGCAGAAGAAGCCGGTGAGAGGCTTGGCCAGGCAAAAAGTATACACCTAATACAACATGTAAATATAGACCTGATTGCTCTGCTGTTCAGATCTGGAGGGTACATTCAGTACCACTCTACCGCAGTGCTTACAGCTAATAGTGTTTACACTGATCCCTTACAGGTACTGAAAAGCAAGCTCTGGAAAACAAATTCTGTTGCTGAATAGAAGAGTTTCAATGACAAATTGGACAGAACAAAGGGTAGGAAATACTTTCCTGGTGTCAGTCGTGTTACCCATTTAGAAGTCTCAGTGATTAAAACACTAGTACTCAGCGGTCCTGGAGGAGCAATGAGAGAAATACTAATGTCACCATTTTCTCCAGGTAAAAGCATTTCTCCCAACTTCACAGTAAGACCCAATTTAAACTTTTATTCAATACAAGGATTCAACCATTTTGTTGGCAGAAAGAAAATAATAAAGAGATTAACCAAATAAAGTATTTTTTAAGCATAGTGATTTATTCTCAATGAAAATGTGCCAATAAGTGGATGTGCTTTGAAATAGAAACAGTTTAGAGTCCTTTAAAACAGTAATATCCACTGCAGTTTCTTGTTTTGTCCTAGTCTCAAATAATTTTAACAATAGGCTAATAGACTTAACCTTGCCACTGGAAGGCATGCTTATGTACGTGTAAAATAAAAGCTTCTAGAGAACTGATGGTGGAACTGAATTGAAAATAGTCACTCCTATCCACAGAGGTTTTTAAAACACTGGAGAGAGTTTTTAATAGAGTATTATAATGAAAGAGTCATCATTCAGAAACTTCTGTAAATATAAAAATTTGCAGAACATTGGTTTAAGTAACTCAAAACAATCCACTTTTTATCATTTTTGAAAGTTCCATTGCTACTTAAACAATTTTTTCTCAACATACTATGTTTTTTTGAAAGAAAGATATTTTTATTTCTGGTTAAAAAAAATTAAATGCAACATTTAATGCAATGAATTTTTTGTAATGTTTAAGCTTCTCACTAAAATTGAAGGCTGGTTGAACTGATCATTGATTCATTAGTCCTGTAAGCTAGTATGTCTTTGGTTTTGCCTGTTTCTAAGCCACTCTGAGTCAGTGGCCCCTTTAAGAAAGGCAAATGTCTCCCACTGATCTATCTAGATCTGAAGACTGCCCTAAGATCCTGGTTAGACTATTCAGTAGCTCTCTTAAAGACTATGATACTAGGTTTTCTTCCCTGAATAATCAAGATTTGGAGGGTACTGGTGTACATCCCAGTCTGCTGTGATACAGAATGAAAACTGGGGAATTAGAACAACTGCTACCAGGAGCTGATTGACTTCATATCTTCATGGAGAAGGAATTCCTCATTAAGTTCTACTAAGAACATTTTACTTGGATCCAGACTTCTATGAAAATACACAAAAAGTGACCACGGATCTTAAGGGTTTTTTTAAAAAAAAAACCTTGACCTTTGCAGAACAACGTATCAAGGAGAAAAGGAAGGGGAAATCAGACTGTGAAGGTGGATAGTGTGCAAATGTGAAAAGAAGGAGCAGAAAGAATCTGCAGGATATGAGAAATGAGAGATCCGGGGTGGCTATTGCCAGACAAAGTATCTGTACACTGCTAAGTGTTTTATACTCTCCTGGAGTGAAGTAAAACAGAGTCTCTGCACCAATGAATCTGGATGGAAGAATAAACAGAGAAAAGAGCTTCATTTAGCTTAAGATCAGTCAAAATATTCCTTCTGTTCTCCATATCTCACATTCCGAATTTCTAAAACAGAGAAACAAAAAAAGCACACTAGCTCACTAGAATGAAATACACCTCACAACTAGGAAGAGTATTTGCTTTGAAATGTAATTGAAATAAGGACAAAGTAAAATTACAGAACAGCAAGGTAAGCACCCACTACATTTTCTCTATGTGAAACTGTTCCAAAAACTCAGTGGTGCAAGATGCACATACTGTGTAAAATGCTAAATTATTCATTCTATTTGTATTTAATGGTTCCAAAAAAACCATGAGCTGGTAAAACACACACAACACTTAATGGAACATTTTTATTTTTTTTTTAACTTTAGAAAGCACTTGTTCCAACACCTTCTGCATACAGGCTAAATTATTTGCCTATAGTTTTGTCTCCATCCAACATGAGTGGAAAGGTGTACAGTCTTCTACATGAAACACGCATACTTCCACACACCCCCAAGAACCTTGGCTTCAATTGCTTGTTTAGCAGATCCAATGAAACTGAGAATTCTTAAACAAAACAGACATTAACATGCCTCTTGTCTTCTTAGATTTTCATTGCTCTATTTACTATTAGAATCTTATTCCACTCCTATTGAAGTGAATAATGAAACTCCCATTGATTTCAATTTGAAAGCCACTCCATAGCATTAATTAACATCTAACTGTTGAAGAAGGGAAATCAGAGCTATCTAGTGTTATCAGCTGAAGTTTTGCTCCTGGATCTGCCCTACACTTTTACTAGATTGTAGAAGTTTCTTCTTAATGTGAGATAGCTCTTGCCTGTGGACATGTTGCCATCTCTTTTGCACATTGCCTCAAATATTGTCCAAGTCATAATATAGATAGGGATAAAAGGAAATATAGACAGCCTTAAAATCTTGCATGGCTTGTCGCAGTTATCAGTTATCATTTAAACTTTTGAAGCAGAGGGAGGATAAAAGATGCAAGTCAAGTCCATCTTCTGATGATAAGAATTCTCACAGAATACAAAAGATCAGACAGTGGCTACTTCAGAGATACTTACATCGAGCAGCATGGTTGCTCTGTGCCTATTTCTGAAGTGACTGATAGCCTAGGAGTGCTAATACAACTTCTTCAGCTTCCATCAGCTGCACCAGTAACAGCCCTTCTCCCACTCCTAAACACATCAGTGGCTCTGGGACTGTCAGCGGAGCACATGCCCATATCCATTGCTTCTCTTCCCATCATTTCAAAGTCCTGTTACCATTTGTTTAATAACTTGCTCCACTAACCTTTACCATGTCCCTGCTTTTCCATCCTTTACCCTTGAATGATTTGATGGGTTTCAATTCATCTGAAGAAGATGATGATGCCAGTGAAAAGTAACCATTCAGAAAGAGGCAGCCTGAACAGCCACACTAAAGATTTTGCATCAGGCATTCAATCTCATAGATGAACTGGCTGAGATCTTTTAGAATAGCAAATGGTTCCATAAAACTGGCTTCCAAAACCCAATCCTGCTTCTCCATCCTTCCTATCTCGTATACTATCCCGTGTGTTTAAACTCTTTGCATTTGTGAAATCATAATAATTCCAGGGGTTAAAAAAATGTATTCAGAGGAACACATACTTGACAGATAACAGAGTATGGCTTGTGTATGTTAATAGACTTTTGTTTATAAGCATAACTAGAGCTGCTTGCATTATGTATTTTATTTGTTAAAAACAACTGTGGCTACATTTATTTATGCTTCCATTTCTTGAGAAAAAAAGACTCTGAAGATCAATAATTTTCATATCCTCCTGCCTCCTCAAAGTGTATTTAAGTAAATTTTACCATCTTTGATCTGAAGAAAAATATTTCATTGAGACTAAGTGCATATTTTAAAATTATACATTGATGATACATAGTTTAAGTGGCAGTGATTTTCTCTGTTGCCTGGGCTCAGCCCTTCTGATCTTGCTGGCATTGGTCTGTTAGAGCCAACAGAACTGATTTACAAACTAGAGAGCTGGAGCATCATTTCAGGACGTTTCAAATGAAAAAAAAAAAAAAGAAAAAAAAAATCTTAGCTCCTCCTTGCTCAAAAAAAAAAAAAAAATCTAAGTAGTAGGTTTTGGGCAAGAATTTTAGTTTTTCTGTAAAGACATATCCATGAATATTTTTTCAGTGTAAAGCAGGTGTGCTTTTATTTTTTCTATTTTTCTTCCAGAGCTCATCATCTCTACAGGAGGTAGCCTTTCTTTCTTTTGAATACAGACAGCCCTTGGTCCCAAGTTTCTTGTGGTGATATATTCACTGCAGACCAGATTCTTCTCCCTCCTGATGGTATTTTCATGAACAACTTGCAGATTGACTTACCTTCACAGATAGTGGCAAAAAATACTCAAAGGGAACAATCAGTAAGAAGTTATTCAACTTTTCAAACATTTAAAATGAGATAGTTCTTGAATATAGTTAACACACACTTCTCAATTGTTTTTATTCTTTCCCTTTAATACTTCTTTCAGCATCAGCACATTACTGATTTGGGGGCTGAGAAGAGGCAGAAAGAAAAATCTCTTCACCTGCTTAGACCTTCATTAATGTAGCTTTTTTTCAGTGTATGTTTCTTAGAAATTAACATTTTCAAATACTTTTGAGGGTTTCATCCCAAGAGACCTTATGTAATATTTAATTAATTCAGGATTTCAAAGGCAGAGCTTTCTGTCCTTCATTCCAGCTCAGAACATCGGTTTGGATCGCCTCTGAATTTTAGCAGGTGAGAAATTCCAGTGACTGCCAATACAGCCTGCAAGCCACAGACATACTGTGACATAGACAGCCGTATTGAATGACTAGACATTTATGAGACCTGTTCCATCTAGTCATTGTCCAAGAGTCCTTTGGACAGGTTATATATAACTGGTTGCCACCAATATAACCATAGATTTTTTGAAGGAAGTTGGGTTTTTTTTTCCTTCTCTCATGACTCTGTTCTACTTCTCTAAATCCTGTTCCCCATTGTAACCAAACCCTGTCTAGACAAAAAAAAACCCAACCAACCAACCAAACAAACAAACAAAAAAAAAACCCCTTCCAATGATACTTTCTTAATTAAGGTACTGTGAGTAAACAGTATCCTGTCTAACGTGGAAAATTTCCTCTTGAACCATCTGATTCTGGATAATATTTTCCAGTTTGAGATTGCAGACAATGGACTTACTTCATTTTATAGACTAGGAGAATATAAACATAAAAGGAGAACAAAAGACTCGGAACTTCACTTCTCGTAAAAACTAACAGAAATGTAAAAGCCAATGAACAATTCCTGATGGTTTCTGTATTGCACATAGACTGAGATACTCATGCATTCAAAACCTTTTTGAGGGGAGGACTACCCACAAATACTTCAGCTGTACTCTTATTATGCAAATGTATGTTGACATAAATTTGCCCAAATATCTGAAGCACTGCATTGTCTTAGTGATTCCCACAGCACTGCCACAAATCCTACCTTTCTATACTAACATCAGTGTGGTTCTATTGTGGAAGGTTTTGCAACACACTAAAGCAGAAGAGCAGAATTTGCCCCTTAAAGTAACAGAGAGATTGACATATGTTTTCTCCATCCATTTGGCTAGACTACAATAAAATGCCTAGTGCTCTATCAGAGTTTGTGATTGATTGGCCAGTAAACAGCTTGTTGATAATAACATATTCTAGCCATCTGATGTTTTGAACAATCCAGTAGCAATCTGCAGCAACACTATTTACACTACATTCCCTGCACTGGGCATGGGTCCAGCTTTTACCCTTTTACCATCACCAAGAAGAACAAAGAAGCAGGAGGTCTGTCATAACCTTCAGAAAGTTTTGTGAGTAATTTTAAGGTTTTCAGAGGCAGTTTGACTTCTACCATAGGATTCAAACATGGAAATCTTTTTCGTGTTCTTTGCATTATGCATCATATAACCTTATAAATGGGGAAAAAAGGTGTACAAAACAACTTTCGATAAAAGATATGCATTTAAAGGATATCAGGTTTGACTGCCTGCAAAGGCAGAGAGGTTAGATCATTCAAGCAATACTGGGAACCTCTTAGTCATGTTCAGTGACCTTGGGCTGATCTTCTGGGGCATGTAATGCAGAATGCCTCAAACCAGGTCCCCTGCCTGTTCAGATTGTCTGTATTATTCTTCTTTAGGTCCTTTCTAAGGAATTCATATTATAGGGGAGCTTTTTTTATATACAGGTGTTTTTTTTACATACAGTTAGTATACAGGCAGGGTATAGAGACCTAAGTGTTTTATAGTACCCTGAGATCAAGCAATATATACATAAATATTAATAGCAAAGACCAGATTGCAAAGGAAACTTGCATATCAGAGGTCTGAGCACCAGAGCACCTCAAATCCTAAGGCTCATTCTGCAATACCTAGAATAAAGAGAGGAGAAGATGACTGGAATGCTCAAAGTCCAGGGGAACAAGACTAGGAACAAGTTCCTGCGCATATCTGGAGGACATTTTGGGTTAGGTTTTTGCCAGACCTGGGCTTGGAAGCTTAATGCCTTCATAGCCGAGGTTAGTGGCCCCGTTTGTTTTATGATTTCTTTAGCCAAAAAATACGTAAATATCATCGGCAAATAGGGAGATGCAAATGCCACCATTGACAGATGTCTTAGTGGAAGCCAGGTCCCTCCCAGGGTCAGAAATATTCCTCAGCTCTCTATGAATGCTTAGTATGTTGGATTCCACAAGCAACTCCCATAGAGGAAAGTTGAGGGCGTGAGTACCAATGGGCTGAATCATGAGACTTGAGGAACATACCGAGATGGAGATGTGTCTAGAACAGAAAATGAAGCTTCTGGGGAAGTCAATTGCTTTCAAAGCATTGCCTAAATTAGGCACTTCTGTCACTATACAACAACAGAACTGGGATTGAAAGGATCTGCATTTTGCATGTCAATGTCCACTTCCAATCGTCATTTCCATTTTAACACTGCACGTATATTTTTTTTTTTAATAGAAGTGTATATTTTGCGTGTTATCATAAGGCCTAATAATGATCTGAGTTGTGTTGTTATCAGTCAAATCCCAGTGACTTTAGTAGATTTATCTGGCCTTTTTATAACACTGAAAAAGAGACTTACATCACCACCACCCCTCCCCAGTAGCTATGATAGCCTAATACTTTGCTAGAGCATGTATAGGATAAGAGCTAAAAAAATATTGCACTTGTTCAACGCTTCCATTGCTAACATCCATACGGAATCTTTTTAAAAATCCTCAGACAATCCTTTTTCTTGAATTTTCCTTCTAATTCTTACAAGCAAGCACAAGATCCCAGTGTCATCACTTACTAGGTGTAAGTTCTTTAGTGTAAAGATAATGAGGTCCTTTTGGCTAGATGGAAATTTAATGTCTTCCATAAATTTAAAAAATAATTTCATGTCAAATTCTTGTATAAAACCATTGCCATGCTGTATTTCAATGTGTTAACAAATGTCTTCCTTGCCACATCTTTTACTAATTAAATAATTGCAAGAAAATAAAAAGCTTTAGAACTCTACTTAAATAAGTTCTTCTTTGAAGAGATCACTTTACCTCTGAAGATTTTGTGATTTACACAACCTAAGAATTAACTCTTTTCCTTTCACACTTTTTGTTTCATAAATAGTTGTCTGAAATTGATCTTACCATTTAGTGTCCAATGGAGCTTTGTTTTCTTTGGCAGCACATTGGCTACATACCAGTTGCTTTTTTTTTTTTTTTTTTTCTTTTCATCCTTTTTGCAGATTCTTCAGCTCAGCTGTTCCGTATAGTCTGCCAGCATTTTTAGATGGTTGCTTTCATTATTATTTAATGTGTGTTGGTTTCAGCAAATATTGTAACTACAAGTGTTGCTTATTATGGGTCTCTCTTTTTTCCCTATAGTCAGTTAACTGGCAGTATTCCAACCCCTTTTTAATTTCCTATGACTAGAAAACTGCATGCAAGGTCTGCTCACTCTTTCAGATGTTTGACATCATTACTATTTTATATGCTCCTTCAAGAAATGTTGTTGCCACAGTACTTCCTGACAGCTTTACAGTTGTACTATTTCATTACATACAACTGTAATATGTTTAAAAAAATAAATACTTTGTATATAGACCTTAAGAACCTTCTGAACTTCATGTGCTAAACAGCTACTTCCCACTCAGTCCCTCATTATTATAGGGGACTGTGTGGCTACAAATTAGTTCTCTGAGTTTCCTGACAACAGCTGCAACCAAAACCTGATATAGTTCTCAGATTTCCCAGAAAATAATAGTGTATACATGCCTAGGCAAGAGATATGGATAATGAATTGTAAAGTGAACAAAGTATAGAAGAAATTACTTCAGCACCTCTGGTTCATGTTTACTTCTTCAGTTTCAAAAACGGAGGGATGGACAGTTTTCGGAAGTCACTGAAACCTTGCCTCAATCATTTAAGCAATCCAAATTTAGCTAATAATTCCAATTCTATCTAGAATACTTACATATGTGAAGCCATGGTAGAATTTTAACATGGCTTGTGAATTTAACTTTCAGGATTTGTGTTTTTTTCTACATATGCTCACATACACAATAAATAGATATTCTTATCAATAATGCACTAAGGAAATGCAAATCCTTATATTTCCTAAACTCTTCTGTTGAATATTTAGCCCTCTATTTATCGTACCGGTCAGTTCTCCTCTATATCTTGAAATGATGCCACAGGCAACTTACCAAAATTCTACTAGAACTTTCAGTTCTGAAAAGGACTTCTGTTTTCTACCTCTTCCTCTTCTTTCTCTCATCTGCCTCCTCCTCCTCATTCAGGACTAAAAATAAGAGATTTCAGAAACAACAAACCTTATTTTGCTAGCTGTGTCTCTGTATGTTAGGAAGAAGCAAAAGGTATCTCTGAGTCATTAAAAGACATTAAAAAGCAAGGTGAACAAGAGGGTAGGGGTGGTGATTTAAAGGTGTGTCAGTGGAAATGAGGATCAAGCAGACTGATGAAACTGGAGAAGGTCCAGCATTAGTGGGAGAGACACAAAACCGCCAGAAGATAGAGGTATTTCTTTTTAAGAATTTATCATCCATAAACAACTTGGAATCTTATTATCCAAGATGCTGTAATGCTGTGTAGCTGAAAGACTGGTCCAGTTCTAAACCATAACCATGGAAAACCTTTCACCATAAGGTAAAGATTTACCACATGAGAGAAAGATCTTTCTGAGGGAAGGGTGGCAGTCTGAGACTGTGAATGGCCACAGGAACTGGGGCCTCCTTAAACCCCAAAATATGTTATTTCAGAGGCAGGATCTTGCTTTTTCTATCACAAATTTAGTGAATGCATTTAAGACAGAACAGTCTATCTTACCAAATGAATTTTTATCCTGCCTGTTTAGTTCCTCCTCCTGGGTAGAGAACACGTGTGAGAGAGAAAACAAACCACATGTGACAGGTATGGCCAATGTTGTTCAATCCACACCAAGAAGTTATTCAAACACTGTTGTTTTAATGGACATATGTGATCTTATTCAGAAACAGAAAGTAGCTCTTGGTAAACTTCTGTAGCACAGACCTTGTGGTATCTAACCCAGGCATTTGCATTTATTACAATGAAAAATGAGTATATTAATATATATGGCTACTACATTTCAAGATATGTTTTCTTCATCTTTATAATTGCACAGTATTTATAGGTTTGAATTCCATTAGCTGCAGCCTACAAGCTGAAGTAAGAGATGGGTCTTTTTGTATCAGGTAGCATCAAAGTCCAAGTCATCACCTGTAACCTGCTGTTACAGTTATGCCATTATGCAAATTGAGACAACGTTTCATGAATTTAAAATTTTAAAAAAACCCTCATATCAGGAAGAAGTATTCTATCTGCATTTCTGTCAGATATTTATCAGACTAGGTAGCTACTGGAAGCAATTATTTGAATTATGCATGACTATTTCAATTATTTAGTACCTACACATCTCTAATAAAACAATTAAGTTCTACCTGTCTAAAAGAATCCTTTTCGAACTTAACATGAAGATATAGAATAAGTAGATATTCACACACTAAGAGCATGCCATTGTTTATTTGTATTTTCCACTTTCAGTTCACTAAACACTGTCCCATTTGCATTGAAAACAGAATTTCTTACAAACATTCCTTTCAGCTATACTGTTTAGTTTTTAAAATTTGTTTTCATCTACAGAATTATGATCACATTTGTTTACATCAAAACAGGGATTATATAAATTAAATTCCTAATGAGATCTACCTTAAAAGAATATTAAAGCTGAAAAGTCAAGTGCTCACATGAAGAACTACCAAAATTAAAGATGCCTATGTAATTCACATGCACATACATCTTCCTTCAGTTGTGAATCTTTGGTGTTTCTAAAGGCAAGAACCTCTAAACACACCTTTTCAAATCCATGCCCCATCAATGGTCAGGAATAGTGATTCTCATAATGAGGTAATTCTACTTGTGTACATGTAATATTTCAATTTTAATTTTATATTAAAAATGCAATGCTTCTATGTTTATAATCCAGTGCTCTGTTTATCTGATAGCACTCTTCTTACACCTAGTTAGAAAAAAAAGGGGGAAAAAAGGCGGGGGGGAAGGGGGGGGTGGAGCCATGTAAATCATAAGCTTTAACATGGGAATTTGCTGTATCTGTGAGAAGACATCAGTGGGATGACAGACAACATGTATGGAATGGTTGGCCAAAGAACTAGCTTCCATTGTAAGTCAGACAATAAGGTTCCACCTTCTTTTGTTCAGTGGCAAAAGTTAAGGCTACACATAAGGGTTTGGCTGGACTGAGAAGTGGGTCTGATTTTTTTATAAACAAGAGTTACATTATAAACAAGAGTGCATGTTTTCTTCTGAAAAAAATAATACTAGAAAATCCAAGTGATCCACTCCAAATACCACACCTATAGCTTCTGGTGGATCAAGAATTAGGAGGATGAAAAATGTCTCATGTATTTTCCTTCAGATTCTTAATGGCTCATTTTACTGCTGCATTTTCTCTCGTGTTTATCTTGTCACTGTTTTCATTTTCATTCAGATTTACACCAAATATGTAAATGCAGTCCCAACACATTAAAAAGCACATATATTTAGAATGTTAAACATTCACTGTACATCAAAAAAACGCTCTAGAGTTGCTCCCAACAGAGTTTTCTTATCTAAAGTTAATGAGTTTTAATGTACAGTTTCCTTGTACCTTTCCTTTCTCTACACATCAATCTGTTCCTGGCATCTGTCAAGCATGCAGTAACAGGGAAATATTCTCTGGGGCTGCCAGTGAAATGACACCTTTCTCCTTTACTGGAGTTTGAAAATAATGCCCATATTTCTCTGAAACTCTCCAGGCAATGTATGCCTGTCTTACAAAACCAACACCATCTGCCCAGCCAGACTCCTTGTGAGCCAATGACACATAAAAGATTTTATCTGATCTCTGATGTCAAACATGTTACATTAGGTTATCAAACTTCCACTTAACTAGATGACTTACCCTGCACACCTGCTTTCAAACAAGATGTTTAAATAGAACAGTGACTAGAGTTGGTTCACTTAGTATGTGTATTATCACAATCAATTATTATAATCAAGGACTCTAATTTAGGAAGAAAAATGCAATCAAATGTTCAAATAAAGTATGGGACACTTTGGCATTGAATCACTGCATGACGGGTGACCTTATTGAAACTATATGGATGTTAGCATTCTTTAGCTATTTAGAAACAAGCACTGTATCTGTAACATACAGGCCTATATTTATCCTGCAATTAATCATTGTATAAGCAAGTCCCTAGAGGTTTTTATTTTGAAACTAGTAAACATGTTGTGGTTTCCTGAACCAGAAAGCCCAGAAATGTTGGAAATTAAGAATGCCACCCACTTCAGAACAAGGGATAAGCGAGTTGTCCTCAGTTCTTCAGTTACACAACCGTAAAATAGGTGTACTATTTCCCTTAGTTAATGTAAGAATGTTTATCCATAGTTATTAGTTCTTCTAGTAAATTGTTCTTGAGGACTTCTTCAAGAATCATTCTTAACTCTAACAATTTAAATAAAAATCGGGAATAAAATAAGAGCTTCAATTCAACCTACAATGTCTGTTTGCTTCTGATAGTCACATTTCCTCCCCAGACCAACTATAAAAGTACCAAATGTCAAGGCATCACCATTTACAGATGATACCAGAATTTTTATCCAAATTTATCTTCCTCATTATTATTATTACCACAGCACCTTCAAGTATGACAACTTCAAGTGATTTATATCATCTAACCTGGTGCTTTCATCTTCTGTAATCCCATTTTGTCAACCTGATTCATCCTTAGCCTTTAAAATTACTGGCAAAACAGTAATGTATATTGAGTGAGAGCTATACTCACATTAAGAGAAAATCTTATTTTTAACTACTATGGTTTTTTGAGGGTATGATAAAATTGTAATCAAAGAATAAATGAGGATATGACACAGATCTGTAGTAGGCAAGACAATTATCATGTGCTTAAGCACCATTGTCTCCAATACATTTGAAATGTACTGGCGAAGTGTTTTCCTGAATGATGATGATTGATTCACTTGGTGCCAGTGTGTCTGATTTTTATTAAAGTCACAGCAATGGGTACACTGTTATCACTTTTGCTGAATATGGCATAACCTAATTTTAGCAGGACTTTTGATGAGTAAGAACACTATGAAGAGCTGATTATTTTTTCTGTAGTATGATTTCTTTCCTATAAATAAAATAATTAACCTAGGATTTTCTGAGCAACTCAAATTGAAGTAATTTGGGGACTTGGAACGTTTTCACACTAGATGTCTCTTTTACACCTTTGTTTTTGTTAGTACAAACACCTAAGCTTAAAATATGTTTTAATGTTAAGCAATACCAAATGAATGAAATGAACAAATGAGAAGAGCTAATCTGATGGAAGTCTAGAATGACTGTTTTGATCAGTCATTTGTAAAACATTATCAAAATATCACTTCTGATCTCAGTGCCAAACAAGGTTTAAGCTCAGAGAATTCCAGCACTTCCTTTCTCAGAAAATTATGACCATGGAAGATTTTTATTTTTAAGTAAGCGTACAGCAGTCTAGAAACTTAAAGAAATAAAAATAGTTTAATACCTACACAGTAAAGCTTCCACTACTCCATTCAAACATAGCTTCTGTTGCATTTCTGTATTTCCTTCTAATCTTCCTTTGTGTTACTACCTAAAAAAAAATAATCTGTCATTCTCAAGCACCATAGTAGCCAAAATTTGACTGAAAAATATTAAATCTGAATTGTTTTTACTCTCTTTATACCAAAGTAAGGACCGTATTCTACAGATTACTTTACAAAAGCAGACATTTTATAACAAAGCCAAGGAGATCTCAGCCACAACATGGGTTAAACTGCAAAGAAAACTTTTTAGGGGATCAGTACTTCACCTCATCCCAGATACTTTATCCAGATAGTACCACAGTGGTCACACCAATGTCTGTAAGCCAGAATAGAAAAAAGTGTAATATTCATGCAGTTGCTTTTTTCTCCTGCTTTTACAAATAGGAATCCATTTATTGCCAGTTTGACCAAGGAAAATCTTTCAACCTCAGGCTAATAGTCTGTAACTGTGAGACGTGTGAACTCTTCCATTAACCCACCTTCTAAAACCCTACAGCTGGAACCTGGAAGTGTCTCCCTGATTCAACACTCAAAGTAAGAAAGCAAACCATGTCGGCATAAGTCACTTAAAGAACAAGATCTGTGCTTGTCTTGCTTGTTGTCCTGGTACTTCAGACATCCTGAATAATTGAGCTTGCTGGACTTCTACCAAGTTATCTATTTCTGACTGTGGTGTGCTGTAAATTCATATAGAAAACTATTATATTCCACTGAACTGCTGCAGCTCCCTAGATAAAATGGTAAATTTTCCACAGATTTTTCTGTCAGCTTCAACCTGAAGGTAGGATTTAGGAAGGTTACATTTCTCAGCAAACAGGCAGTTGGAGAAGGTTTTTCAGCACCTCTCAGTACTCCCCTCTACTAAACAAAGTTGGGTTTTTTCAGCCCTTAAAGAAAAATAAAAATTGAACACATTTATTACTGTTACAAGAGTTTGCTGTAACAGTTCCAGAAACGCTGTCTTGAGGCCTCTGCATTCTCAGAAGACCTGAAGAGTTGCTTATCTGCATGGAATATAATGGCAGTTTCAGATTTCAGCAGCCTTCCAGCATGCAGTGGAAGAATGTGGCAGATATTCCCTTTACAGGCTTATTATTTAATGTTTGCTCTTTCTCTTGTTTGCTGCGTTGAGCTGAGCTCCTTTTAAAAAAAAAAGACAAAGGAGTATCAGTCTCTAAAATGGATTGCTCTGAAGACAAAATACTTTGTGGGAAAAAAATCAGACTGTATCACAACATTTTTTCTAGAAGTCCAATGAGTGAATATGTGTATTCTTTTGGGGCTCAAATTGTTAAAAAAAAAAAAAAAAAGAAGATTTTTTAGTCCCACTTTTATTTTGTACAAATGTGAGAAGCTCAAGTAGATGAGAAATGATACATAAGGTCTGAAAGGTCCAAGGCTTGTGCTGAGTAAGTTTCATTCCAGATCAGCTGCTACAGCTAAGTGGCCAAGCACATGTTATTACAAAGTCCCTGATTCATCTCCTTTCATTAGAAAAATTTTAACAGAAGCAACAAAAAAAGTAATTTTTTTCCCTTTTTTCTTTTCTTTCCATACTAACACCCACTCTGGTGCCTACCAGTTCAGAGTCTGCTTTTTCCAAATCTGTTAGTGGTTCATACTGATCCAAACACAAAGCCATTGACTGGCAATTCAGAAAGTGATGTGAATAACTCACAGCATATTGGGTTTGACAGTGTTAAAAAAAGGATGTGGCCCCCTGTTGTTATTGCCTGAAGGTGCAGAAAATACATAAAAATAGCTTCCAGAGGTAAAACTTTGAGGGGTAAAATTACACCATCAGTGTAAAGGGAAAATCTAGGAACAAAAATGAAGTGAATTCTGTAATATCAGGGCTCAGAACTACCACTGTTTTTTTTTTTTAATTACATGACCACCTGTCAGTTTTATTTGAGATGGCACTGAAATGGTAGGGGTCTGTCCTAAAAATGGGGTGTGTAGCATTTAAATTATTTGGCCACAGGGGTCTTAACATCTGAATGTAACACTTTTAAACATAAATACTGTTTAAACATCATCCGTTTTCCTTCTCCCCTGTCTCATAAAGCAAACTGATAACTGTCAAATTATTTTTCAGTAAAACTACGCATGAAAAACTTTGCTATTCAATCAGAAGCATCATTAAGTACTACACTGAACACTAACAATCTCAATAAAAAAAACAAAATCAGGGTTTACTTTCATGCAACATTTTTAATCTGGACAAAACTTTAATTGCATTACAGAGGTTATTCTTTTGTCTAGCACCTGTCATGGAAATGGATTTCAATACACTTTCTTAGCATGCTATATGGATCATTCAAACAGCATACAATACCCAGGAACGCCTTCACGCATTACTGAATTGCAGCCATCTCTTCAGCGGGATACAGTTGTTGTTTAACAATACACAGCAACACAATGCAAGACTTACTGAAATTAGCATGAAAATTTTAATAGGAATAATACTTCAGTGGGGGGATTTTGGTTTTCTGTTTTGTCTTGAGTACAACAGTAATCTGTTCCATTTATACAATTTCTCAGTAGTTAGACCACTTACCACAAAATGGGCCAGCCCCAACTCTAAGCCTTTCTTAGACTAAGGGTTTTTGAGCTCTCTGCTCTTACCCAGTCATAGAGGATGCTTAACACCAGGTGAACATCACAAATTCAACCCACTGTCCTCTAAGATGGTACTCAGCTCAGCTCCCCAGTGACCGATGTATACAATAAGATATGATGCAAAAATGGGCACCACTATCTCCCGATACCTTTGTGAATGAAAGTGACCAAGGCCAAATATTTCTGGCATGGATTAAGCATATTCTGATGATGTCTAATATGCTGGGCAGTCATGGGAAGAGAAGTTTAAATCCAAACTTAGGTGGTTTAGGTCTCATCTTTGTCAGCAGAAACAAAGCCAACAGGGACAAGAAAAGTTACGTGTGTAGTTCCTTTTAATATGCTCTTGTCTTTCAACAGTTCTTTCTCACCACTTTTTCCCCATGCACATTCTGTCTAAGCTGTCATTGGTTACTTGGCTCAAATGTGCCTTCTCCTTTTCCTTCACAAAACCGGGTGCTACTCTGTAAAACCACCTGTGTGTATTTCCTCATCACATCCACAGGATTAATTTCTGCTGTGCTGCCCCCAGATAGTGTTATCTATGGCTAGGTATACATCACAACAGAGCTTCCAAGTTCCTGAGTCCAGTTATGTACTTCTGCTGCATCCCAGTTCAGTATCAGATACAGATCTGAGTCCCAGATACAAACAACTCCCCTGATTCATTCTCTTTCTATTCCTTCTTCATATTTGTCCCAGCAAAGTTGTCCAAATAGGAATTTCAATACCCTTCAAAGACATGCTACATTTAGATGTCTGAAGAAGGGTAACTGAGAATTCTTAATTTTCCATATTTACACATCTTTCCCTCCTTGTTGTTTGCTTACAGCTGTGTTGTGCCATGTGTATAATTGTGTCATAATAAAACCTTAGGGGCAAGGGCCATAAGCCCTCTTCTTGGATGATATTTCATCCAGAAAAAGTGTCTAAGTGGCCCTGTGTTTTACATATTATCACTGAGTAAAGAAAAAGAACAGACAATAAAAATTTAGAGAAACTTGGGGTTTGTTCCTTGAATGAAGTTCTGATGCCACACATGGAATAGACTAGGGGCAGGGGCCTGGGGAGGGAAACAAGACATATATCTACTTAACCTCTTATTTTAGTATTCAAAAATTTTAACTGATATAAACCTATTTGTAATTCTAACCTAATCTAACCTAACCCATGCATTTTGACATGCTGAAACTTGAAAGGGAAGAAAAAACAAGAGTAGAACAAGGGATGCAGCACACTAGTTTGACATAGATTAGCCATTGTCTCCATTGCTTGTCCTATTTTTCTTAACTGCTTCTGTTTTATAACTTGTTTCCACTTTTTTTGAGTCATTGTGGAATATCATGATGACTTACAAATCATTTTCCTTTCATTAGTCAGTGTTTGCCCAGTCCCAGCCAGTGCTGAAAATCATTTCTGCCCAGTATCAGTTTCAGAATGCAGAACAGGTCAATCTTTGTACACCAAATAGGTGAAAGAAGAAGAAAAGTTTTGTTAGAGGTTTTCTGATTAGAAATAGTTACACAAGTGAATTGTTTCCTTGTTGAACACCAAACGAAAACAGTTAAAGATTTTTTCCTTTGTGGGATATGGTGCCATTGTAGAGATAGTTTTTGTTTGTTGGTATATTCCATCAGCATCTTAGGTTTATGTACTTATGTATGTGTAAGCTCTTTCCTTAGGACTTTTTTCCTCTGTGTGTGTGCGTATGTGTGTGTGAATTTGTGGGTTTTTTTCTGGGTTGTTTTTCCATCAGTGATGCTTTTACATTGGGACTTTTAGGGGGGGTTGTTTTTCTTCACTTATACTTTTTATCATGCAAATGTGAAGTTTAACAATAGTGGAGAAAGATAAGAGGCTCTCTCTAGATCCTCTGCAAATCCTCCGTACAATGCTTTGGAATTTAGACAAAATTGCTAAGCCCTTCTTCAGATTGCTATCTATTTAGCCAATGAGAATTTGAATTATGATCCTGGTTAAAAAGAACACCATGGGACAGTAAGAAAAACTACACATGTATTATACTGAAAAGGTAAGGAGTGGAGTTTTAAGATGTTTTAAATAACTTTAGGGTAAACCATGAAGCTCTTAGTCATATTAGTGAAGTACTAACCACTAGAATAGACCCACAGAATTATGTTGGAAAAATTTTATAAGTGTTCTTCAAGACGACAAATACCTCTAAAATCCAGGCCATAAATTACTTTCCCTTTTACATCTAGTGAGTGATGCATGTAAGGCACTAAATTTGGTCTTGAGTGCAACACTTGAAGGATACCTTATTCTTTAAATGGATATTCATAGTTTGTGATTTATTTTACCTAAGTTAGGACACTTAGAGACACTTAGGAGCCTTGCTGTCTCTTCAGTCAGTAGAACAAGAGAGATGAACCTTCAGAGATAACACAGTATTTTTGATTTAAACAACAGCTGACAGAAAAGTTACCCTACACGTAGCTGAATTCCTCCAATGAATAATTAACATAGATTCTTCTCTTTTTAAAAAAGTGTCCCTTATTTCTAATCTGCATTTGGTAAGCTCTCTTGTCAACTGTTGATTCACAGTATGCCTTTTGCACAGAATGAGGTGCAATCTCTTGTCAGAAATCTTTTCAATACACAAGGTAATAAAACCACCCTTTTAAACTGCTCTTTGACAAGCTGAATAGCTTTTAGTCTGCACCTTTTTTCTCCAAGACTTCTGTGAAACCTGTACTTAATTTAAAGGGTTTTTTTCAAAATACTTTGATGTTCTTATGAGAATTTGACTAATACCCCAGTAATAATGGTTAAGACACTGTCCACTTAATGAGCTTTGGCAGGGAGACTATCCATGACTCCAAGGATGATGAATCTTAAACCAACTTACTCAGGGTTACAGGAGTTATTTCTCCTGCAGAGATTCCAAAAATATAGGGCAGAAATTAGATTTGGCCATATAGTTATGAATGCCACCTGAAAAAAAATTCATTGAAAATATTAATATTTCACCCCTAAAAATTTAAAATATTAAAAGCAGTAACTGCAAAACAAAAACTGTTTATTCTGAAAAATAGTATTTTCCAGTACCAAACATGTAAAGAGATCTTTGAATCCACCCATAGGATGATCAATGGATGCCATTATTTGATAGTGTTAGGAAAGAGGAGAGAATGGACAGAACAAAAGAAAGGCAAAATTCTGCTAATATCAAAGAAGAGATGTAAGGAACACAGAGCTGATTTTCTGTCCTCTCCATGAGAGAATTTCAACCCAAAAGTATAAAAAGATATATATGTAAATAAAAATACATACACCCATACAATGAAATCTAACCTATTTATACATGTATGCACAAACATGTATACAAAAATACAAAAATCATGTACAAAAATCTATAGTACATACCACCAAATGTAAAAATAGTGAGAAGCTCATGTTTCAATGCATACATTTTAATAAAGTATTTTAATAACATTAAAGTGTTTATGCACATAATCTGTAATTAAATTTTAATTTATTTGATGTCATACATTAGGAATAAAATACAATATCCAAACCAATTGTCATGCCAGTAATTCCCTTCCCATCCTCAGCTTCTTTAAAAAAAAACACCTTATACTGTCATGTGGGACATAATTTACATAATTTTATGCTGGTATAATGCCACAATATTTTAGAAAGTCAGTCCTAGCTGTGAAAGTTTGGAAAAAAAAGATCCACAATACTCTGCCTACATCCTTAGTAAAATAAAGCTGTGGGTAAAAAGATGGGCCTTCTACCCTGAATAGTCTATCTGCATCTAGCAGACTAAGAAAAACATTGATTTTTTCCCCCCCACACATCACCTTGTATATATGAGTCAAAGTTTATGCAATGTTGATTTAGGCAATTTTAGTTACTGGGAATATAAACAACTGTAAAGGAAAGGAAGCCTGGACTAGTTATATTCAGGGCTCTATAAAGGAACAATTAAATTCATATTAGAAAGACAGTGCCGATGCCATGACATTTCTGTTAGGAACCTGTGGAGGTGCTAATTCTAAGCAATTCTGCTCTATCTACTTATTTTAAATGCAATTACATGGCAAACAGAAAATATGACATTATCCTACTTAATTACATATGAGGGGGGGAAAAAAACCCACAAGTTTTCAGCAGCTAAGATTTGAAAATAAAGACATATGGGAGAGCCCAGGAGAAGCAGAGTAGGGGGAGAGCAGGATCTGCATAAAGGAAAGGCTGCAAAAAGAAGAGAAGAAGACATCAAGCTAAATGTCATAAATTTAGGACATCTTGAGAGTGAGCAGACATTCCTGAGGTGCAAGAGAGCAAGGAACAGGGTTACTTGATTCTGAAATACAGGATAGTAACTGGCAGGTGAGAAAAGTTTGGGAAGGAACAAGAGCAGATCAAGACAAATGAGTTTTATGGACAGCTGGAAAAGCAGAGGAAGGTTTCTATGCATCAGAAAAGCAAGCAGGAGAGAAATGAGAGAAATGAGAGAAAGCAGATTTAGCAGCAGCAAAACAAAGAGAGGAAAGGTAAAAGTATGAGAGAGATGGGAGGAAATTAAAGAGGTAATTGATGTGATTAAGAGAAAAAGTAACATGACGAGTTAGAAGAAAAGTATGCTTAAACCCAATATGGGATTGGGGAAAGGTTTATAGAAGCACAGAGAGATGAAAATAATCAGTGGAGATAACAAGAACAGACTAAAAAAGCAACAGCAGATGATCAAATTAGTTGGATTAATTTGAGAGGTAGAAGCAGTTAGACTGCAAGCAGAAATCACTCTGGAACAGTGTCTCAAAGGATGAATTGCATTAAAGCAGACCCAGCAACCATATTTTCATAGGTATAGGCTGGCCCTTAAACAGCACCTGTGAAAGCACTGTTCTCTCTGCAAATGGATTCAGATAACCCAGGGATTATCTAGGTGTGCTAGCCATGGATGCAAAAACAGCACTGAGGGCAGCAATCAGACTGTTGCAACAGCACGCTCCCTCTGTGCTTTTCACCACCCTCCCATCACTGATGTGTGCCATTCCCTACATCTTGCATTTGATAGACCTGAGACTCTACATCCAAGCCTCCTTGTTCCTTACCACTCTACCAGAACGGGCCAGCGATCCTTCCCACAGTGTAAGGCCGTGTCCCCCAGTAGGTCTGAGAGCAGACTGGCTGAAGGGAAGACAGCCAGTTACACCGGCTCTGCCCTTCCCCCCCATCGGCCTTCAACGGCCTGCTGCCCCCAGAGCCAGGAGACCTGGGGAGGAATGTGGAGAAGGAAGCAACACAGAGGGGTGGGCATCGACCCCTACCTTCCAGATGCAAAGTGCCTATAGATCTAGAAGAAAAGCTCTGGGGACAAACTTCCCATTTATCACCCACATTGTTACACAAGCCGCAGTGCTACCCAGTGACATTTTAAATGAATCAGCCACAGGCTATGCATGTAGAATGATGGATTGCAGAGTGGGAAGAGGTGAAACACCTTGCAAGAAGAGCACAGAGAAACAGAGAGGGGCTCTGAGGAGAGTCCCAAGACATAGGAAGACAGAGTTGCTGGCATTTACATGCCCTCTGCCCAGCCTGTGTAGCGATGCCTCCTCTCCTGACCAACCGCTGGCAGAGGGAGCAGGACAGACACTTGGTGTGCATCAAGGGGGGCAATTGAGAAGTCAGAACAGCTCAAATCAGGGGTGGGGGGAAGAAAAAAAAAAAAAAAAGAGTTTATTGTATCTCTGCCTGCTGGCAGCTTTGCAACCTGTCGAAGCACAGCACCTGGAGCCCAGCCCTGCTGCAGCACAGGGCCCCAGCAGGGCCCCAGCAGGGCCCCACCCTGCAGCGACACCTGGCAGCAGGGGATTGGCCAGGAGCAGGAGCCACGACATGGGATTGGTCGGCGCCTCGGCACCACCACCTGGAGGGCCGGAAGGTGGTGGGGCTGGAGCCAGCGCTGCTGCCTGGAGAGGGCCTCTTCATCTTCCCTGAGCAAACATATACCAGCCCAAAAGGATTAAGTACAGCCCTCACCTCCTATATGTCCCCTAGAATGCATTCTGATTGTGTATCCCTGCTTGAGAACAGAAAACAATTTGCTTTGAATCATGAGCATGACATGTCGCTTCCAGCACTGAGCCCGCAGCTGGGTATAAGCAGCATCCCCCATGACAGGACGGCTGACTGCCTCACCTGGGACCTTCGTGAGGAGAGCAATAATGGGGTGCCTCAGCAGGAGAGTGTAACATCTCCTTAGAATCAGAAAAATTCTTTTTGTCATTGATGAGGAAATAAGTGGAAGAACATGGCTGCAGCTTGCAATGACAATTGTCATGGGAAGTTAGGGGAAAACCAAGGTCTTCTACAAAGTAAAAGAAAAGGTAGCCTTGCCTGTCTTGTCACATTATACAACTGGCATCAGATTTAACAACTCGAGCTAAAGCACGAGACATTAGTAATAGAGTTTTGCAACTATTTTGACAAAGGACCCTGTTTGAAGAACTTAAGAAAAGAGCCTAGAAATCCTGCAATAATGTCCTTTATATTCTAAAACTTCAGCTTGAGAAAAGAAAATAATTTGCCTTGAGAAAACACGTCACAAGCTGCTAGCAACAGGCATTTTACTGCACAGGCAATGTGATGCTACCCAACAAATCCACCAAGGAAGACTTTTGTTCCACCAGAATTCTGTGTCTTAGGTATAGCTGTAGTAATTAAGTTTAGAAACTGCAAAGGAGAAACAGATCACTAAACTGAGCAACACCAAAGTAGAATTCTAATGACAATTTCAAGTTAGTTGAAGAAGGCTTAGGGCAAGGTACGGTATTTCTCTCTCTCGTTCACCCTCTTTAATTCTTTCTGTGTGATAAATGAGGTGACAAAATAAAGCTAATTTCTTTGTCAGAACAGACTTCTTGAATAACGAGGAGAATGGGTGTATGTGCTTATATGTTGGCCATTTTGATTTATCAGAAGAATTTATAAACCTGTTTCTTTCCATAATCATCCTTTTGAAAGGTATGCATTGTGTCAGTCTTCCTTCAAAACAAATGATTAATAAAGGTATGAAAAGTTGTTCAACACTTGATTCAAAATTCCATTAATTTGATGTCAGTATTTCCTTTAGGTAAGAGGTGTTTGAGCTAGACTGTGCTTTCAGGGTCCTCATCTGAACAATAAATTCAGATTACCAATGATATTTCTATTCTTCAGCAAATGAGCACAGAATTAACTTTGTGCCTCCATACTTTCAACCAATTAACTGGTTATATATCATGAGATTGGATGTGTGCCTATAACATATACATGTGCAGCTTAATGTTAAGGGATGCTAAAAGTGTCCACCCAGTAGTGGAGCTAAGAAAATATCCCAGAGACACACAAACATAGGCACAGCCCTCCCCACGACACATGAGGTTTTTTGAAGATGCAGATGTTCACATCAACACCCTCCAGGTCTGACTCCAGTAGAAAGCACAAAATTTCAGTCACATGCATACGGTCTCACCAATAGCTGGCAGTTAGTCCTTGCAGCACACACACACACATGGCATACAAAGTGAGATTATGCAGAGGGATAGTTGAGAAAACATTCAATAAGAAGGCATAAAAAGACAGAACAGGCTGTGCTAATCAGGCACAGGGCTCAGCCAGAAAAGCGTACAGACCAGCCCTGTTTTACACCTGACCAGCTCCTTTTATACCCATTTATGTCTACCCTTCTTTGTTTCCTCCCTGCTCCCCTCTCTTCTACACATTGCCTCAGCACCTGGCATAGTCCCACTGATCCCTTTCAACACTCAGGACCCTCAGGTTTGCATCCTTAACAGTTGTGAAGTCCCAGTTTGCCTGCAGCTTCTCAGTTACCCATCAGTTACAGTTGCTGTAATAGTGCTGTTACAGCCCAGCAGTTACCTTGACTGACCAGGTTTATTTCTGACTATTATCTTTGTTAATGTTAGTTGATCAGGTTTTATGTCTCTGTGTGTTTGTCTTCCTCCCTTTCCTTTCCCTATCTTCCAAAAAAAGAACACCCCACCATCTTCACACTCCAGGTATTCATACCAACTAATGTGAATGACCAGGTTGGTTCTTATCACAACCTCCCTTACCATTCGATGGTCAGGTTTGTCTCTGTTCTTGTTTATGGTCCCTTTTTCCAGATACCCTTACAAAATCAGACATTCTCCTTCCACATACCCTTATGCTTTGAACTGACAAGGTCCAGGTGAATCCAAACTCAAATTATTTTTCTTTTTTTTTAATATGGACTGGAAATTCAAAGGGAAGAAGAGAAACTGTGATTGAAATGGAGCATGTTTGGGTGAGTTGGCTGTATTACACACATGGTTTTACTCCATGTACAATAACTGTAGAATAACTTGCTTACAGAACATCTGCCAAAGTGTAGAGCTATTTCTGGTAACTGGTATTATTTGATCTAGATGTAGTACTACTGAAAAAAATCTGAAATTACTCAATATAACTGGTTTAGCTGAATACATAAAAAAGCAGAGCTAAACTGAAAGAGTTTCCAAGCACTGTTTTTTTTCTGTTAAAGTTACAAGTGGTGTTCACTCTGTTGCCCCAGGCAACCTTTCAAAGTTTGTGATTGTCCTGGTTTCATCTGGGATAGAGTTAGTTTTCTTCTTAGCAGCTAGTACAGTGCTGTGTTTTGGCTCTGAGGTGAGAACAATGTTGGTAACGCACTGACGTTTTTAGTTGCTGCTGGGTCTTGTTTAAACTAAGTCAAGGACTTTTCAGTTTCTTGGGCCCTGCCAGCAAAAGGGCTGGAGAGGCACGGGAAACTGGGAGGGGACACAGCCAGAACAGGTGACCCAAACTAGCCAAAGGGTTATCCCATACCATATGACATCATGGTGAGTATATAAACTGGGGGGGGCGCGGCGCGAGGCAGGGGGCAGGCATCCAGCCGGCATCCAGCATTATGGCATCCCATGTAACCATTATGTGTGCTGGAGCCCTGCTTACCTGGGGATGGCCGAGCACCCGCCTGCCCACGGAAAGTGGTGAATGAATTCCTTGTTTTGCTTTGCTTGTGTGTGCGGCTTTTGCTTTACCTGTTAAATTGTTCTTATCTCAAACCTTGAGTTTTACATTCCTTTCCAATTCTCCTCCCCATCCCTCTGGGTGAGGGGGAGTGAGCAAGCAGCTGTGTGGTGCTGGGTTGCCAGGGTTTTAGGAGGGTTTGGAGGCCTTTGTTTTTTTTCTTTCTTGAGTCATGTGGATACAACCTCAAATAAGTATATGAGCAGGGTGCAGGATATTAATTTTGATTGTATCTTTCTCAGAGTACCAGGAAAGAAATGCTGTTAATTCATAGCTCTATTAAATCATATCCCTTTCCAACTGCTCAGTTCTTGACATTTCCTCGTTCTGGCATTTGCAGTGCTTTGGCTCATTTTCCATGTCAATTTCAAACTTCTCCTATGCAGCTGCAGCCATTCTCGTAACTCCTTCCTTTCATTCCTCCTACTTTAATTGTTCCTGCTAGTTACTTTTTGAATTCTGTTTTGGGTTCCACTCTTTATTGTTTCACTTTGCTTGCTTTGGAACTTTCTTTTAAGGCAATTTGGGAATCAGTGTAAGAGGAGAAATCTTGGAAATGTAATCAGCTGGGATCTTCTTGGTAAGATGACATGGGGATATCTGGAAATGCCAGTTTGTAGGGTTTAAGGATTTAATTTACTTCATGTATTACACGATCACACAGTCTAAGAAGTCCTCAGATGGATGTGTGCTCTGGCCACCTACACAGCAGAAATCAGTGTTATGTAAGGAATATTCAGATACTGAAGGAAACTGAATAGCTTCTTTGTGTTTCTTTTCTATTGCTTTCACTGTGGCATATCAAGCTTGCTCTTTGCATAGTGAAGTTTTCAGAAGTACCTGTTAAAAAAAAAAAAAAAAGTCAATCAACTCTTCCTAGGTCTTTAGATTAAAAACAAACAAACAAACAAAAAAAAAAGACAAATTCTTCCCAGTCTGCTTTATGCACAAACCTATTCATAGAGTTCTAGTTAAGGGATTTTTGAAAGTTTACAAAACTCATTATCAGCAATGATTAAACATGGATGGTTAACCCTGGAGATGAATTTGGGAAGAATGCTAAAGCAGTGGTATTTGTCTCTAGATAATCAAGCCTGGAAAACAGAGTGCAAAGATAATTTGTATCCATTCTAAGCAGCTTCACATGTAGGGTTTCTCTGCACTTAGCTCTTTTCTCCAGTGTTTCACTAGCACCTTATTTTAAGCTTAGCAAATTACTGCTGAGGACTCAGACAGGTTTTCCTCATGCACCTTAAACTAAGTCAATTTCTTTTCAAGTGAGTGGTGCAAAAGGGATATAGGTTAGCCTTTTTCATCACTGGATTAGTTTTGATACTCAAGAATTCATCAGAATAGACTCCGAAACTTTTCCATTTATGAAGTGTAAGGTATATTAACAAAGAAAATTCACCAAAAGAATATTCACAGACTAATAGATGTAGTGTTCATTGGCCATATAGCTTCCTCCTTTACAACTACAAAAGCTTAGACTTGTATAAGCTTTTGAAAAATGGTTTGAAGAGACATGATCTTTCATCATGTTCATTGACTGAGCAAAGTTAATGTTATGACACTGTAAAAGACTAAACAGGGCAACACAAGTAATTATGGGCATGCCAGTTTGTGGGTGAAATAGTGGAACAGCTGTTGCATGACTCTGGTCATAACTAATAGAAGGTATAATTAACACCAACTAACAGATTTTTAGAAAATGAGTGTTGTTAAACTGGTCTTTTATAATTAAATTGGAACTCTAGTTAGTAAAGGAAAGAGAATTACTAAAATGTGCTCAAGACAAACCCTGTCCTTCCCATTCTCTTTCTCTCTGCCAAAAAATCACAATAAAAATGCTTAATGAACCAAATCATTTGGGATGTACATAGTGTTAATGTATAACAGTCTTCATTTCTACAATGAAATTGATTATTTTAGTGATCTTTGATGCCATCTCAAAAGGATACTTGTGTATGTACTGAACTCAAGTTCATGGTTTTGTCCATGCTTTTCCATTTAAACCTCATCTAGTTTTTTTCTTTCATGGACAAAAACATGTTTTAAAATAGGGTAATGTTAGAACATCTATGGGCATGAATGAATGGAACAAAAGCCACTCGGATACATTGTACTTTTCTGCCATTTAAAAAAAAAATAAATCACTTATTAAGCAGCAAAGGGCTTTACTAATTCAGAAATGCCACCAGAGTGACTTCTGACATATTTTGGATGTATACATTCCAAGTGTGAGCCCAAGTAGAGCTCTTTTAAATTTCTACCATTTTGTGTCAATAAGAAGAATCACAAAGGTACAGAAGCTACTGTGAACCATGTTAAATTTCTGTCAACCATGAATTCTGCTATAGAGAAGGGGAAGGAAACTGACACACTTCTATTATAGCTCATGTGAAACACTGCAATGGCATTTCCCCAATCATATGGTTCACATTTTAGATTTTTAATTTTTTTATTATTATTATTATTATTCCAATCATAGATGGAAATCAGAAGGGTTGAAAAAAATATCCTCCAAAATTTCCATAAAAATACTTCAACCAGCCTTTTTTGTAACTGTGTCCTTCAACAACTATTGTATACTCTGGGTTTTACATTCGTTCAAGAAAACTACACCATCTCTACACAAAAGTTTTCTCTGTGCAGTGTCTTTTAGTTACATAAAAATGATCTTAAAATTAAATAACTCCATTTTATAAATTCTGGTTGTCATGCTGCAGATATTGATGGCTTTCAATCTGAGAGTAACTGAAGATATTTTTTTTTTCTTTCTGTATAGCAGTTTACAGAGAAAGAGGAAAAATCACCTTCAGTAGGAGTATGTCAACATTTGTCAGTACATTTAGCATTCAATCGGACTATCCCACAAATAAGCTTTGGTACGTTGAAGGAATGAGTGCAGCAGAGAATAGGCAGGATACTTCTCCTGTGTTTTGCTGAGAAAAAAAAATGTATAATACTTTTGGTCCTGGTACAAACCTCAAGATAAGGTTTTATTTATTCTATAGCTGTTATTATCTGTGACCTGTACATATTGTCTTTAAAGGGGGATTTATGCCAATATTTTAATAAGTATTGCTGCTGTCTCCACAGCAGTTGACATTTTTATGCCACACGATGACTCAGAAATGTGCTTACTGTTCTGACACAGATTGTCAAGCTGTGTCATGCCATCCACCTTGGCCAGCTGTAAAGTCAAATACACAAATTGCACAGGAAGCAAAATATTTTTTTTTTAAAAAAAAAAAAAGCACACAACAACTGAGTATGCTTAATTAAGTGGTCAAAAGATCATTTTGTACCGTCTCTGAATGTCAAAGCATCCTCCTTTATTTTCTAGGGCTCCAGAGACTTTACCATCTCTAACATGCAAATTTGTACGCCTTATACATAGAGATATCTTTCTGTCATGAAAAAAAAAAAAGAAAATATCATGAAAACTATCTATATTCTAAATGTAAAAATATTTCTGTCAAAGTGTGTGTAGATAATTACTACAGCTAGGAGAACACAGAAAAGCTGACTAGCAGCTATTTGTCTTGCACAGAAATTCTACCATGTTTGAAGCATAAATGTGCATGGAACTGCTTGCGTTTTGGTCTGAATCAATGTCTCTGAGCTGAAGTTTCAGTCTCCAGACCAAGGGTCATAGGCAGAACGGCTTACTATAGGAAGCCAGTCACCAAGAAACAACAGGCAGCTCAAGTGAAAGGTTTGCTAACTTCTGTCCCAAGTATTTCACACATGCACTGAAACACAAATGCCACAGGAAAGAACAGAATCTGTTTGTAAGTCATCAGTGAGGAACAAACTAATGCAGTAACATTCTTTGAGTCATATATGTACAAAAATTAAGCCAATAATCTCTGGACATTACTAATTATGCTAAGCACCAGAACACACTATGTATATAGTTCACACTATGGAGAAGCAGCAGGTTGAGCTGCAGCCCAGACTTTGGATCTGCATCGAAGGCTGGATTTCACCTCATCAAAACTCCAGTTGCATTTCCAACAGAAGGAAGGCCTTTTTCACACAGGCTTTTACTTAGGCTTTAGGTGGATAATGTGATTTTCACTCACTGATATACTCCTTGTTATGCTAGTGTCTATGATAACTCCAAACATGGAGTACATAATTGGAGTAGCTGAAGGATGATCTATATGTGTTAGAAGATGCTATCTCAGTGGGATGATGAAAAAGTATCCTTTTTCTACTTATCTTTTTGTTGATATCTCATGAGATATTTTTTTATACAGAAAAGTATGGTTTATACCATATATTGTAAATTTATACATTTCTTAGAACTTTCCATGTGTCTTTGATTTTCCCAGCAATTCAATGGTACTTCAGTCCTAAACTCCTAATCTTCGATGGAAATTCTACATCTTACCTCCTATATTTACTTATAAATTTGTGTGTTAAAATATAATTTCACTGTCCTTCAGAAAGAGGAGTTGAATGAAAATCTGTACAGCTTTAAGCATAGTTCCAGCAACTGAACACTTCATTCTTGCTTTTTTTCCCCCATTGTAAACATTCTCTAGATAGTATTGACATATTCATCCCGAAGTCACATCTTGCCTATCTTTAAGTGACTCAGGAAATTTATACTTAAGTTAACTTCAAGGCATAATTTACTCAAGATGTGAAAGTTGGTCTGTACTACGATTGCACATCACCAACAGAAGAAAAGATTCTGGACATGGTGTTGACTGAATGCAACAGATGCAAAAACAAAAATATAGAACTCATTTTCTCAAAGCTGCCTTGACTCTACAATACTACTAAAACCTGCTTGTTTGAAAAAAAGATCCTTTTCGATATAGTAAAGAGAAAGGAGTAAAGCTTTTAAGTACAAAGTAAACCTTTTTTCCTGAGTAAAAAGTTATCTTGTTCCCACAGTCAGAAAACTGCAATATGACACTGATCTTTAAAAAGTTGGTGATGAGTAATGCTTCCTTCACCTACTGTATCAATATACTCTAGATTGAATGGGCCAGACATCGTTACTGCACTGAAGTTACACATATGTTAAAGAAGGGTTTTTAGGTCCTGAGTCTAATCACTTCCTAGGCTTTGCCCTGACTTTATATAGATATAAATATGTACACACAACATTCTTTTTTGTGCCTTGCTCCTCCTTCCACTGAAAGACATACTCTGAAGCACAGAATAAGAAGTTATTTATCTGCAAGATCAGAAGCCCAGAATACCAAGACAGGCTGCATAAGGCATCAAAAAATGTTAATGCAGTTTGAAAAACTTCCAGTCCTTATAATGAACTTCATATCCAACCTAAAATTTCCACTTGTGTGTGCTGAAAGGTCAGCATTCACCTTCTTATTCACCTCAGTAGCTCTGGGGGAAAAAACAAATTAAAAACAAGCCCAAGGAACTGATAGAAGTCTATGAATATGGATACTCACCACCTTTCAAAAACCACTATGTCATGGTTTAACCCCAGCTGGCAATATCAATGATTCATATAAAAGCATTATGTGAGTTAGAATCAGACCTAAGATTGCATTCATGTTGATACATGTGTGTCCATCTAGTGGCTTTAGACTATTAACATGAAAACTGGATGTTTTGGTGGTTTGGGTGGGGTTTTTTTTGTTTTGGTTTGGTGGGTTTTGGTTTTTGGTGAGGTTGTTTTCAGTTCAGTGTTCTATTTCATATTAACTAAGGCACTGGTCCTTTAACGGTAATGATTACAACATTATGGATGTGAACATCCTATATGACAAGTCAACCACAGCACTTTGTCCTTTTTCTGCAATGCGTTGCTGTATGGTCTACTCACACTGATAGGAAAGAACCCATCAATGTGACAGCACCTGTGCTTAGAAATTGTTTTAAGGTTATGACTAAAAAACACAAGAGGAAGGAGGAAAGAAGGGGAAACACGTTAATACCTAATATTTGCAACCGTCAAAGCTGCCTGCTGCATCAGATTAGATAGGTTAGAAAGCACTAATTTAATGGCCTGCATCCAATGTGCTAGGTTCCTTATAATCTGGGCAAGGCTGTTCTCTGGTATACCCTGGAGTGTTTTCTCACCATGTGAAGAGGGAAATAAATTTTATAGGCATTATGTCCTTCCCATAAAATGCCTGAACTCCTTCATTTTTATCTGAGCAATGATGCAAGACAGAATGAACCATCCAGTTACACTGCGTATGGTATCACTTCTGAGGAAATCTCCATTTCATGTACCATCATTATCCCTAAGCTTCTACATTTAAAAAGCACCCAGCCATTCTGTGTAAGTGTTGACGGTAGACTCAGCTCTGGCAGTTATCATTATATTGTGAGAAACTGAAGTCTTAGGGTGGCCCGCATAAATCTTATGAATATTTATTTTGGAAGATCAAGACCAAAGCTAACAGTAGAAACATCCAAGGATCAGAAGGTCTGGGAAATGTAGAAGTATTGTTCAAATTACTCTGAATGTAAAAAGTGTAGAAAAGCAGGTAAGAAGCTCACAGGAGATCTCTCTCATTTTTTATGCTTTCAAATATAAGAATCTCAAAAATTTATTAGGATGCCAGTGTAGGAGAAACATATAAACTTCACACAATCCCTTTTGCAAAGAAGTTGCACTCGGACAGACAGACAGACAGAAATGAGGAGATAATGTGATAATGGGGAATAAAAGATGGTACTTCTGACAATTCTCTGTTCTTAGCTCTCTCTGAACATCATGGCAAGGCAAATTTAAATGAAAGGGTTGAAAAGAGAGAAATGAGGAAATGTGGGGAATGTTTTCAGGAAGTGCATCACAATCTTGAAGACAGTAGGAAAAATCAGGAGGATGCTTGATTAAAAATCTGTTAAGAAACTGGTTTTGTGTGCCAATCGGTAGCAGGTGTCAACTACTCTTCACTGAAGGTAAAGATCATTTGTGGGGTGGAGATGGGTTGTGAAAGGGCTTTCATAGAATCATAAAATGGTTTAGGTTGGAAGGGACCTTAAAGATGATCTAGCTCCAACCCCCCTGCCACGGACAAGGACATGTTTGAAGGTGAAGCCAAGCAGCTTGTGTTTGAAGTGGCAGAAAAGCAGTAGCTACTGGAGGGAGGTGTAGAGAGAGGTGAAATGGTCAAAATGACAGACCAGGAAAATGATCTTCACAGCAGCTAAGCAAGATTGCATTTGTCAAAGTCAGAGAAAAAAGGGTGTTGCAGTAGCTGAGACGTGAGATATTTCAGCTGTGCAGATAGATAGCAAAAAACACATCTTAGATATGGTCTGTAAAAAGAATCTGTGAAAACTAGACATTACCTAAAGTGAGGATTTAGAAAGTGGACTCAGTCAAAGGGGATAATCATCATTCTAGGCATCACAATTACCTAAGGAAAAACACTTCCAAAATGAAAACAGTTGACTTATTAATAACAGGTTACTGTTTATCACTGTAAAGTCCCTTTGGAATATACTGAGCTTGGCTGTGTTTTCTCTGTGTTTCTGTTTCCTCTATCTCTAACTGTACTTCCTTTTTTTGACATCACTTTCAAAGGATAGTCAGATTCAAAGTAAGAATGATTTGCAGTGCTGGTACATGACAAAATGCAGTTTTACACTGAAAACCTTAAGCACTTTCTAGCAAACACAGAATTTAAGGCTGAGTGCTAATGCTGTAGCTTTAGCTAGGAGTTCGGCTTTGCAACTAGGAGTTCAGACAATGGCATCTCAGATTAGAATGGAAGTTTTATAGGTTTCCTGTGTGCAGTAACATCTGATGCTAACACTTCAGGAGATGGTAAAACCTTTGACCACAGTATGTACTTGTATGGTGGTGTACAAAACAGGTAGGTAGAAAGATTTTTAAGCCCAGAGACACATGATCTGAAAATAACTGGGAACCAGCACTGCTGTTTATACTGAGCAGGAAATTACTTGAATAATAGATGTACTAATTTCACTCTGGTCCTCAGAACGATCAGAATATCAAAATGGCAAAATCTGTTACCTGATAATACACTTACTGATATCCTGGGCACACATTATTTGTGAATAAAACAAAAAGTGAACCCAAATAATAGCATGGATTTGCCATAGGGTCTAGAAGTGTTTTAGTGACATCTTCAGGAGCCTGAGGTCTCCCTCATACTAGATTTATGTCTTTCTCTCTCTGCCATGAGCTGTGATACTACACCAGAACAGAAGCCCTATTTAGACAGGATTTCCATCTACGCTTACCATACACTTTGCCATAGCAATATACTTTTGCAACAATTTATAGCTTTGTTCATGAGCATTTAGAAATATTTTTGGGTTAACTTTTTCATTTTTAAATGAAACACACAATATTAATACTTTGTGTGTTTCTTCCATGGCCCTTTCTGTACTGGCTGTTGACAAAATGTGGCAGAGAAAGAAAAGAAAATAGGAAGAAGGGTTTAGGACTAGATTCTTTTTCAACTGGAAGAAATTTCCAGGGAAATATTTTTTAACAAAGGATCATTTTTCATCAGAGTTTCTAATAAATTTGTTGACCAGCTTTACTTAATATTTAATGTTAAGTTAGGTAGTTCATTAACAGTTGCAAACTGAAATTTTTAGGTCAAACTGGTGATTACACAATAGAGATTGATGCATAGCTAGAGTTTTTTTGAATTATTTTATGTTTTATGAATTATTTCCTTCTAGGAAAACTCAGATTTTTCACATATATTAAATGAATACTACTGAGGATATGAGATGCAAAGCTCAGCACAGAACTCTGAAATCAGATACTCTTTTGGACAGAGGTCTTGTTCCACTGTTACTATTTCTAGCCGGAAATGTTAAGTATTGCAGTACTTTCCAGACCATCCTTGTACATTGTGAGATTATATGACCAAAATGAATTTCAACTCTTGACTCTCTGGAAGGAAGACATTTAGACTAAGCTAATAGTCTAGGCTTATATGTTCAATGCAAAAGTACCCTGACAAAGTTTTTCATTACGTTCTGGGACATCTGTGTAAAACTAAAATTTCCTACAGAGAAGTACATCTCCACACTGATTAGACAGGTAGCCTAAATCTCATGCCTCAATAAGAGCTTTCCTACTTTATTCAACTAAAATCTGAAGTGTCTATCCAGATGTTTTATTCAAATAAATTTCTGAATTAGCTATCTAAATATCAATGACATCTAGAGAAACAAATAAAGTCATGGGTTTATTTGTTTATTTTCTGGACAATAGACCTATCCATATTAAGGGAATCATTTGCCTAAACATTATTTTTAATGTGTAGTAACAAGAAAGAGAGAATTCTGGCTCTGTTTTCAGAAAGAAGGAAAAAAAAAAAAAAAAGATGAATGTTTTTTCTCCAGGTAAAATACAGGAATTTGACACAAATACTTTGAAACCTAATCCACTCCTATCACTGACTTCCTCATTACAAGTAACCGTGTCTGCATTTGTTTGAGATAGGCTTGAGATTCTCTGTTCTAGCATCCCACAGACCTTTTTCATTTCCTCATGTGTTTTTTATTTTATTGGTGTGTACGAATGCATCAGTACTATCAACTTTTCATCAAGAATACAAGACTTTTCTACCTTCTCCCTCTCAAGCTCTGTTCTAGAAAATGCCACCAGTTGCAGAGGCATTGCAAAAAGATGGAAGTCAGTCATCCCAGTTCATGAGTCCCATATAAAGGGAGCAGTTGTGCTTTCCATTGTATGAGCTAACACTTGGGTAGAGAGAAAATCCTATGTGATATGATGTAGTTCAAGGGTCATGCCTCTAGAATCCTGTTTTTAGTTATATTCTTGGGTGATTTGGGCAGAGGGGAGAAGGCTGGTTTTGGTTTTGGTTCAGATTTTTTTTTTCTGTTTTTCAAATTTTTCATGTCAGCACACATTATATGCTTTTGAAAAGGATAGTGGAGCTGGGACCAGAATTTATGTGACTTTCCTTCTTATATTCACAACTGCTTTGACTCTGTCTTCAGTTCTTTATTGATCTTTTGACATTAATCTCTCCTCACTTTCTTGACATCTGTTCTGAGCAGTGAAATGATTGATCACAAAGCTGGCCAAGGATAGAAGGAAAAGGTAGCCTTGAAAACTATTTCAAACATACTGTGTTTTGAGAATGTTACCACTAATACTATCTTAATTAAACCAATACATACAACCCAAGTTTCATTTGACACTAATATGTTTTTAAATCTTTGGACCTCATCAACATGATTGTGACTAAAACACTCCAAAAATGTATTTGGCACTACCATCTCATGTGGCTGGCAGGAGTGAGCTGCATACAGACCCCTTGGCCTTCATTTTCCTCTGCCTGTTTCTGCAGATGAGTTAGCCTTTGAGGCTATCTGAGAGTAGAGCTGGCAATTGCAGGGCCCAGATGCCACACTTGGGGTTCCAAGTCCTGAACAGTAGGATTTGTAGCTGGCCGCTGCCATGTGCTGCTTTAGATTCACTGTCTGTAACCTCGAGGGTTTAGATATAATTTGCCTGCTGCTGCCTTGTTCATTGGTATCCATGAGATGTTCACTGTTCCCTGCCTAAGATCAAGCCTGCAGTCCACAGCCTGTGCACGTCCAGCTTTGTGCTCTACATTCGCTACTCCTGTCACATAGGAAAGGCGTGTGCTGGCCAGAAGAGTAAATTTCATGCCAAACATGTATGCAAGCAGTGGATAGAAGGTTTCTGGGGAAACACAGAGTAAATTCTGTAAAGTCTTTCCATAAAGTCACATGTTTTAAATGTGTGAATGCAAGTAATTTCTTCTTAAGCAAACCTTTGTGCTGGTACAGTAATTCAAGTTGAGGATCTATAAATGTCCTTGAGATAAATATTTTTTAAAAGAAGGTTGTTATTCAACTGTCTGAAGTACCACATTAAAAAAAAAAAAAAAAAAAAAAAGTAGAAGCATTTACTTTATAATCAGAAGAGGTATTGATTTTGAAATAAGCAAGCTGGAGGAATAGCCAAAGGTTTCTCTAACGCAGTCCTACAAGCACTTCAAAATACAGAACACCTCTTCGAGTTAACTGGGTTTCTAAAAATTTCTCCACACAGGGATCAGTTACTAGTAGCCATGATCAATACAAAAATTACTGCAAAAATAAATCTTGCTTTCATGGAGATTATTTCAGTGTGTTATCTGGGAGAGTAGGGACAAGAAGGTCATATGTTTTATCATTAGCAAATACTGATATCTTTTATGTTCAATGCAACCTTGTATGCAGCACAACAGAAGTCGTCTTCCCTCACCCACCCCCAAGTCTCTTAATCAGGTTCTTTTTATTGGAGTTGTTTGTGCAAATAATATTCCCAGTTATGATCATAGCAAGAAGTACACTTGAGTAAAAGACAAAGAAACAGGCCCTAGATTTGTGAACTGGCATGTTCCACAGAGGAAAAAGATAACATGAAAAAAGAAGTGTTATCAAATGGAAATCTGCAAGAACTGAGTTAAAGGTTGAATAAAGCCCTATGAGATATAGCAGTGGAGGCTGATAACGTATAGAAAGACTGTGCTGAAATAAAGAGGTACAGGCAGATGTCATATCTAAGGAGCCTGGTAAAAATATTTTAAGCAACCCAGATGCCAGCCTTATCAATTTGTAATAATTTGGAGCTTTTAGCAAACACAAGAACAATGGAGAAAGAATAGCTGAAAAGGAGCTGAAAATTCTGAGCATTTTCTAAAAACAATAATAAGATATTGTGTATGCCCTACAAAGTAGCAAAATACAGAAAAAGTAGTTTGGAAAAGAAGGTGGAAAAGTACTGGAAAGAAATGATAGTGAAGAAAATAAATAAGCCTTTTATGTTTAGTCATTCCATTTGTACATCTTCATTGATTTTTTATTTTACCTTTTTGAAAAGGTTTAAATTATTAGCTTGTCCTATGTCATGGCAGTACATTTAGACATACAAACATATGCATCTGGATACAAATCATGTATATTATGCATTAATTTAAAATGTTCAGTCATTAAGTGTGTGAAAGGAAACCTCTCTGTTTCCTTGCAGAAACTGCAAAATCCTGAGACTTATGGCTCCACACAGAAGCAGTTCAAAAGCTTGTGCTTTCAGTCATGTTTTTAACATGATGCCTGAGTGATACATTTTCCATAGTACACTAGAGTCAACTAGACTGTTACTCAGTGATATAAGCAACATAGGACCAAACATTCTGCACTGAGACAACATTGTTCATGCTGAACCCTAATATATTAAATAAAAAATATATTCAAGATTATGCTCATTATATTTTTGACAGCAAGTATAATAAATTGTGCCCGTTCAGATAATAAATACTTATTTAACAAGAATTTTGACCAAAAGCCAATGAGTTCCCTAAGCAGTAGTCCATGAAAAGGCATATTTGCATGTATCAGATTAGCTGTGTAGCTTCTTTCATCCAAATTCTCCTTGCTTTATATGATGATGTTAAAGAATCATGTTCTTATATATCTGTAAATATCTTATGCACTTTACAAAATCCAGTTTGATATTGTATCACATCTTTTATTAGTAGTTATTTCTTTTATCATAATCCTTAATTGTGGATCAAGACCCTAAAAGAAGATAGGGTTCAAGCAAGGACCCGAATGGTCATCCTCATTTTATATGGTTGACAATCAGATAATCTGTATCAGGTATACAGATAGAGAGACATACAAGGAATACAAGGAGTATGTTTGGCAGCATGATAGATGAATTTCAGTACTGCAGCTGGTATTTTGTAAGCATCACAGCAAAAAGGAGATTTAAAGGAGGAATTCAAGAAGAATAGCAAAGAAGCTTATCTGATTAATTTTGTCTTTTTCTTTCCTCTTTCACTTCAGGTTACATGAGGCACAATACCATTAAGATCTGTGGAAGGGAGTTTTCAGAACCATTACACATAATATATGCATATGGCAAAGCTGCAAAATGAATACTTGTGAACAGGAACAAGACACAGGGTGTTAGCGCTCATCTTGCCAATGCACATCCAACATCTGTACTACAAAGCAACACTAATTAATTTAGAAACATTCAATGTATCTTCAACTGCTATAAGAAACATGAATGTTCTGCAATCTTGGTAGTGATGTTGTGGAAGGCAATGGTGGGGCTTAATTATTGCTGTCTGATATACATCTGTCCAGAAATAACTTCATTGTATAATGGGTAGAATGTACAATTTTTTGTCAGATTAGTTGTTTGATAAGTCAGCACTCTCTGAAAAATATAAATGTTCTAGCATAAACAAGTACAATTGCAAGAGCATTTGCAAGTACTGCCCATTTATTCTCATGTGCCTACTCCTAGGTGTCTCTCTTTATAATTTTGAAGCTTCATGTAATTGTGTAGTCCAGGTTTTTTGAGATACATGTTCTGCCTGCAAGCTAAAGAGGAAATGCTGAAGAGTCCACTCTCTCTTTTTTCTTATGACTTGCCATGATTGTGGATATGTATTAGTGAAATGGTTTGGTTATTGTACGGCAGGGATGCTACACTTTCAAAATGTAAGAATTGCTAAAAATTTGCCAAACTGTGTCAAGATCAGGTATATGAAACTAAATATCACAAAAAAGGAATGCAACTTCAGTCATTTTCAGAATTACTTCAAGTATCTGTAGTCTATGTTTCTTTGTTAGAATATGTTATATTGCTCTGCTGCATTACTCCGATAAGATACAAATCCATAGCTAAAAGCAGAATTAAGATAATTATTCATCTGTTTCCTTTGAAGTTAATTCATATGTGGCCTGTATTTAGATATGTATGTGCTGCTATATCTATGAATTTGTGCATGTCTGTATGTATGCACACCTAAATACAAAATATGTATTTACATATGTGTATATACATACATGCATACTTACATATGCGTATATATTTGTATCTTCAGATTTACTCCTCTGATTTATGAGGAGATAGATATTCCCTGCCAGCTTTGACCTCCTTATTTTTGGTACATAATATGCATATTAGAAAATAAGTGTTCCTCATTCAAACAAACAAACAAAAAACCCCAAACAAAATAAAAAAACCCAACCCAAACCAACCAACCAAAAAAAAACCCTCAAAAAAAACCCCAACAAACAAAAACCTGGTGGTGGAAACACAGTATCTCTAAACATAACCTACTGCATGCAAGGAAACTTTAAACTTGTTGCAAGTTAACAGATCCTCTAGTCTGTCTCCTACAAGCTAGGAAGAGAAACAAATCCAAGAGTATGTATGCCATCAGATGAAATTCTCTCCTAAGACTCAAATGTGTTCAAAATACTACTTTGATGTGTAGAAGTAGGTCATGAAGTTTTATTCCTTTTATTGCTGAGTGGTCACCTTGTGGGGAAATTTCTGTTGTTTTCTCTTTAAAAACCTCTCCTCTCCTTCTTAGAAGCCAGTCTTTTGAATGCAACTAATATCACAAAACCTGAAGTTTTCATTTATACTAAGAGTAAACTGCCAAGGCAAATGTCAGAGAGGAAACACTGAAAATGTTATCCTTGTGTGTTGCCCTAGTTACCTACATGCTTGAGCACCAGTCATAGAATCACAGAACAATTTAGAGAAGGAAGGGAACGTCTGGAGAGTATCTGTAGAAGCACCAGACATCAGCTGAAAATAGGACCAACTTCAAAGTCAGATTAGGTTAGATCAAATTTGGTCAAGGACATTTCACATTTAGGTGTACTAGCAGAGTTCCTAAGATTTTCTGGATACAAACCCAGGACTAAATCTATCTCATGAGGTATCCTGTGAAAGGTTTTGATTTTTTAGCATCCTGCAGGGCAGGCCCTTTGCAGATCAGAGAAGTTTTCCTCAGTGACTAGCCCATGTTTTCCTGAAGATGATTTCAACATGTTCATTTCAAACAGAAGAATAGCTCTTCTGAATCTTAGCTCTGACTAATAAGGTATGGGAGAAAAGTAGCAGTTTTCCTTATACACAAGAATAAAATTTGGTCAAAGATTCTGAGCAACAACAATCCAATCACTATTTAAATAAATTTAAAAAATACTGTTTGCTTTAAATAAGAATCATTATGTAAAAAGGAAAAAAAACTACAGTGGAGCAAAAGTTCGGTATATTACGGCAATAAAGCTATGCAGGAAAGTTCTACACTAATAAAGGAGTTTTACTGAGAAGAAAAGAGTAAAAAATGTAAACAAAATTAATAGTGATGTAGAACATTGCATGCTGTCATCATATTCCAATACAAAGCTGAACCACAGGATATTTCAGTTCTACTGCAAGAAAAGAATCTTTCAAAAGTCCTGAATAAAAAGAACAACAAAAAGCAAAATAAATAAACAAAACAACTGAACTCAGCTCTCAAATCAATTAGGGTTTTTTAAAAGAAATGTTCCAAATTTTACAGGAAAAGGAAAGGAAATTCAGATGAGGATCGAACAAGATAACTGATTAGATGTAACTGATGGAGGCACTCTGTGGAGCTGAATTGGAGGCAGAGATATACTGAGAAGCATCACTTAAGAATGCCTAAAGCCCCAAAATTGTGAACATGAGAAGAGACAACACAATAAAGCAAGGAGCCCATTGACATCCCCTACTGGAGCCCACCCACAGCTGCTTCGAGACCCTGTCAGTAATGCTATCAGCTACCACTTAAAATCTGAGGAGAGACAGTTTTTTTGATACCAATGCATGAGAAACCAATAGAGACAAGCGTAGTTCAGGTCTATTATCTTGTGCGCTTAATCTAAGACTTCATTTGCCAGCTGATCCATATATGCCATCTGAATATTTGTCAAAGGACTTTACAAGTCAAAATAATTGTTTAATTTGTAACTCACCACTCCTACGCTGCTTAGAAATTGCCTAAAGCTCCAGATCATACAACAAATGCAAGAAAGAGGAGTGAAAAAGCTGCCAAGTCTTCATTGCTCATGCTCCTGGGAAAAGAATGTTGTTCCACTTCTTGTATTAAATGCAGCAGAAACTGCCAGAAGTCCACATTGATTATTTTGTATGGACTCTGACTGAGAGTATGATTGCTCAGTGAAAACAGGGGAATTATCAAGTGGATTTAATTTTGGAAGAGATATTAACATATACAGTTCAATACAGCTAAACATTGCAGACACCATTTCATACATAATCTGAGTTGGTTAAATCAAATTCTGTGACAGGGAGACAATTTACTAATTAATTGTTTAACTCATGAAACTACTTCAGGATAATTGTTGTAAACAAAATATTTTAATCCTGTGGAAAGAAAGAAAATGTAATTTAAGTCTTTCTAGAAGGAAAGGACATCTACAACTGGTGTTTCTGCTGCATTGCTATTGCATGCTTATTTTGAGAACTGAGGGTACAGGTTAATTAACACTGATCATAATAGATCTTGCCATACTTTTTATAAAAACAAAGCAAACCAGAACAAAAATAAATAAGTTTATGAAATCAAATAGTACATTTTAGTCCAAATTTAAGAACAGTGTGACAAACCTCTGCTAATCTTATTTATAAATCCCCATAAAGTTAATCAAGGAGGTCTTAATTGTGTTGTATAATTGAAGTTTTGCAGGTATCTTGAAACCAAACTCCAATCATTGTCTCCTCTTGGAGTTCTCTTTTAATAGATAGTATCATTAAAATCAATAGTAATTGATGCTTAGTTGGTAGAACAGAGATAGCAAGTGAATAAAAACTAACTTACAGTAATTTATTTTTCCCAGCTTCATTGTAAACACCATTAATAATCTTAGTATAGTTCTCATGGTATTTATTTTTTTTAATTTATTAAAGCTCCACCTCCTGGAGTCACATAAAAATTTAGCTTTCAGATAATAATAGAAGACTATTCTAATCTTTATACTTGAGAAGAAGACACTGAAAATTAAAAAAAAAACTAAAGTTCTGCAGGACAATTGACTTCTAAATTTATTCTTCGAATACTTCATGATGATAAACTTATCTTAAGATCTTTTTGCATCCAAATTAATGATTTTAAGAATATTATGTTTTGTAACACTATTATTTCAATCATAAATTACCAGCTGCTGGTATTAACAACTAGCAGGCTGAAAATCAGAATATCTATGCCATTAAAAATTTCAGGGTTTCAGATAATTTCAGATACTTTTGAGACTGTATATGAAAGCAAATATCTTCAAAAAGTTATTTTTGAAAAGTTTCAAGCAGCAGTTTGAAGCTTTTTTCAGAACAGAACAAAAGACACTTTGATCTCCAGATGATGCTTCTATCAGTAGTAGCTACAAAAAAATGATTATACAAATAGCACTTTTCATTATTGTGACATAGCAGTAGCAGAAGTATTTTAGATGTCTGTTACACCTAAAGACAAATTTAAAATGAGAATGTAAAATGTAATTTAAAACTTTCAGGAGAATTTTTATGGAATTTTAGAATAGATATTTATTCTCAAGATTATTTTTTTCCATTTGTTTCACAGAATTTCTCTGCTGTGAAAAGAGCTTTTTTTTCCACTGGAAAACTATCTTGTGAAAAACATCTTGACTATTTCATCCCACAACCAATTTACAAGCTGTAGGAGAGTAGAATAGATAATACTTAAGGGCAGCTGAGATTCACTCTCAAGATCAATATAGAAGAGCCAAGACAGACTTAAGCTCAATATTAACTCTTTTTATAGGGGGAAAAAGTGGGAAAAAATCCAACCTAAACTGTTCTCATACTGCCTCAAGAATTACGTGCATTTCTTCTATTAGTAACAAGATTTGAGGATGTAAGTCTCTGCATGCTGAGATGAAGATTTGCCACTAATGTCTAATTTGATTTCTCTATCGAGCAATTAGTGTATTATTAAAAATTCACTGCAGGGTCAATCTCTTGTTGATTTACATAATTAAGTTACCTGCTTTTTAAGTTAGGGTGCTTGGTAATCATTAAAGTCTGTAGGCCCAATTCCACCTTCCTCTTTGTATGCAATTTTACAGCAGGGAGGTGTCCCACAGACTTCAGCAGAAATACTCACATAAATAACATGACCACCAGTGTCTGTGAAATAGGAGCAGCACACTAGAATGATTATAGGAACACCTCCATTTCCATAAAGGCACTAAACGAAGTGTGTGAATGCAAAGGAGGAAGAGACTTGCCATTCTCCAAGTAGACTTAAATTAATATTTAATAGTAGGCAATAATGTCCATTCGTAATATTAAATTCTAGCTACTGTTCATGACACTTAAATGTGAAAGTTAATTCTAAATTCTTGGCCAGAAATTAGACTTTCACAAGGGTAAATTCATAAAGACATGATGGAGAAATGTCATAAAATGTGAATCATGCAGAATTTAATAGAAGAAATTAAAGACATACAGAGCTATTGGAGAAATACTTTTAATTTTGAGACCTCTGGAACCTCTGTTTAGTCTTGAAATACTATTTTTGCTCAGTCCCATGTAAACAAAAATTAAAATGGAAACTTCCTTAAAGTGCAACAAACATGAAGTGATCAGAATCTTCATCGCCATGGGTTTTTTTTAGTGCATCGGTCTGTAAGTTCCAGTGCTTTCAGTGGAAGCGAAGTATGGTAAATGCTAAAAACTTTAGAAAACTGCTACCCAGAATTACTATGTCAGTTCTTGACTTGCTGGTATCACCTGCTAAAGATGAACAAAAAATATCAGTGGAAAGAAGTTGCAGGCATGCTGGAAAACATCGTACACAAAGGTGTAAATTCATCAGGGCTTATGTAATGTGATGAAGACTTCTGAATTATTTTTAACTAAATGCAGACTTTTGCAGACCTTGCTGTTCAGTCATTAACTAATACAGATAGTTCACTAATCACAAGATGTACTATAAATACTCATCTGAATGTTGTAATGAACTAAAACCAAGCATGTTTCTTTGCCTTTTGTGCTACTTGCAAATGAAAAACTCAAGAAATTAAATTTCTCTGGGAAAATGTCTTTCAAAGACACGTATATTCAGAAAACAGTGCTAAGTTTTTGCCATAAAACATATAATGCATGATATACTGATCCTTCATTATGCATTTCACACTTCAAACATACATGAGCACTTGAAAAGACAAACATCATCTGCCTATTTGAACTAGTTATAGATACTGGTGAAACTGATTTTTCATTCCAAGTTACTTTCTAGATATCATCTTAAATACTACCTGTAAAGTTAGATTCATCCTTCCTGTTGATTAAATACTTTCTGTATGATGCTATTAAACTAATGTCTTGCCATGACCCTCCCTTATGCTGCAGCTTATGTTAGGTCTTTAATGATGGGTTTTATTTCGAACTTAAAAGCCTAAGGTGACTCTGTTGAAAAATCAAGGAAATTCTGTTTATTTCAAAAGTAAAGAGGGGAAAAGAGTCAAATTGCACTATAAATTTAGGAGGTGGTGAGCAATAGTAACAGAAACAATATAGCTGTTTAGGTCTTCCTTTTAAATATGTCATTATTTACCTCTTTTTGAGTTCAAATCATTAAGACCCACTAGACGAGATACAGAGAGAAAGAATATTTGATGAAAAGTCAGGGGTAACCCTTAAAGGTATGACTAGATAAACTGGCATTTGAACTGACAAAGGGTAAATGATTGATGATCTGCATAAATACTTTGAAACCCAAGACTTTGACCTGTCATTTGTTAGAAATGCTACTATAATAAGTGACATCCACAGCTAGCTCATATACCATCCAGACAGGCCAATTTTGTTTACCCTGCAAATTCTAACTGTGGTGAATTTTAATATACAATATCTGAAGAAAGAATCAGAAAATCATAAAAAAAAGATAATTTTTCCTGCTGTTGCTGACAAGGATGGGACTATAAGTATTTTATTCAAAAACTTAAGAACAGCAAAATTGTCAACAGTTGTAAGCAAAAATATATCCATTTTTAAAAGGACACATGAACCTAGGCTAAAAAACTTGGAACAGTACAAAGCAATGAAAATCATGAACACTAACCTTTCCTTTATGAGCATAAACAACTGATACATAACCATACATGGAAAGTGATACAAGGCTTTGAAATTAGTATTAGTATTTTTTTATGTTAGCAAAAAATGGCAGGTTTTTTCCCCAATAATTTAGAAATTCATCCAAAGGATATTGCTCAAGAATGCTCATATTAACAGGTAGATTGTTTTCCTTGTCCAGAAAAACATGTGGTTTATAACTAGAGTTATGCTACCACTCCTGCAGTGTATGAATACAGGGCACATTCTCATTTAGAACATCAGAGGATAATATTTAAAAGCAAAAGCAAAGAACTGTCCTTATTTATTTATCTGAAAGAGCTTAAAATTATTTAGTTGAATACTGTCAGTGACAGAATCATGCAGCTATTGATGTATTTGTATTGGAATTTGTTTGCATAAGTGTCTTCTAGATAGTCCAGAAGGAATATTGTCACAAGAAATTTGTGGCCAAAGACCAAACAAATATGTAAAAAGTGAACAAGAAAGTCTTCTTTCACACATCAGTTGACTTTACTGTGAGCAGCACAGCTGGAAACATGATGTTCTCAGTCAGACTGAAATTCCTGCTAGACAAGTATCCTGTCCTCAGTAATGGGCAATCTTGAAAACTTAGGCAAAGGCATAAAACAGGGCACACTACAGGGCAAGTATACGCTATCTCTTAGTGATCTATAGTCTCCATAATGCTGTGAGACAGAGATACCATCATGCTCAGGTAGCATTAAAAGTATCATCTGATGGATGAAGCACAAGAGGGACAATAGTGCAAGTGAGCCCTAGATTTGGTTTAGCATCCAGTACTTTTTGGCTGAAGTCTTTTGAAAATGTCCTCTGATTTTAAATGCTCACTTCAAAGGCTGCCAAGAATAGAAGCACTCCACATTAGCCAACATTAAAAAAAAAAGTCCAGTTCCTCACCATTTTCTCATCTGAAGAAAGGAGGATAACAGTCTTAAATTTGGTGGGTTTTTTCTGGGAAGTAGGAAGACAAACTTTGTGAAAATATGACATTTAAATACAGCTAAAGAGCCATCAATATAATAAAATGGCCATAGTTCATTGCAGTTTGAGTTAATTAATTTAATTCAAATGTAGCCTGTTCTGATGAGAAATTCTTGGATACGAAACTTTATGGGATTCTGTGTAGTGACTTAAAATGATCACTACAGCTATGACTTAATCCCCCTGAAGGCAGTGGATTCCTGCAATAACTTAAATATACTTAGGGTCAGGCCCTGCTTGGATGCCCATAAAGTGTATTTTAGCTTCTGTAGCATATGAAAAGAGATTTTCTGCACGTGCCTGTTTACAACAGGCCTCTACAAATATGACTGCTGACATGCGGACTCCTGGTAAAATTTAAATAGATGTATGTTAAACTAGTGTTCTGGTATTTCTTTTAACTACTTGTATGGAAGGATTTAAAATACATACATGTTTAGACTTAAAATGTTCTTCACATCAGAATAACATTCACAGGAGCTCTCCAATCTTAAAACTTCAGCATGTCTTCTATTATCTTCAGGTTACTCGTCAGATTGCAATTAGTGGATTACTCTATTGTGTCCATAGTTGATGCTAATTTATGCTGCTTTAGAGGCCATAAAAATGTGTCAGTGATGTTTAATTGGAAGGGAAGAGTAGATAGATGGAGATACTAAAGAATTAGAGTGCCATTAACCAAAAAGACCTTTAGGAGTAATAAAGACCATCTGCCACGTCAGCAAGCACACTCCAGAGGCAGTGCTTCACTGTATCTTAAGAATCAATAACAAATAAAACCCACTATATTTTTGATGGATGTAAGGTGGGTAAGTTTTGCCCTTCGCAGCTATTAATGTCAGAAGATCAGGAGTGCAAGTCTTCAGTAGTATTGTTCAGATGCTGACTAGTCTTTTTAAAATAGTTTTTCTAATAGCAAGGTATTTTTATAGAACAAAGGTGGCATCTCATTACCCAGTTCAGTCTCAGGTATATATATTTTTATAGGTTGTTAATTAAACAATTTAGATTTTTTTTATTTAAAAAAATATATCAAAGGAATTTCCTTTCTGTCTGAATGTCACAGATTTGCTGTATTCCTGGGGTTAAATAAAAACTCTAGATTTGTTGATTTCTGCGACTTGCAGCAATGTTATTTCTAATCTTACATATTTACAGCTGAGGCACTTCTTTTATAGCAGCATCAATTCCTCACACAGCAACTTGAAATAACTAACTAGATTTGCAAGCTAACCAGTGTATTTATATAAATGGAGAGAGCCAACTGTCTGTAGTCTGACAAATCATAAAGGGAACAGTGGCATGCTCCTATATTACAATAAAAAGGTTATCTATCAAATAGTAAATTGTAATGGCTGCTGATGTTTCCAGCTTAAAAGAAAAAGTAACATACTGCCTTGATCTCACCAACTATTTGCTATCCATACCTAGAAAGCGAAATTATATACCAATCTAAGAAGTTCAGAACAGTTTGTATATCAAAATACTGCAATCAAGTCTCCTATTCATACATACCATCTTTTAGAAAATACCCTTATAGGAACTGCTTATTTTTAGCCAAACTGAGATGTAATCTAAGGGAACAGAAGTTTTGGGGATGGTTAAGCCCTAGATTTCATTTCCTGTTTTGTTTGAAGGCAGCCATTCAATCTTTGGTTTTGGGAGATTTTTTAACATCAAAATATCAAATATTTTTTTTTTACTTTTTGATATTCAAAACAAGCAAATTTTATTTCAGGATAAAGCAATCAAGGTATGTCACTCTTCCCCTCCTCAAAATTATTTGATAAACAAAAAACAAACAAACAAAAAAAGAAAATACAATTATTTTATTCAGAGTCAGACTAAATGTCAAGAACATTCTGTTAAAATAAGGTGTATATATAGGTAAAATGTTCTCAGCTAAAATTTTGCTATTTGGGCATATGTTAGAAAAGTCAATTTTTTCACAACAGATCTTAATAAAGAGCAAAATAAGATATTTTTTCCATGCAAAAGGCATCAAACTATTTGTGTACTTTGAACCTTGTCTTTTTAAAAAAAAAATCTGAATTGTTCAGTGAAAAGAGATTGATCTTTCCCATCACCTTTTTTCACTTATGCTTATGTATGAATTTCTGTATAAAGGGCCAGTATTTAAACACAAGTTTTACTCACACTATGGAAAAAAAAAATCTAAAAAAAGATGAGTGAATTATACTTGTATTTTCTTTCTATAATTGAAGCAATTTGCTTGCTTTTCAACATTTAGTCCTAAACACTGAAAACATATTCTATTACTTTGCTGTTTTCAGATCTCACACTCTAGTAACTTTACAAAAGCAGTCTTGAGGTTTCTGTCCAGCTAAGGTAAAGTATGCACAACTGTATTCCTTACTGGAGAGAACTCTAAATGTAACAGAAAACCCATCAATGCTTTTTCTTCTGTAACTGGAGAATGGTTGGTGACTGGTAAAATTACAAGTCTCTCACCTCTGTGTTTTCGTATATAACATTATGCCATTCTGATGTATTTTTTTTTCTGGAACAACTACACAGACCGAGGGCACATTGCATATGCAGTAAGAATAATGCCTTAGCCCTGTTAGATGTGCACATTAAGTCTCACACATGATACAATAAATCTATCATTTTTGAGTTTGCCATACTTGCTATGTTTGGTTTAAGCAGACTTTTGTAGTCTCCTATTTTCCGATTTAGGTCTAAGATTTTCCATAAGGTTTGCCATTTTCTCAGACACAATGAGGAACAGGGGAGCTTAATTTGCCAGTGTAGGTCAAAATACTCTGGGGTGACTCAACTGTCTAAAAGAACTGCCATGGCCAGAGAATTGATTAATTTTTTTATTATGGAAGCCATTCAAATGACAATCTGGGATTAGGTACAGCATACCTAGAGTTGTCTTCAACTTGAAATAATGGCTAACAGTAGGATTTATATCTTGTGAATTTGTCTACCTAAACATTGGGCATCAAGTCCAATTTATTTTTCAAGAATTTTTGCTGATGTTAATGGGAGAGACAGGTGCCTTCATGGGACAATTAATCATTCCATTGTTTAGATTAGGTATGCAGCACTCTTGGAAATGGTGATCTTTGTCCATTGCCTACAGAATGATTCCAGATTGCTAGTTTACTAGTCCCATCTTAACATAAGGAGGGAGTTGTTCCTTCTTTTTATAATACATGATGCATATCTAAAGAGGGGATGTATTTTCTCTGCCTTATTTCCAGGCAGAAAGTATTAAAATGTTCAAGTGTGCTAGATGGCTTTTTGCAGGGTTGCTTTTGGGTTTTGATCCTGATTTAAAATCAGCAGGATACCACACCTACATCCTACCTGTATGGGTATATGCGTAAGCTTTACATGTACGTGACTGCTTTGTTCTAGTGTTTCTGAAGCCATTTGAAGGACAAAGAAAATACAAATTAAAGAAACATAAGGTTAGATATTGGGCTGTATCAGGGCTGAATTGGCACCAAAACACACTAACAACTAGTTCACAAAAAACCACTGAGGTAGTGCCTTCATACAGGAAGACTATCAGGAAATATACAGCTGTCATGAAGCCACTTCCATCATCCCCAGTCTCTACAAAACAGAAATGGAGAAGCTCTGAAACTGTCCTTAAGCACAGTGGTTACAGTCACCATAACTGTCCACTGGCACCATGCGTAGCCAAAATCTGTTCTCAGTTGCCACATATGTGTAACACTTGGATTCTGCAATAAGTTAAATTTGGAAGAAAACAACTATTGTAGAAACTTCTAAATTTTAAATGAGAATTTTATCTATTCCTGGAAAATTAATTTGATTTTCATTCAATTAATGACACAAGTGTACTTAACTGAAAAGTATCCTAATCCAGTAAGTGTCATGCTATCTTCCATAGAAGTAAAATGAATACCTTTTCCTTGAGTCGCTGAAGTAATAAAAAGGCAGCACATTCTCCAGTAAAACAATTTAAGCCTTTTAGGTCTTTTCACGTCTCCTGTGAGTTCTCTGTAACTTTATCAAAAGAAAGAGCAGAGGGAAAAAACAACTCGGAGGAAAAGAAGAAAAGAATCATTGCTTACCAGCTTAGCAATTATAAAGCAAAGGAAGAAAAAAAGAGAGTATCAGATAAATTTTCTTATTGCTAACAGTTGCAGTCATCCCTGGGGAAAGGATTTTAATGCCATCCCTCCAAGAGGAAAAAAGCCTGAGCCAGCAGGTTGGTATTACAATACTTTTTAAGGTTTCCCTGGGGATGCTAAAGAAGAGAAAATGAATATAATGGTGGTCATAGTGGTGAGGAATGCCTAGACTTTGATGCAATGTAAATTCTCATTCAAGTTAACTAGTTAAACCCCTTTGGATGCTTTCAACCTGGAAAATTCTTGAATTTAGGTGTGCAAGGTTAAAATGTAGAACAATACATGACAGAGAAATGTTGCCCCATCAAGAACTTTAGGAAGCCCCTGTGTTTCCAGAAGATGAGCCTCTACTGTCACTCCAGGGGTTAAAGTAGGAAGGAAACAGTACGAGCCATGTTTTTTAGAGGTGCAACATTCTTTCTGGTATATGCTGGCCAGCACTGCATACTGCCATTGAAAAGAAAGTATGCAACTTCTAGAGAAAAAGATTTATGCTACCTCCCTCTTACTACATGGTACATATATTACAAAAATACTGAAGAAGAAGAATACAATGTCTGTTTCCCTTGTGCAAGCAAAAGTGCTAAGATTATTGCAAGAGAAATTTTTATGGTAGGCAACTGTATTACCTTACAGCTGGATATCAAATTACTTAATCCTCAAAAACTGTTTCTTTTCCTTCGTCATAAAAAGACCACTATATTGAAGAAACATATTCTGGTTCATAATTGTCCTGGTTTCAATTGTGATAGAGTTAATTTACCTCATAGTAGCTGGTGCAGTGCTGTGTTTTGGCTCTGATGTGAGAACAATGTTGACAGCACACTGATGGGTTTGGTTGTTGCTGGGTCATGTTTATACTCAGTCAAGGACTTTTCAGTTCCTTGGGCCCTGCCAGTGAGAGGACTGGAAGGGCACGGGAAATTGGAGGGGACACAGCCAAGACAGGTGACCCAAACCAGCCAAAGAGGTATTCCATACCATGGGACATCATGCTGAGCATATAAACTGGGGGAAGAAGAAGGAAGGGGGGGACATTTGGCATTGTGGCATCTGTCTTCCCCAGCAACCATTACGCGTGATGGAGCCCGGCTTTCCTGGGGATGGCTGAGCACCTGCCTGCCCATGGGAAGTGGTGAATGAATTCCTTGCTTTGCTTTGCTTGCGTGTATGGCTTTTTGCTTTATTTATTACATCGTTCTTATCTCAACCCCTGAGTTTTACATTCCTTTCCGATTCTCCTCCCCATCCCTCTGGGTGAGGGGGAGTGAGTGAGCGGCTGCGGGATACTTAGTTACCAGCCGGGGTTAAACCACAACAATAATTACTGAAGTGCAGCATTTCTCAAATGTGGGGGCCAGAGGTTAGGCATGTGTGGGAATTTGACTCCTCAACTTTTAAAATTCAGCACACCAGATGTCAAGGAAAATAATCCAGCAGTAAAGGCGTTAACAATTAGGATTTTACAGCTCTGGAGTACACAGAGATTAAATCAAAAGACAATTTCCCAAATATATGGGATGAGAAAAAGAAACAGCAGTCTGCAAGGAAGGAAGAAAACCTGTGAAGTTTAGCTATGCAGCTGAATTTTAGAAATGTAGAAAGAATTAAATAAACTGAAAGGCTTTATGGGATCTTAGAGGATTATTTAGGTGCTTGCTGCCTGATGATAACATTGGTTATGACACTGAATCATTATAGATATATTGATGCAATAATATCACAAGATTGCCTGATAAACACTGCAGAAATACTGTTTATACTGTTGGATGCTGTGCAAGCAGCTTTTTGGTTAGCTGGAAATTAAAGCGAGCCCCACAGAATACAGGATCTTGAGGAAATTCAGGCAAAGATAAGCAACATTAAGATAAAGAAAATGAAAGAACCTGATTTAAGTTCAAAGAACAAACAAGCACATCCATACATAAACACAAGTAGGCATGTGGTCACGCTCAAGAGGCTTAATGGAAGAAAGGTGGAGGAGGGAAAATAGGAGGCCACAGTTCAATGGAGATCCTTAATTGATTAGAATGCCCACAGCAGTAAGAGACAACTGGAGGAATCAATTAAATATTACAGATGAGTTATGGCAAGCATAAAGCTCTTAAATAATCAAACGCAGGCAAAAAAAATAAAGTTAAAAAGCAAGAAAATGAAATATGTTAAAGGTATTCTTTTTGTGCCTTGCACATTCAAATGTTTTCTTTCTCCACACGTTGCACTTCCTGGATTTAATACTTCAATTCTTTGTGGAAATTAAAAGAGCACATTGAAATAACTGAATGTTCAATATGATCGTCACGTTCAAGAGTGTCAGGAAGGGGCGGACTGCTTTCTCTAGCTCAGTCTGCTGGTCATGGGAGGAGGAAAAAACTTTCAAGTGAAATATGGTTTAACAAATTTACATAATAAGATTCTATATCACCCCCTCACACAGAAGACATAAATTGCTTCTAGCTTGCTATAAGTTATCCTAACACAGTTATATACTAACTACTGACATTTTCGCTAGAAGTAACTCGTAGCAAGCTTTAATAAACTCTCATGAATCTCAAAAGGGACTGGCAGGCATTTCTAACTGAAATACAGACTCAGAGGTGGTAAGCAAGCTGTTTAGAGACACTATATACAGAAGGTAATTTCAGCATATTGCAAAAGTCTTCTTAGGACTTCTGAAAACCTATTTTAAATAATATTGGTTTATATAAATTGATGTGAGTAGGTCTGAATTTCATGGTATCAGAATGCTTTTGGTTGGAAGGGACTTCTGAAGCAAAACACAACAAACACAAGCACATATATGTAGTTATACTGAATACTATAATACAATGGTCCAATAGTTTAACCTGAAAAATACATCTGCAATACATGCAGCAAGTCTTAGTTTCACTGCATGCTTACCACAGAGCATATCAAATGCCACAGTGAAATTAGAAGACACTTCCTCTATCATGTTACAATAACTTACATTCATATATGTGTATATATTTTTTTACTCTAGGGGATTGAAGAGTACCTGAGAAGCCATCTTCAACTTTCGGTGGGTATTTAGTTGTCTAAAGAGATTATCTGAAGAGAATTTTAATATCATCGTATAATTATTTAGATTCAGTCAGTCAGTCTGCGTGTGTCAGCTATTTAAAACGGACACCACCAGACAACATGAAAAATCACACTGACCTCAATTTGTGTGAAGTTTCACCTCATTTCCACCAATTCTAAATTAACTCAACTTCAGGGGAAAATAACTTTCAAATTTGAGAAAGAAACCCTTAAACTGCACACACATAGTTTCTCACAATGAAGGTCAAATGCACCACCTTAGTATTGACTCCCAGTCTTAATGTAGAAACAGCTTTTTAAGGAATTTCAGCTGGAATTTTATAAAAGCAATTACCTTATGCAAGTTAAGTATGAAACAACATTATTTTGCTTTTTGGCTATCATTACGCTGTTGTTTGAGAGTAGACAAAAGAACAATTAAATATTCTTTATAGTTTACTACTCCCTTGTGTACACAGGCACACGCACCCAACAAACACACACAGCAATCTATGCCTTTTGATCATTTGAAACTCAAGGAGTACATACAAGTGGGAAAGAAATATCACTGTAAGGGTAATCAAACACTGGAACAAGCTGCCTGGAGAGGCAGGTTGTAGGAACTCTTTCCTCAGACACAAACAAAACTTGACCAGAAAAGGCCCTGATCAACCTAGTCTAGTTGAACTGGCTTTGAATCAGGGGTGTGTCTAGACAATCTCTGGAGGCCCTTTCCAACCTAAGTTATTTTGTAATTCTGTGATTCTGTAAATCATAAATCCTACTTAGTCTAACAACCTTTTCTGTACAGGAAAAAAAAATATTCCTATTTTAAAAATTCATTCCTCTGAAATCCTGCAAAAAGATTTAGCAAGGAAGAGGCAGGTTTCCCGCTGGTCATTCACGTGTGACTTGCTCCAAGTCCTGAAATAGTGCTATGTGGAAAAGTTGTGACCCTTTTATGAGTGAGGTATGTATACTGCCTAAGCAAGGTCTTGTGAACACCTCCTACTAATAAGAAATTCTGCAGTTGTCAATACCTTACATAAGTCTATTTTAGACAGGCATTAGGATGTTTTGTAACCTGTCACTGGAATTATTTATAGGTTTCTGCATAACCCGTTGCGTTCACTTTCATGACCCTAATGACTTTATCCCTTGTGCAAAGCTCAGTAAAAACCTCAAAAAATAACTAAAAAACATGCTTTCCTTACTTCTCCACTCACAGCAGGACTATTCACAACAAAACATGGGAAAGGGTGACTACTTTCATGGACTTATCTCCCTATCTCACTGTAAATATTATTGATAATCAATAGATTCAGTTAACCCTGGCTTTTCTACCTTCTGAGGTAACTGTTGACCCAACAGTTTTCTGAAGTTTTGTGGGAGATCCCAGCATATTAAGGAGAAGAAGGAAGTCATAAGGGGAGCAGATGTTAGAACTACTGGAGGATAAAGAGCAGGTTATAGTGTCCAGGGCAGCATGTGGTATCTTGGGCTGCATTAGGCAGAGCATTGCCAGCAGGTTGAGTGAGGTGATCCTTCCCCTCTACTCCACACTGGTGAGACCACACCTGGAGTACTGTGTCCAGTCCTCAGCTCCTCAATACAAAAGAGACATGGGCATATATGAGAAAGTTCAATGCAAAGGACCATGAAGATGATGCAGAGACTGGTGCATCTCTGCTATGAGGAAGGGCTGACAGAACTGTGGCTGTTCAGCCTGGAGAAGAGAAGGCTCAGGGGTGATCTTACCAATGTGTATAAATACCTGAAGGGATGAAAGGAGGTGAAGCCAGGCTCCTTGCAGTGATGTTCAGTGGCAGGACCAGAGTCAATGGGCACAAAGTGAAACACAGAAGACTGAACATCAGGAAACATTTTTTCCTGTGAGGGCAACTGAGCAGTGGCACAGGTTGCACAAAGAGCTTATGGAGTCTTCCTCTTTTGAGATTCAAAAGCTGTTTGGACATGGTCCTGGGCAGCAGTGTCTCAGCTGCCCAGCTAGCGCAGAGGGGTTGGATCAGATGACCTCCAGAGGGCTCTTCCAACCTCAACCATTCTGTAATTCTGTGAAAGACTGTAAGACAAAGTGAGCTCTGCGAGATACTTTCATTTGTATTACCTCTAGCTGCATGGGCTACCCCACCGCTGAATCCTCAGTTTACTAAGGTGGTCATTTCTTTTCTTTTTTTTTTTCCATTTTTTTTTTCATAGATGACTTGAAGATTTTATATGATCAAAAATAATTTTTCTTTCTTTGAGGTCTACATCTACAAAAAGATGCATGACAGCAAGACAGCTTGGATTTGCAAGAGAAATGAGCAAAGAAGTAAAAGAAGGTTAAGAAAAGCTCCTAAACAAATGTGTTGAAGCAACTTCTTGATTAAGAATTGCGAAATAAGCATTTTGTCTGTTGGTTAGGGGAGATGCCAAAACTTTTCAGACCTGAATTATAAAAAGCTTTAAGCAAGGTTTCACCAAATACAAGGTTACATAGTTCAGTACCAGCAGCATGAAAATCTGTTTTTGGCTCAGTGCTCTTAAAATAGAAGCAGCTGAGAAGAAACAACAGAGCATCTGTCCAAGCCTGCAGAAGAATGGCAACGGCAAGGCCATACTTAACAATGGACAAGTGTGAAGAAATTGCCACCAACCCAATCTGTCTATAGTAGCAAAACTCTACTTGCATCTTCAGAGGGGATATTGCATCAAGGCAGACATTTTCATACTGCTGCTACCGTGAGAGAAGGAACAAAGAACACATGACAATGAATTACTGCAAGGCTCTGCGGGACAGATAGTACAAAGTACGTAGGAAGGAGAATAGGAAACACATTTTCTACTGGAAATGCTCATTGATCTAATCAAACCTAATATGTACCTATTAGCACTATTAAATGCCTAAAATGTATATGTCCATAAACACACACATACACAGAGATATATGGACATGCAGTAATTGCAGTCAGAAATTTTGTAGAAATTGGACTGTATTGTGAACTTAAGAAATAAGCAAAATAGAAAATGTCAAAATTACTTCCCAGAATACAAATACACCCATATATGTGATTATTGGGAATATATAGGCACATACATGCTTAGAGAATATAATCTACCTCCTTGATAAGGCAGGAATGGAGAGTCCTGGTTTGTTAATTTTCTTCCTAGTAGCTGATAAGAGTGCTGTGTTTAGCATTTAGGTTGAGAATAATGTTGATAACACACAATGTTTCTAGTTGTCGCTAAGTACTGTTTATGCTAGGTCAAAGACTTTCCAGCTTCTCATGCCCTGCCAGCGAGAGGGCTGGAGGGGCACAAGAAATTGAGAGGGAACAGAGCCACAACAGCAGACCCAAACTTACCAAAGGGATATTCCATACCATGATCATCCCATATGTCATGTTCAGTATATAAAGCTGGGGGGAGTTAGATGGGGCAGGTGGGATTGCTGCTCGGGGAGTGGCTGGGCATTGGTCTGTGGGTAGTAAGCAATTATATTCCACATCGCTTGTTTTGGTGTGGATTTTTTTCTTATTTCTCTTTCTCTTTTTGTTATCCCTTTCAATTGCAATTTTTATTAATAATAGTAGTAGTATTTTTTACTTTATTTAAATTATTAAACTGTTCTTATCTAAACCCACAGATTTTACCCTTTTTTATTATTACTATTCTCCTCCCCATCCCATTGCAGGAGGGGAGGGAAGGAGGGAGCAGTTGCATGGTACTTAGTTGCTTGCTGGGGTTAAACCATGACATGTAATGAGGTACCTTTTTCCACCAGAGCAGCCTCAATTGCAGAAGGTGCTTATAAATTGGATACCAATAACCTAGGAAAGGCTAATCCACTGGACCCTTACAGCAAACCTGCAGGTTATAGACAGTCTGCAAGGGATTCCTCTTCACTTAACTAAGTGCACTGAAATAGAATATCTCCCCTGTAAAGACCTATTATTTCAGTCTGTCACCATAGCTGTAGCTTTGGTTAATTTTCATCTGATTCCAGACACACAAAATTACAAGTTCTGTTCCAAGATATTGCAGCTATTGCCAAAGACCATGTGTGGGAAAAGAGCATAAGTATCTGCTTCTACCAAAACCCAGCTTTGCCCTCCTGAAAGTATACTAATAAAAGTGTGATATTACCCACACTATCTCATTCTTTTTCTTCCTGTCTCTTTCTATCTACACATGCAAACATATCAACAAGAAGGATATGAAGAAAGAGACAGAGATACATATTTAGTTTCCATTTTCTTGTCTTCAAAGCTTTCCAGGGGAAAAAAAAAATATCTCTATTACATTTCATTTTATTTTCAATCTTTTCCTCAGTTGGGTAGCTGGGATTCCTGCTTGTGTAATGAACAGTAATATAAATCCCACTTTATACTGATACTCCTCCTATGGTAAAACTTCCCTGTTTCCTGATTTACTGGTGTGTTCAAACATCTTACAGTTTGGGTTGTCTTATTATTTATAGGAGGAAATGAGCTCTTATTTTCTAGCACTGTAAAATCATTTGGTAACATTTGAACATGTTCATTTGTTGGTTTACTGGGGCCATGGATAAATTAATTTTAATATGCAAGGATTTACCTACTTTCCTATACTTGCAAAAAAGACGATCAAAAGACTACTGCAGAAGCCAATAAAAATAAAAATAAACCTCTAATTTTCCAAAGAAATCTTCAAATATCATGGACAATAGTGATGAAACTCCACTAATCCACACAATCCATATTAGTCATAATTTGTTATTTCTGCAGGCTATTGAATGTGGTGAAATTGTGTACCTTTTCCATGAAATATGGTATTGGGGTTTTGGGTTTTTTTTGTTTTGTTTTGTTTTGTTTTTAGAAATGAAACAAAAGAAAAAAGGCATAAAACAGAAAACCACTGAAATATATGTAATAAACAAATATATATACAACTCACTGCAAAATTATCAAAAAGCCAGTGTTATTTCAACTAGTGAATTCCTTGTGGTGCAAAGAAAGTGTTTTTCAGTGATTTGTAAGACCTTTGAATCAATCCACATTAGTACTGTAGGCACTGCTCTCCTAGTTTAGAGGTTCTAAATCATAAAGTTTAGACTTTCCTTTGTAGTTCTAGCTTTTTTAATTGTTTTTTGGAAGTACTTAGCATTCTGCATTTCTTGGAAAGGAACCCAGGAATCTAGATAAAGAGGGTGTGCTTTAAACTAGAAAATACACCTGTGTTTCCCACCCCCCCAATAATGGCCAGCAACCTACTCTCCATAGAATTTCATGCAAAGAACCCCAGCAACCACCATATATGCCTTTGAGCCCAGGTTAGGTGTCATTCATGTCAATAATATATGTACAGCTTTTGTTCTTTAGTTGTCCATTATAAAAAAAAAAAAAAAAAAGGAAGAATATCTATTTTCCTGATAGGGGAATCTTGAAGATACAGATTTAAGGTTGTGAGAAAACTAGACCTTGCATTAAGGGAGCTAAAACAGGGAGTGGCCACACACTACTAACTACAGATTTAATCCATTATAGTCCCTCTCCTCGTACTACCTATTCTGTTTGTCTTGTGAAGCCATCCTTCTTTTACTTCCCACCTGCCAGGTGCTCATTGAATGCTTCTAATTACTTTCTTGACTTGATGGTATCAAAGGTCTTTTCCAAACTAAATGATTCTATGATTGTCCAGTTGAATTTCAGTAATAGTAATAATAGTTAATAACTTCTTAAATCTCTCACTGTGTTACTCCCTAAGTCAACCCAAGATGGCTGGTACACACTGTTGTTATGAAAAAGGGATTTAGATAGCAGAGCTTTGGAAACAAGCCTAGAGAATTTGAACTGGATGATGTTTCCATGAGGGACTCATTCAAGACAGGCAAAAACAGAGTTCATGGGTGAGATATTTCAAGCAATGTGTGTGAACTGAGCTATGATGTTGCTGCAGTCATGATTCATTGCAGTTTTTAAGTTTTCATTCATGTAAGTAATCGCTGATCTCAGAGTTTAGAGCTGTACCCTCCAAATAAGCTCAGCTGGTCATCAGGAGTTCAATGTGTGGCAATAGTAAGAGGAAAGAAATATGCTGCCTTCTGGGATATTATTCCATGTATATTCATTGTATGGGAATGTGTGGGGTTTTCTGTGTCCCAGGCTAAAGTGAATACCAAGAAAATATTTTCCAAGTTTCAGAAAACGGTATTATAGATTAAATAGACAGGTCATGCAGTGCACACCAGAAATACTCCATAAATACACCAGGTATTTTCTCTCTTGGTTGTTTTGGGTTTTTTTTTTGCTTACTATTTGTATACAATTGACTAAGAACATGTTGTGATTAAAGGAAAAAAAAACAAACTCAAGCCCTCTGAGAGGTGAAAACTTTTGCAAAGCTCCATGTGTCACTTTTTTTCTGAATTTTTGTTTTCTAAATAACTTAATTGCTACTCCAAGATCATAAGAGAAATACAATTCTTTTGCTTGTCTGAATTTACAAATCCTTCCCACATAAGTTCAAAGTTTAAGGTAACAATCAAGTGATATGAAACTTTTCTCTTGTCTGTTAACAAATACTTTCCAGAATATTTTCCCTCAACTACTGTTGGTGACAGTACAGTTTCAACCTACCAGAAAAATATGGTAAATTTAGCCACTGACAGAAACTATATAAAGTTTATTCTTCCCAGGGAGATATATGCATTGCATCATTCTATTGTCACTGTACTGTTAAAAGGCCAGTGAAAGGCCATTGCTTCAGGACAAGAGTCAATGAGCACAAACTGAAACACATTAAATTCCATTTGAACACAAGAAAACACCCTTTCATTGTGAGGGTCACTAAGCACTGGCACTGAGAGTTTGTGGAGTCTCCTTGGAGACATTCTAAACCCTACTGGAAGCAATCCTGAGCTCTAGGGGACCCTGTCTGAGCTGGATGATTGGACTAGATGATTTCCAGAGGTGCCTTCCAACCTCAGCTGTTCTGTGATTCTCTGAAAATCTTCAGAGATTCACTAACCATGCCACTGTATCAATGTGTAGCTGGAAAAATTACTTCTTCTGGAGAAATAAAACCCTGATGTTCTCTTCCAGTGCTCCTCAAAATGTGTCTCCATAATTCAGAAAGTACCTTTCGGACAATTAAAGTCCCATTGTTTGTAGCAAAGCCAATGCACAATATGCTTGCTGGAACCATTTCAAGTGAAAGGAATGACAGTACATGCACAGCCAGAGGCCACAGCTCTTCCAACAAAAGTTTACTTGATGAAACACGGCAATTTGATTGCTTACTATCATGTCAACCTGACCTTACAGTATGACATGGGCTGTTGTATCTTAGTGATTTAAAATGTAAACATTTTTCTCTTCCCATTTCAAAGTAGTAAATCAAAATGTAAAACCTTTTAACAAGTTGAATCCAACCACACCCAAAACTTCAGCTGAAGTACTTGAAAAAATTAATGTAGATAATTTCTTATTTCCTGTATTTTTTTAATCTTACACGAGGAAAAAAAGAAGTTCATTTTTCTTTCAGATTTTAAAAAATACATTGAAATGTCATAGTAGGATCACTTTCAGTATTTTTCCCCAAAAACTGCTTTGAAAGAAAGAATGTGTTGAAATGTTTCCATGACTACTTCCGATGATTCTGCAGTCCTGAAAAAAAACTCTGCCTAGGACTTTGACATAGCTGCAACATAAATTTTCCCAACAATTTCTCCAAACATTCTCTACCATCTCATGTCTTCTTTTCACCTCTGGAGGGGCTTTGCGTTATCAGGAATATTTTCACTCTAGTAAGCAGAATATCTGCCTCTACAGATAGAATTCTTAAGGGAAGACAATGTCCTTGCCCTCAGCTCCTGAGAAGCTGTAATGGATACCGTTACCTACAAAGTATCTCTGTCTCTCATGGGATGTAAAATTCATGGGGTTCTTTGGTGTCACGTCAAATATTAAGTTTATAAGCACAATCTCAGTAGCTCCCTCATCTGGACAACGTGGGTGAGGGTGCTCAACTGTAAAGTGCTTAAAAGAATTACGGATGAAAAGCATATGAAAAAGGGAGATACCCTTCTTGCTAGAATTCAAACAAATAAAGCAAGCTTTTCATTCTTTATTTGCAAATTCAATTCTAAAACTTTCTGCACTTATATTACAGAAATAAAATCACACCTATCAGAAACTTCAAAGTTTCATTTATTTGATTTTAGCCATTAACCTGGTAAGCAATATTCTGCAGAGTTAGTTCTGATTCCATTCCAAACAGCAAAGCTTGTTAGCTACAATGTTTTGATGTGTTTTTGTCCTTCATTTGTATTTTGTTTGGGGTTTTTTCTCTCTTCATTTTACCTCTTTATTGCAAAGTATCTCACTCTCTTCTAATTTATGTATAGTTGTGCCCATCCTCAAAATGTCATTAAGTTGATAGGTCACACTTTAAATTAAGTTTGTCAAATAATAGTGTCATTTAGATCCAATAAAACAGTTATTACCAATTTTAATTAGGGAAAGTAGGAGTCAGGTCTGTCTGAGAGACATTCCTAGACATAACCATGCAGAGGGCCAGGCTACATGTTTTTTTTCTTTCAAGTAAAGTCACTGATTATTGCAGTAGTTCTATTCAAATTCAGCTGAGGGTGCATTCATCTGTCAGCAGAACAAACCTCAATTAATGAAATGAAAGATATTTGGAAATTATAGTTTGAAGTGTTCAGCAGATCTCGAGTTTCAGTTGATTGTAATGGGGCTGTCTCAGATTTAATAAATGTGCAGTGTCTCCTTTGAAAGTGGTTACAGATGCATTCTTGCAACATCCAAGATCACACAATTGGGATGAAGACTAATATCGATCAGTCTAAAAGCAATGGGTTTTTTTTTTCCTCCGGTTGGTTAGTCAAACCTGTCAGTCCCTGAGCAACAACATATTATCTGTTCATACCTATCAGTTTAAAAAGTAAAGGTAAACACAGGCACAATCTTCAGTCATTGTTGAAAAGGGAGATACAACTGGAACAGCAAACCTAGATTTCATGTGGTACAGAACATATAGGTTATAACTGGATATCTAGGATACAACACAGGATACACCTGGAATTTGCAAAACATCTGCACTTCCTAAGTCTGTTTCTGCTGAGTGTTACTGCCCCTTTCCGTTGTATCAGCAGTAAATACATTGACTGTTTGCCGAGGAAGCTAATAAAGATACCTCTGCAATTATAATAAATCATAAAGTGACGCAGTTTTTGTTTGAGAGACTAGTTCTGATCACAAGTGCACAGTTCTTAGGTTTGTGCAGCTGTAATGAGTTTCAGAGTGTTACAGCAGTGGCAGAGGGCAATCAGGCCTGTGGCATGGACTAGTCTGCAGTTTCAATTGTTTATTAGGGTGTGTTTTTTACATGCAATGTCTTTTTGACACAAAAATACACATGTGCTCATGGCTGCAAAACAAGGATACTTTCATCAGAAAACTAAATGGCTAAACAAAAATAGCATCAATATGAAAATAAACAGTACTCTGTCTGTAAGCAAATAGATATCTAACTTGAAACAAAGTAACATTTACCTAAAAGATGTGGAGGTTAACTGTGGTGATTAAGAATGTTCTCTGGAGTTGTCTTTGCAATTCTGAAACATGCACAATATCCCATTCTTCCATCACACACTATTATATGACATCAATTGGCTTTTTTGTTTCTGGTTGCACATTCTATATATAGAGAGAATATATACGTACACATATATATACACATACGTGTGTGTGTGTGTGTGTATACAGACAAAGGAAGAGTGCACTTTCCAAAGTTGTTACATTTTCAAAGGATTGAGTAGTAAATGACAGTATTTTGAAAATCTAGGTATTTTTTTATATATCTTTAGTCACCAGATACTCTTGCTATCTTATATTTTCCATACAGCTGCTTCTTAAAGTATTAGAGTGGCAGGGTTATGTGCTATGGCAGTTCATCTGTAATGGGAAGTGATCAGCTCACCTCTGTAATTGCTTTTCTAGAGCTCCAGGCGTAGATTTGCCATGAACCTTTAATCCCCTCTCATACACCACCTACTATGTCTTGTCTCCTGCTCTGTTCCTATGGCATAGGCATAATTCATTTTCCCAGCATTGTGTGGCAACATCTGCCTGGCTCCACAATCTCATGTGCTGGATGCAATAAATCAGCAACAAGCAGAATTTCTTCCCAGGAGTCTAGGATAGATTGCTTTTTTTTTAAAGTTAAGCTCCATGCTGTCCTCTCACCTAACATATGCACTGATATTGGGAAAGTCCCCTTTCATGGAAACACCTTCATTCCAACCACTTTTTGCACCTGCCCTGCATTTTTAGAACATAAACCCAAAGACTTATCTTTCCTAGTGCACCCTAATATTATTAGCAACAGCTAAGAAGAGATCCCCAGGGACAAATGTAAGAATAAAGCAAGCATTTAGTGATACTCTTCTAGTCTTCAGCTGTTTGTGGCTTAAAGAGACTTCCTTCTTCATTTTGTAGATGATATGTAGTTCTTACTTTGTATGTAACTTCGCATTGAATACGTCTTTCTTTTACTATTTGTTGAATCATTTCTTGAACTATTTATGTTTTCAGCATCTGTAGGCTTTGTCAGTGGTAGTAAACTAAACAGAGCCAGGAAATATTCCCAAAACTGGAACTAGATAATTTGTTAAGCTGTTATAACCATCCCTAGTGCAGTTTTGGCTTGTACCAATTAAAGCTCTTTCAAATAATTCCCAGTCACATTTTGGGAGTTAGGCACAAGCTAGGACCATTCCCAATAGGTAGTTTGGATGTAGTTACTCTGTCTTGGAGGCTACAAGAGTTTAGTGCAAATACTAGCTGTTCCTTGCCAGTCAGCCTCAGCGCCAGAAAATTACGGTCTAAGTATATCTATATCTAGCATATCTAGCCTGAGTATCCTAACACAGCAAGCAATTCTACAGTTTACTCTTGACTTGTACTAAAAGCAGCTTTTCCAGATTATTTCAAATCTACTACCACATACTTTTTTTCATTTCACAATCCCTAATTCTTGTTTATTTACCTTGTTCATGTAATTGCTAAGCCACATAACTAGAAGTATAAAATAGGTGCAGTATTAAGAAATAATCTAATCGCCAGATCTGAGGCTAGTGTAGCAGAAGACTAAAGCCAGATGAGGTACCTTTGCTTAAACAAGATGATTTACTAAATTATTATTGCCAGCAAAAACACATTGAGAAAGGTTCAGATGTGTAGTATATAAGTGTATATATACAGCATATCAGGATAAGCAAAGAAATTTATTAAAAGACACTGCCTAAAAAATAGAGTGTGCCTTTAAAAGCATGCTAGCACATTGCTAGATCTAGTAATTCAGTTAGGAAATATTTGGGACATTTTATTCAAAATATGCTTTCTGAAATTTGGCCTTCAGAAAAATTAATTTGGAGGACAGCCAGGCTCTCTGATCCTATTAGCCACATTTGAAAACCTTCATATGGCTGGAAAAATACAAGGTCCAGGTTTCAGAATAATAATAAGCGAACTCTGAGTAATTCACAATCAAAGAATTATAAAGTCTTCTGTCACTGGACCAGCGTGTGTCAGGGAACAGGGGTAGCCCAGTAACTTTGCCCTAACCAACTCTGAGTATCTTACACTCTCCCACAGCTGGGACTTTGATTCACTCAGGGACTTTGAGCCAAGACCTCTCTGTTGATAGCTATGCAACGTACCCCCAGCGTGGGAATTTTGCCTGAACTGCTGAGGAGTGACCAGCTGCCTACCATGCTCAAAATTCACACCTCCACATTATACAAAACGACTACAAAAAGCCTGTCCATAGTTTGGATGATAGCGTTAACGAACTCACACTCTTATCACAGGGCTACACTCATCACAGGACTTTCCTGTTTTGCTCTGTATGGAAAAAAGGGGTGGTACTTTTTATTAGACATGAAACATAACATGAAATAAAGATTAATGTTTCTAAATATAGTCACCTTTACTGCACTTCTCATCACCTCTCAGTTCCACTAGAGTAAGGTCAAAGTCTATACTAGCCTCTTCTAAGGCCAGAAAGGGCCAATAGATTAGTAACTTCCTATACTTTAAAAATAATCATCATCTTTCTGTTGAACCCAACAGCATATATGTGGCTGATATGTAGCTTGATTTAAAAAACTGAGATTCAAAAAACATTTCAGTCTTCATACGGGGGCATAAAGAGAGAGAAAGAATCCACTAACTCTGAGGAATTTGTTCTGGGAGCTCATCACCCTTACTGTTAAAAATTTTGATTTTTTTATCTTATTTCTAGTTTTAATATGGCTGGCTTTAGACTGGCTTCAGATTTTAGCCAAGCATTAGTATGATTCCCTCCATTTGAGTGTGACAATTTGCCTCAACTGACTGTATTAGGTTTGCGTGGCAAGGTTTTGGTAGCAGAGGGCTACAGGGGTGGCTTCTGTGAGAAGATGCCAGAAGCTTCCCCCTTGTCCAATAGAACCAGTGCCAGCTGGTTCCGCAATTGACCAGACGCAGGCCAAGGCTGAGTCCATCAGCCATGGTGGTAGTGCCTCTGGGATAACTTAAGAAGGGGGAAAAACTGCTAGGAACAGTAGCTGGAAGAGAGGAGTGGGAGCATGTGAGAGGCCCATCCCCACAGCCGCCATGGCAGGCAGGAGGGGCAGGGGGCTCCAGGCCCGGAGCAGAGGTTCCCCCCAGCCCGCGGTGAAGCCCACGCTGAGGCAGGCTGTCCCCCTCAGCCCGGGGAGGCCCACGGAGGAGCAGATCCCCACCGGCAGCCCCTGGAGGCCCCACGCCGGAGCAGGTGGGTGCCCGAGGGAGGCTGTGACCCGTGGGCAGCCCACGCTGGAGCAGCTCCTGGCAGGGCCTGTGGCCCCGCGGGGAGAGGAGCCCGGGCTGGGGCAGGTTTGCTGGCGGGGCTGGGGACCCCGGGGGGACCCAGGCTGGAGCCGGCTGTGCCTGAAGGACGGCACCCGTGGGGGGACCCGGCTGGGGCAGGGGAGGGGTGTGAGGAGCCGCCCCTGAGGGGAAGGAGCGGCAGAGGCAGCCTGTGAGGGACTGACCCCAGCCACATTCCCGGCCCCGGCGCTGCTGGGAGCGGGGAGAGGGAGCGGGAGTGAAGCTGGGCCCGGGGACAAGGGAGGGGTGGGGGGAAGGTGTGTTTTAACGTTTGGTTTCATTTCTCATTATCCTGCTCTGATGTGATTGCTAACAAATTAAGCTAATGTCCCCAAGCGGAGCCTGCCCTGCCCGTGAGGGTCACTGCCGAGGGATCTCTCCCTGCCCTCACCTCGACCCACCGGCCTTTCCTTACATTTTCTCTCCCTGCCCAGCTGAGGAGGGCAGCGGTAGAGCCGCTTTGGTGGGCACCTGGCATCCAGCCAGGGTCAACCCGCCACACTGGAGTTGGTAAACTGGAATGTGAAAGAAAGACCCTGACCCTGTGATTTCAACAGGATTGAGTGGAAGTAGAAACTAAGCTGTTTAAAATTAAAAAAAAAAAAAAAAAAAAGTTCACCCATTCAAGCACAAATATCTTCAATAATTAGCAATAACAGCAAGGGGAATACAATTACAGGCAGACCAAATTGCTTTTTATTTAAATGTTCTCTTTTTAAAATGTACCCCAGTGTGAAAGTCCCTCTTTAAATTAGTGAAAGCATGCATAATCTCAATGTCTCCACTGGGGGTTGTAGGAATATATGTTCTCTCACTTGCTTAGTTGCGCATTTAGGGGATTAGAACGAAATTATACAGCCCTGGGTACTTTATAATGACAGATATCAATAGTAATTTAGCTAATTGAGTGTATTCCAGCTTTATTTTAATTTACTGGTGTTTTTCACTTTATTCTTTGTTATTTAGTTCTGCCTGAGTATTCTATTACAACTATAAGCCTTGACCCTGCAAACTATTGCTCATAGAAATGGACTTTTCTTGCCATATGAGGAAGTTTTACAAGTAGATCTGTAACCATTAGAGCACACTTAAGAAACTAGGGCAAAGAAATGTTTATCTCAGTTTCTAAAACTTTTTTAATCTACCAAGGAAATAAATCCAAAAAATGTTTCCATAAAAAAGAGGAAGTTTTTAAAACATAGGCAATTCAGTTTTTTTCATCTCGTTCCACTTTGTGCCCTGTTTTCCTGTATAGCAAAGTTAAACAACTGAGTGAGAATATCATTGAACTTCCAAATTTTTCAACAGGTGTAGAAACGTACTCCTTATTGAAATGTACCGGGTTTGCCAGTCACTGATAAAAACAAAGAAATCACCCTGCTTGGTGAAACTTTTTCATGGTTTACTGAATATTCTGAACATGCTACAAACTCACCTAAAGGTAATAATAACATCTAATAAAAGCTAACACAGGTTTGTAGGACAAGATGAATGTTGAAAAAATGGTTCATAATCTTTATAGCACACTTTCTGGAAAGATTAGCTTCTGTAGTTCTCATAGACAATGAGAAAGTCTTCATCTCTTGCTGTAGCTACCATTACTGTAATGCCCAAGTACTTCACAACTGTTCACTTATAAAATATAATGTATTATTTGGGCTGGGATATATTTCATTTTCTTCATAGAAGCTTATATCATGTTATTTTTTGGATTTATGTTGTTAACATAGGGATTTTTTAACTATGGCTGAGCCACGCTTATGCAGTTTCAAGACCTTTTTGGTTTCTTAGTCTTCCCTGACAGCAAGTACACTGGGGGTAGACAAGAAGCTTGGAGGGGACACAGCCAGGGCAGGACAGCTGGCCCTAAATGACCAAAGGGATATCCCATACCATATAACATCATGCTCAGCAATAAAAGCTTCAGGGAAGAAAGAGAAAGGGGGGGAAGCATTCAGAGTGATGGTGTTTGTCTTCCCAAGTAACCATTATGTGTGATGGAGCCTTGCCTCCTGCAGATGCTTGCCAATGGGAAGTGGTGAATGAATTCCTTGTTTTGCTTTTCTTGCATGCACAGCTTTGCTTTACCTATTAAGCTGTTTTTATCTCAATCTATGGGTTCACACTTTTGCCCTCCTGATTCTCTCCCCCATCCCACTGATGGGAAGTGAGCAAGTGGCTGTGTGGGGCTGAGATGCACACAAGAGTTAAATCATGACACAACTCTGTGAATTATCAACTTTATTTAATAGATGGGGAACTAGAACAAACAGGGCAGGCAGATCTGTTGAACTTCACCAATCAAGTTTATGACCCTGTAGGGAACTGAATACCTCTCTGCCATAGGCTAGAAAGCAACCATTTGTCCATTCTTCCTTTAATCTCCACTACTTTCACTTGCAAATTACACCCAGACAAAACAGCCCATACAAAAATGTTGGAATTTTCCTTGAGAACTGAAAGGGATGTAGGTCAGCCTCCTCACAGATAGTACTGTACCAAATAGCCAGATTCCATCTGGAGTTCTTGAGGTACCCACTGCAATCAATGTTTAGCTTCTTTTTCAGAATGGAAGACACATACTTCTTAATGTGATTAAACTGCTTCCCAAAAGTATTTCAAGACTAGAATTATAAATGTGCTTTTATGGTGTTTGAGTTTGCTTTTTGTTAACCCTCTTGAAAAGTCCTTCAAGGCCTGACATCCTCATCACAGCAGCCACAGTTCCCTTAGCCTACATAAAGTCACATCAGCTGTATCACCCTTTCAAGGTCCTTCCACCAGCCTGGGACCACTGGAGTGGAAGACACTGAACAGATCCTTGATGTGTTCCCCAGTGGTCATGTTAGTCTATAAAATGCAGGACCCTGTGGCAGGCTAAAAAAGACATCAAGAACATGATTTTTAACCCTGTTACTCTCTTAACACGGCAATATTGTATGATTTGAACTGTATATTCCAAAGTCACATACATTGCACTCTTAATTCTGCCAAAAGCCGGATTGGGACTGAGATTTTATAAGTGTCCTTACAGTTTAAGTAAGATAATTGAAGGCCAAACAAATGATTGCTAATGGAATAAAATTAGAATAACTTTATAGATAGGTACTGCCTATAGAAAACAATGACTGCAAACATCTACTCTGCATCCTTTTAGTACAAAGATAAAAACAAATACCACCTAATAAGAACATACAAAATGAAAATTGTCGCAATGAGAACATAGAGTTGGCAATATTAGAAACACAATTAATTTTGCATGCATATTCAGACTCAGAGAGTCTTTCATTCCAGAGTAAAAACTTGGCGTAGCCTTCTAGACTGTAGTCCTGTCATACACTTAACAGCCTGACCCTGAGATCCATGGGAACTCTGTCCAATGTAGGCATGTATTTTATCCATCTACAAACTGTAATAAATTGGTACAGGATTGTTCCCTACAGTATATTCTCGAGTGCTTTATCCAGTATGATATTAAATTATTCAAGAGATGGGCTTCCAATACTTCCTAGGGGAGATTACTACAGACTAATAGACCACACAGGAAGTTTTCTGATGTCAAGTCTGCATTTTTCTTAGCTCATTTTCATTCCGTTATTCCTAGTTATGCTCCCTTGGACCTCTAAACAAATCCTATGCCTCCTAGGTGTTTGCACAATTCAAATGCTTGTAGACAGATTTGGCATCCTCTAGTAGCCATTGTCTGGCCAGTGGTACACACTCTTATTTGTTACTCTTTCTTCATAATCTATCTTTCCTATGTCTTCCTCACTGCATTTTTTCTGTTGAGTTCCTTTACATGGTAATTAGTTGTGAATTTGTGGGCTATCACAAATCTTGAAATCACACTCTTAAATATGCAAAATATATGGACTGAGGACTAAACAAAATTGGCCAGTATGTCTTCTCATACTCATTTTATCACCCAACACCAAGGATGATCTGAAAATTTGATGTCCTTAGTGAAAACAAACCAATGATTGAAAACTAAAGTCCTAGTTGGTAGTACATGATCTAATGAGTGTCCTAACATCAACCTTATGCCGTTAATTTTTTGAGATGGACCATGTTGACAAGCATGTCTACCAGTTACTTAGCCATATCCTGCTACTAGATTTCAGTTGTTCATGCTGAATGGGAACATACAATGTGACTAGAAAGACCCCGAAATATCGCTGAAGGTATTCTCTGAAGCAGGTGCTTTATTTGACTGACCCACATATTCCAGTCTTGTGCACCACTGAATTCCAGCAATTCCTTCCTATGTTTTAAGAGCTTTGTGAGATGAAAATTCAAACTAAAATTCAAATTCATCATGATCAGTGCAAAACAACAAAAATCTTACATCTTTGTCTACAGACTTCACAGGTATACTGTAATTAATAGGAATGTTTGGGAATAATTACATTTATTTTTATTTTCTTTCAGTGTAAGCTTTTATAAGGTACTTGATTAACAAGTCCCCAACAGCACCTTCTAGCTTAGTAAGTTAGTTGAACATAAAAGAAAGAATTTTCTTATTTATTTACAACCTTCAAAAGATAAATTATTCCTTTTATTAGTGAGAAATATGGAAGTTTTAAGGAAGTACTGCAATGTGTTTCACCACTCTTTTTACAGTTTTCAAACCTTTTACTAAATTTTAGTTTATACTATTTAGTTATATTCTTTAGTAATATATTGTCAGCAGAATAAAGAAGGCACTAACAATAAAGCATGTGGATAGTTAGGATCAACCTAGATTTTCTATATTTCTATCTTCGGATGCAAATTTTAATATAAAACTCATTTCCAGTGACAATGGAAGGCATTCAAACTACTCAGTTTTAGACCTTCAGAGCAGACATTTAAGTCAGTATAAGTGTGCAGGTTGCCTGTGTAGTTATAGAAGACCTTCAGTTACCTAAGACCTCAGTCATTCTTTGGTTGTATGTGTTGATATGCAATGAAGAAAACTGTTCTAACTTAGGCAATTCTGTTAAATCATTTACATTACTGCAACAAACCTGAGCTTCACATCTGGGATCATTTTATTAGTCTAGAACTAGTGTACATGGACTCTAGATGGTATAACATGAAGTTAGTTTAAATCTGATAAGGCATTTGATCACTTAATTCCTAAGGCCAGAGGAAGTCAGAAAAGTCAGAAGTCAAGAAAGTTTAGGGCTCTATGACCTTTCTCTATGACTTTGTTGGGCCACTCCTGATGTACACTCTAATTTTTCAACATTTAATGGGTCAAGATCCATGGCAGTGTGTGCTACTTTTTTTTATCTACTCCCTGCACTCCTTTAAAGGTAATGAGAACAGAAAAGGCTTTGGGGCAGACTCAAGTCCTGAGCCACACAGAAAGAGGTATGAGGTAAGAAATTTGCTTCTATCCATTATACTAAACTTTTCTCTTTCTTCCTTGAAATATTCACTTCTCTTTCTTCAACGAAGTCCACACTCTGTAATTATGGGAATGTGTAAGATAAACTTTTTGCTTTCTTTCTGACAGATATGCTGGCCATGTTACTAACTGCACATATCCAAAATTAAAACACCAACTGTCACTTAAGTGTGCACAAGTTATGGATGATTTGTGTCTAATTCCAACCAAAAAAAAATGTTATTTATGCTGCACTTTGGAAATTATGTGGCAGCAGCACTGTAAACAGCTGTGTGCGCTATCTTACTCAATCTTATCATGTAGCATGTTTTACTTCCTTTTTATTTTTTTTTCCAACAATTTTTCCCTACTCAGGCATGATTGAAAGAGGGGGGAAATGCCAAATCAATGCAGCTTGTTATGAAATTTGAACAGTTTGCATTCCCTCAATTAACTGAAAGGAGTATAAACACCACACAGTTTTGTGCACCCATATCCTTCTGTGAGCACCTGCTAGCTGATGCGGGCTTTTCCCGCTCAGGTTTGACTATCAAGGAGAAAGCTAGCAATGTTAAAAGGTTCTCTGGGAACTGCAGTCTTGTTTTACTTCATTTGTCATTTTTGTCACAAAATTTAAAAACTAAATAAAGTAGCTGTTCCTAAGTAGTTGTTCTTAAGCACTTCCTTTAAAGACCAGACTGATGGTTTATTTAAACCAGTAGGTCATCTCCAATAGTCTCTAGCAGCAGCTGTTTCAGAGGTAAGTGCCAAAAACTTTCCAGTAGTTTATGGGATAGTTTTTCATGGAGTTATTTCTAACTCACAAAAATATCAGTGTCCTGTATGTTTAAAATACAGGACATGCATGTCCCCTCACATACATAACTTTGAAATAATCTGTAGTAATAATCCTCTAAATGTCTTTTCTTTCCTTCCTTCCTTCCCTCCTTTTTACCTTTTCTTTCTCTCTCTTTCTTTCTTTCTTTTGTAGCTCTTTGATAAATTGTGCTAGCATATGAAGCATGCAGGACTACAGTACATAGTATTAAAACATCAGCATATGGCAATAACTAGTGGTACCAAAGGACATTACTCAGGTGCTGATGAACATGTGTCATTCTACTTACATAAGCCCCACTTTGGAAGCCATATAACCTGTTATTCTAAGTCTTTTGGAGAGGCAAGAGTTACTGATTCAGCCAGAAGACCATAGTTCAAGGTCATCTTTACTTGCAACTCAGAGCATGTACAAAGGTTCTTGCACTTACCTGCACCCAGCAGTGTGGACATATCCTAAACGACCCAATTTGTTCCTATGTGTATGATGAAGGTTGATCTGCGATGACTTTTGTAATAAATAGCAGCAAAATATGTAACTGTCTCTGCTTTTACCTACTAAAGCACAAATATTTTCTCCCATTAGGATGATTTGTTTGAAAATTTTAACTCAAAGCCTGTACTCATTTAAAAAAATAAAACAAAAATTTTAAAAAGCAAAATTGAAAGGAAAAGAGATTAAGGCATTTCTGGATACCTACTCAGCCTTCCTGCAGTTTGGAGTACAGATTGTTCTCAGTGAACAGTAATAAAGAAAAAGAAATATCTCCCAACCAATATAACCTACGTATTTGACTCGGGTTTAAAAAACAAACAAACAAAGAAAAACTCTTCCTGAACAAAAAACAATGAATCATCATAGAATCACAGAATGGTTTGGACTGGAAGGGACCTTAAAGATCATCTACTTCCAACCCCCCTGCCGTGGGCAGGGACAATTTCCACTAGACCACATTGCTCAACCAGACCTTGAGCATTTCCAGGGATGGAGCATCCACAGCTTCTCTTGGCAACCTATTTCAGTGCCTCACTACCCTCATAGTGAAGAATTTCTTCTTTATATCTAATCTAAATCTACCCTATTTCAGTTTAAAGCCATTGCCCCTTGTCCTATCACTACACACCTTTGTAAAAAGTCCCTCTCCAGCTTTCTGGTAGGCCCCCTTTAGGTACTGGAAGTCTGCCATAAGGTGTCCTCAGAGCCTTCTCTTCTCTGGGCTGAACAACCCCAACTCTCTCAGCCTGTCTCCATAGCAGAGGTGCTCCAGCCCTCTGATCATCTTTGTGGCCCTCCTCTGGACTTGCTCCAACAGTTCTGTGTCCTTCTTATGTTGGCGACCCCAGAGCTGAATGCAGTACTCCAGGTGGGATCTCACGAGAGCAGAGTAGAGGGGGAGAATCACCTCCTTTGACCTGCTGGTCACACTTCTTGTGATGCAGATGAATACAATTTGCTGAGTGGAAAGCCCCGCCCCTGCCTGTCTAGGTTACAGATTTGAAGCAGATGTTGAACATAGCTAATGTAGAATAGAACTAGCTGTTAGATGTGGAGAAGGCAAACCAGCAGGAGGAAAGACTTGAGAGCTAAAAACACCAAAGGTCTTGAGAAAGTGCTGTGAGTCAAATTTTGAACTACATCTTTTGTTTTCCTTGTCATACAATTTGACTATACTAGATGAAGCAGTTTTGTACTAGGAATTGGTAAATATGATGAGAAGGGATAAACAGCTGTGGGAGCTGTTCATTCATGGCTAGCAACTGTCACATTAGGATACATTGTCTCCATTAGTATGTAGCATACTCCCTCTTGCAAGTCAACATTGTTAGCTGATGGGCAATGGACAGCTGTTCCCAATATTTGTAACTACACAGCAGCTGAGGTGTTAAAAGGAGCTGAGGACGAGCTTTACTGGCCTATTAGCTGCACAGCTTTGGTGGCATCCATGAAAAGTTGAAGCAGGCCCTTCATCATCACCCTAACTTTGATTTCTATTACATTAAGAGCACAGGCCATGCCAGTGATTTAGTACACCTAAGTTCTGGATTGACTTTTAGAAGTGCCTACTTCTGTCTGTTGTCCACAGACTATAAGACAGCACTCTCCTGACTTAGTTGCATTGGTTATGTTCCTGAAGTACATAGGAAGAATCTGGCCCACGCACTGTCCTCATTCAAGTGCAAGAGTAAAGCAACACAAAGATTTTAAAATGCAATAAGGTATGAAGCTGCAGAGGAGTGTTGAAGTGGGGATGTGATTTAATGGTACTGTTCTGGTCTGTTCATTTAGGAAGAATTTTTCTGCCAAATATTCACCTAAGTTCATCCAGAATGCTGCTTTAATGCTGTGAATACTTTCATATACACCAATAAATGGAACATCCTCATTAGCCACAAGTTCTATAGATTCTCACACTCATTAATTAGCAAAGACAATTTGATGGATGAAAAGGACAAATCCTATTAGATCTTACCACCCACCACCACAAAAAAATAAGAACTGAAAATTCAAAGGTACATCTTTAATTGCATTTCACATTAAATAACATAGAAGTGTTGAATAGCAATAGATGCTCTTAAATCCCTTGACTGATAACTTTTTGTACTACAACCCCATTCTTGCACAGGTAAGGCCACTTCAGACATGAATAAAGATTTATAGACCAGGCCAAAAGAGCATGAAGAAAGAGAAAGCTCATGAACCCTCTCCCAGACAGAATCTGAACTCTTTAGCTGCATGTCATAGGCCATACATATCTGATATTCTCATTTCTATTCATTTGCAGAAAAACAGTCCTCAATAGCACCAAAGAGTGACATTGCCCAAGGACAGGGGAAAAGTCAGTCAGAGATTCAGGATCTAATTTGTGAAGCAATGCAAGTAGTCAGAGAGCAAAGAGAGGAAAGGTGAGGGTCACAGGGCCAGAAGGATTAAGTCACAGGCTAGCAGTATGTATAGATCCAATTTCAAAATGACCTTGTACTTAAGCATATGTTTTCTTTGGTCATGATTAATCATAAACATCAAGCCTGTCATAAGAGATATGAATAATTTTGCAACAGCCTTTGTGGTTTAGTCCAGAAAGGCTCCATTATTGTAGCTATATCTATATTACAAATGGGGGGGGGGGGGGATGCGGAGGATAATAAATTCAAGAGTATGATCCAAACCCAACCCTTAGGTATGATCCTAGGAGTTTGCATACCCATCAGTATGCCAGCAAAAAACTCCTCGGCCACAGCTGACACAGGTGTTTTGTAACAATACCAGTCATGCACTTGTATGTGCTATGATGCCAACTTTTGTGTTCCAATCTCATAAATAATCAACAAACACAGTAAAAAGTGCAATTCTGCTTTACTAGAAACAAAGTTGAAAAAGTTTTGTCCAGACTATTGCCTATGCCTCCCCACAGTAACATGTTCTAAGACATGCACACTTGTAGACCTATTTCCATACCATTAATAAAAGCTATAAATCACATATGCCTATTTCTCTTGTGACAGCAGACAAGATATGAGCCCCACTTCAAAGTACTGTGTGAATCAATAACACTGTTAATATCTTAAGTATCAAAGAACTGAAATAATGTAAGTATTCTTAGTATTGCACAAACCATCCTGTTATCTCTGGGACTTGCTCTAACACCACCACTTCAGGCACTTTGTGATTATCTGAATTGCAACAAAAATCAAATATCCAAAAAGCACCGGTGTATGATAACTTTGTGGCCTGTTCCCCTATGGCATCTGAGATATTACACTTATTACACTTAATGTTAATAAATCTTATTGTGATTTTGCAGTATGACAGGATGATTAGGGTTGGCAGGGACTTCTGCAGATCATCTAGTCCAAGCCCTGCCATATTCAAGGAAGGGTCAGCTAAAGCAGGTTGCCCAGGACTGTGTCTAATAAGTCTTTGAATATCTCCAAAGATGGAGACTATACAACTTCTCTGGGCAACATCTGAGTGCTTGAGCACCGCCACAGTAAAAAAAAGTGTTTTCTTGTTTACAGAAGGGATTTCCTGTTTCTTAATTTATGGTCATTGCCTCTTGTCCTGTACTGTGTACCACCGAGAAAAGTCTGGCTCTGTCTTCCTCATTCCATCACATCAGGTATTTATATGCATGAATAAGATCCCTCTGAGCCTCCTCATCTCCAGGCTGCTCAGTCACAGCAGTCTCAGCCTCTCCTCATATGGCAGATGCTCCAGTCCTTTAATCACCTCAGTAGCCCTTCCCAAGCCTCTATATAGTACATTCTTATCTCTCTTGTAATCCCAGATTTGACCCATCACTCCAGATGTGTCTCATTAGGGCTGAGTAATGGGGAAGACTGACCATCATTGGTCTAATGGCAATAATCCTAATGCAACTGTTGGCCTTCTGGCTGTTGGCCACCTTTGCTGCAAAGGCACATTGTTGGATCATGGTCAACTTGTTGTTCACCAGGACCCCCAGGCCCTTTGCAAAACTTCTTTCCAGTCTGTGGGCCCACAGCATATATTGGTGCATGGAGTTTTTCCTCTCCAGATATGACTTTCCACTTCCCTTTGCTGCACTCCATAAGGTTGCCATTTGCCCATTTCTCCAGCCTGTGGAGGTCCCTCTGAATAGCAGTACAACCATATTGTCTATCAACGACTCCTCCCAGCTCTGTGCCCTCTGAAAATCATCCAGCTCATTGACAAAGATGTTAAACACTATCAGAATCAGTATTGACCCCTGGGACATTGCTGTTGACTGGCCTCCAGCTAGGCTTCATGCCAGTGGTCTTTGAACCAGGTAGTTCATCTAGTTTTCAGTCCACATCCCTGGCCACACCACTTTCCAGAACTGTCTATAATTTTAATAGGTTATGCTAATATTAATATGCATTATAACTTGCTCTAATTTTTCAGTGCAAAATAGCAAAACAATTTGCCTGATGACGACCATATAGTCTGCTCTGATAAAGCATAGCTGCCCAGTAATCAAAGGGCCAGAGTAAGCCCAGAGCATGACAGATATGATTAACTGGCTTTGTTTCCACCCACCTGAACTCATGTTATCACCCATAGCCATGGCAACACAGAATTCTGGCTCAATTACAATCAAGAAGCCAAACTCAGAGGGTGTGTTGTACGAAGAAATCTAAGAGCAAGAAATATCATCCATGGGTACAGAAAGAGGACTGTCGAGATGGGACAGTAACCATATTGCTTACCCAGCCCACATATATTTTGTGTAGTCCTATATATACCCTTGTGGCTAGGCAATTTCTGACTTAGCATAGTAGTAGACAAAGCTGGCCAGCAGTTTTTTGAGCAATAAATGCAAAAATATTAGGAATCATATGCTCTAAATCTGGACACGTGAGATTTCCAAGTCTGAATAGATCACATAACACTCCTTGTAAGTATATGGAAAGGAATAGAAACTATCTGGGGTTAATTAATCTCAACGGGAAAAAGATGTTTAAGATAGATAAAGTGAATCAATTTCTGCATATGCCTTTTTCCCTCGGTGATTATAAAAATGATCTTAGGCTGACTAGGTCAGGCTTAGGTGCCTAGATCTTTAATTCCTAAAGGTAGAAAGAATGGAGTCCCCATTCTGGAAATGCTATGAATGAGGAAGACAAGAGGACTTGGAAGACTAGTGTGCCTGTACAAATCCACAGAGAAGAAAGGGTTAAAGGGAATAAATGGGTTATTTATGGAGCTGAGTGATCAGGAGTGTGATGATGGAGTTGACAGTGACTGAAGAAAAAGAGGAGGGATGAAAGTAGTGACAGGGCAGGACAGTAGAACACACATGGCCATGTAAAGCTGCAATTGGCAACAATCTAATGAGATGTCAGATTCCACCTTGCTAGACTGAGCAGAGGGAGGCAAAACCAGACTCAGGAATTAGGTCAAGATCAAGAAGCCACAGTCATTAAGCATGTGAGTGGGTAAAAACACTTTAAAAGGTATGTATAAAATGTGATAATGAAATATGCATTAACTTAATCAGGATCATCAGAGACAAATCATTCCCTTTTTTTTTTTTTTTTAACTGCTCCATGTGAATAAAAAATTATTGAAAAGAAAAATTAAAAAGATAGACTAAGGACAGCAAAAAGGCATTCATGTTCTACAGTCAGCCTTTGATGACAGTTTTGAAGAAACATACAAATGCAACAGTATGGGGTTACAATAGGCAACACAAAGGTAGGAAGTATTTGTTCCTGGCAAAAATGCCCCAAATGCATTTAACAGTGTTACAGAGACTTTCCAGGAAATAATATTTAGATGTGAAAAGGTGAGTCTATTCATGTTTTCTGTGATTGCAAGAGATTTTGTTTACTCTGCTAGACTAAAATCAACATAGGCAGCATTTGCTCCTTCCTCTGTTCCCAATATCAGCATCCTCATGATGCTGATATTCGTGCCTTGTGGACAGTGGATTCTTTGTGAAATTGCTTAGACTTCCTTTCTCCTGAGCATCATCTCTGTCCATGAAGGAATGTTCAGCTCTAAATGGTTATAGTCTTGCTGCTCCTCAATTTTTGACTGGTTCCTGCGTTATCTTAGTCTGCCTTTGGGTCTTAATTTTTCCCCTTCTGTTTCTAATCCACTCCAAACAAATAATGTGTTGGCTTCACATTATACTTATTCTGAGGGAGTTATCCTAGAGGCTTGAAAAGATTCTGATGCAGCTGACATCTTATGGTTTTACCAGGTCTTTGGATTGGAGTTCAAAGGAATTATGAGGGATTCTGTAGGACCTCTACTTTAAGGAGGGCAAGAGTATCAAATGTAAGGAAGTTATGTGTAACTTCTTTGCATGAATGTGGAAAAAGGCCAGAGGGGAAAGAGTACTGATATATTTTGTGTTGTATTAACCATTTGATGAGTCATCACTATAAGCATTTATCAATATAGACAATGGGATTGTCTAAAAAAGCTACTCATCTCATGTTTAAGGTAAAAAAGCATTTATCACTATGTTAATCAAAATATGTTTATTAAACCAAATATTCTGCATCCAACAATAGCCAGTACTGTATATTCCAGAGGAAATGACCAGTGCACTGATTTGTTCCATACTGCACCTCAAGCAGAGATTTATGTTGTGGGTTTTGAGTGTAATTTTATTATAATTGAAAATTTAAAGCATTGCATGCATATCCTACCTATTTGCTGAATTCACTACAAACTTTTTGTTATTATTTAAGGATTTTTTTCATCATGGGAAGGAAGACGTCCCAAAGGGTTGAAGAGAATGAGTATACATATGTAGAACCTAGAAACATTCGATCTCATTAAGCAATAAAAATTGTCAGTGTAGTGCAGGAATGAAAGGATATGACATTGCTAGTCTTATTTACACAGATGATTAGAAAGAGATAAAGTAGCTGACCCAGACAGCTAATAAATACAGCATTAAAAACACAGCATTTTCTGCCTTATTTTTTCTGACCTATTTTTCTTTCCCATAATTGTCTTACAGTAATATCCTGAGTTCACGTATTGGTTGCATCCATTATTCTGTCTTCAGTATCTCCTAGTTATTTGTTAAACTTAATAAGAATTTGTTTGATTAGATTTTATTTAGTTCCTCTTGGGAGCCCTGATAGACTGAGAAAGATAAGCAAATCCTACAAGTAGGACCTACATGTGTTCTCTATCTCATTACAGAATGAAAAGTGCTGGGTTAAGGGAAGAAAGGAGAAGAAGGGTTATTCCTATTTACACTGATCTTTCAAAAGCCAGGGCATGATTCTTCACATTGTTAAATTGATTTCATTCTGGTTTAACTCTTTACATGTAACTAACCTCAAGAAAATTGGGAGTTATACAAACCAAGAGAACTGGATACTTCTCAGTATGAGGTTTACATCCTTAATGAAATTTAAAATAATGATTGTACAAGATCTCCTCACTTTTTTTCCTATATATTTTTTTTATATTAATTGGCCATAATAAGAGGGCCTCAACAATGTGTAATCCTGATCTGGATCGTCAAAATATTAAGATCTGGCCTTAGAAAAGCCTATACCTTAACTGAAGGAACAGAGAGATTATTTCAACCGTTAACAAAACCAGTAGTATTTAGCCCTCTGTCTTCTTACTATAGCTAGCCATGCTTCTTGCAAGCAGTAAAGTTGAAAAAGATTAATCCAAAACATAAAGCCTTCATTTTTTCCTACAATTTCCAGACTGGATTTGTTAGATTTTCTATGCACTTTTTATACAAAGTCGACCACTTCCACATCATGTGTCATGCCACCCCTCCCAAAACTGAAGTCTTCTGCTAGCTTATTAATTTTTCTGCATTTTTTAGAGGAGCTTTTATTATATTTGAAAAATCCAGTATTTGTCCCTGAGAAAAAAAAAAAAAAATTGAGATGCATTCTTTCCATCATTACAATTATTTCTTTCTTTTCTTTTTCTCCCAACTTTTTTCTTCTTTCCCATACCCATGTGATTAGCTAAATAAACACACTGAGACACACAGTGTGGACACACTCCCCTTAAGAATTTTCCTCTTCACAGTGCAAGTATTTTATCTTCCTTGGGAACTTAAAATAAAGTTCCTGTAATACCTTCACTTTGGAATATTCATAAGTCACTTTGATACATATTCAGATATAGGATTGGTTTCCAATAGGCCTCTACCTTACTGAACATAGGTGAGGATCTTCCTCAAGCAAGGACTGTCAAAACTGCAACTCCAGTATGCTGGAGATCATAGGGACTTTTCCTTCCATGCACAGGGACAGAGAAACAGAAGACCATGCTGCATCTTCTGAACAGCTGCTGCACTTCTATGAAAACAGAAGGGTCAGAGATAGCACTTCTAAAATATTGGTTTATTTCTGATGAAAACTAAGGTTCTCATATAACGTCTTGATAAAAGCAGCTTTACCTATTGGGAAAGTAATCATCACTTGTTGTGAAAGTGGATATAAACCCCCAAAAGTTGGTAATGCTGGGGTTTGTATCCTACCCTATCCTTCCCAAGTGTGGGACTTACTGTTTATAATGTTATCAGCTTATGAATGCATAACAGTCTTGTTTTATTCAGTAATACACTGAAGGCTTACAGAAGCATAAAATGAAATTTTCTTGAAAGGAAACCCAGCCCCTGGGGTCAAGCCTAAATATCACAACTGAATTATGAGGATTTCTGCAGAGGACTAGGGTACAATCACCACTTAATGCCACCACTTTAGAGATTGGTCAGAGGAGATCAGACTGAGAAAGATGCTAAGGCAAGTGTCTAATCAAATGAAGAGTCTAACTGTGGCCAATAGAATAATTCATTAACTTAAATTTAGACACCTGTCTCAGTGTGCAGTCAAAAAGATGACAGGACCTTGTCCTTTAGAAACAGCAGAGTAGCTTCCATGATTTCAAAGTATTCCCTACTAAGGTGTTGGAAAAGCCATAAAGCTTTATCAGAGCCAATGTTTTGAATCCTGGCCCTGACTCCTTTCTCACAGATGCCACACATCTCAGACCCTCTAAGCCACCCTGATGATCATCTGAGCTGTAAGTCCATAGAGAGCTGCTACCAGCCCAAAGCAGCTGGCCCAGCAGCCAGGCATTCCTCACAGACTGCTGGCCAGGGGCAGGATTTGTCCGTTAGTTACAGGATGACGCTTGTCCAGGTGACATTGTTTTCTGCTGAGAAATATTGAGATATACTAACTTGTGCCTTTTACAGTCACTGCGAGGCAGCATGTTTGTTAAGAACAAACAAACAAAAGATAAAGAGGGGCACACTATTAAAAACAAGCCATGTGTGTATGCTTTATGATTGTTACAGTGTTTGAGATCTAATTTAGTGAAGGTTATCTGTGCTTGACTAAGAAAGGAGACTATTAAATTGGTTTTGTTGTGAAAAATGCCCTGCCTCATTTATATTTTGATTTGTGTCTATAGGAATTTGCATTCCATTGTCCTTACTACTGTCTGACATGTACCATAATATCATCCCAACCCTTTAGCCTTGTTCCATTTCCTTTCATACCACCTCTTAATTACCCCTTTTGTACCTCTAGTCTGTGGTCTCTGAGCTTCTAATACATGGCTGTGCCAATTCCATCACCCCCAAGGCTTGTCAGGTTAAAGATTAATGAGTAGACTTTACCCAGAGGCTTTACAAAGGTTAAACATAATTACAAATGGGTATTTTATGCAATGTTGAATATGTGAAAGCTGCTCAAAAAAAAAAAGAAAAAAACTAAGGGAAAAAAGTAATGAAACTTACGGGATTTAAGTCAACCATTTAGGTCTTCTGAAGAAAAAAGCAAAATTAGCATAAAAACAAACAAGTTAGGAAGTTCTACCCTTTGTTCCAAAGATGGTGATAAAAACAAAAACACCATATGGTAGAAATTAGATTGCATCTCAGGCTTGCAACATCACTGCCTCTTAATTCTCCTTTCAAGTTAAATAAATGTGTTGCATTAAGAAGATGGAAAGACAAAAAGGTCTAAAACTGTTGGTGTATCTTCAGTTTGCTACACTCTCACATTTGACCCTTTGTTAAGGAAAAACAGCATTTTTTCTGTAAGCAAAACATTACCTCTGAGGGTGCCATTACCTTAAAAGGTTGCTTAACCTACTGTCTGATGAGAGAACTATGTTGGCTAATTTTCTCAATTTTTTTTTTCCCAACTGACAGAAATACCTTAAAATGCAAACTTAATACCTGGTACAAGACTTTCATAAGTGTAAGCCTAAAGTTAGGTTCATAAACCCATGGTATTGTACCAAGGAAACAGTCTGACTTGCAGAAGTGCTAAACTACACCAAATCCCATTGAAGTTAATGGAAATTACTTCGGAGTCTACCTTCAGGCACTTAACTTGTTTGCTTCCTTGTTTCTAAATCTTTCAGTATAGCTGATAAATGGAGATCTAAAAACCAAACAAATAAATGAACAAAACAAAACAAACAAACCAAAACCAAAAGCTCTCTTCCTTTTATATTGTATTATCAGTGTTCACATAATGGACTAGAACTGTCAGAAATGTCCAAGAAATTTGGATACTTCAGGATTTGCTTTCAACGTCAGATTATAAAACCACATTTTCAGAGGTGCTTTGTTTCCTTCTTTTCAATTAAGCTCAGTGGTGACTGCAGCTCTATAGAAACACTGAAAATTTTGGTATTACTACTTTTTTCAAACTCTTACTGGGAAAAGGACAAACCCTGATTCCCCAAGAAGCCTTTGTGTACGAAGTGGTACCATTTACTAGCAATACCTCTTATCAAGAGTAAAAGAATAACAAAGCGAACACATGAAACTACTGAAGTCCTAGAACTGTCTCTGTAAATGACCTAATCGCAGATGTTTTGTAAGTTTATTTGGATATCTCAGTTAAGCATTTGCAATATATGTGCTCTATTTTCTTTTGCAATTTTCTTTCTTTGTCTGAAAACCTGAGAGCAATATCTGTCTAGCCTTTATTCTAGTCATCTATTAGTTTAACTCTTTCACAAAAAGTACTTAAACTGACAAAATTTTAAATTTTGCGTTTGACTATTAAGAAACTTGGGTTCTTATTTGAAACACAAGATAAATTTGTGGATTTCATTGCAGTCCTGATTATTAAATGTAAAACACATTTTAGCGTTACATGGACAGTGACCAGCTCCCTAAATGAGTATTAGATACACATTATAAAAACAGTAAAACAATCTTTGGATTAGTAAACAAAGAATTATAATTTATAAGAATTATCATGTCTTTTATGTGGTTTTAAGCTGTTTCTGGCAAATATTTAGTTTATAAAGTGGGAACATCAGGATTGGGCATATAGCTCAGATGCTATTTTTTTCCACAAGCAAAATACTGCGATTCAAACATTATCACTTACAGTTTAAAATTCTCATTTCAGGAATTGTTCTTTTATTCAGTAATATTATACTTCTATAGCTGGTCACAAAACAAGTGTAGCATCATTGTATTTTTGAAAAGAAAAAAAATACTGAGAACCAAAAAGAAAGTAAAACCACCCACGCACCTCAATAGACAAGCAGTGTTTTTCACTATAAAACTTGCCATAAAATTGAGACAGGTTTATTTAAGATTTTGATCTGAGAGTTTTGAAACCCTGTATGACATGTATGTCCAAAGATATAGGGTATTGTGCATAAATAACTAGTTTCTAGCTCTCTTGTAGACAAAGTTGAGCTACTGTGAAAATGAGGATGCAATGCTCCAAAGGCAAAAAAAGAGAGAAGTGAAGAAAGACTCTGATTCAAGTCTTATAGGCAGAGTGTTTAACTCTGAGAAGGATTAATTTTTAACTTTTCAGTTTACTGTAGTTTTTGACCAAATTATTGCTTAGTGCAAAAGTAAAGAAACCATACTTTTGGGAGCAGCACACACCACCCTGTCAGTAAGGGGGAGTCAAGTTCCTTTTAGCAGAATAATAGAATCTCTTAATCTTTCATATTGGACTTAGAACTAACTATTTTCAATAAAAATATCTCATTCTTTTCATAACCATGAACAGGAACTCCTTCCAGTATCTGTCTTGCCCCTAGCAGGCAAGGACCTCTATGTCTAGGTTATAAATGTTCTTTCTTGTAGTGCACCAAATTAAGATTACTCCTACTGCTTTGGAGATGTGGGAGAGATGGGAAGAAAAAAAAAAAAGAAATTAAAAAAGAAATCGGGTATTAGCTAGTGATTCATCATGTTTTTCTTCCAAAGGCTTTTTTGAGATTACAAAGATGTCTCTTAGTTCCTATCAATAAAAGATAGAGCATAATTCTTTCTCCCTGGACTTGCAGAGCCAAACCTTAGCCACACAAGTAGATCCACATTTGCTTCATGAAGCAGCTCATGTGTTTGATACACACAGAGACATAGATTCATACACTATTACATAATTGTTGATGTGGATAACAATTTGCTGGACAGTCACCCCATGTTTATGTCTGACCTGCTTTAATTTCATTAAGCAGTGCTAAAAATTCTTCTCCTCCTGCCAGGCTGCCACACTTTTAACTCTATATAAGGTTTCTAGGAAAGAAAAGAAACCTGTGTGCAATCATTGACATTCAATGGTTTATTGCATTGTTTAATCCAAGCTAGAAGTAAACTGGTAGGTCAGTTAACAATATGAAAACAGAGACTTTACATAGACTATAGTTTGCATGACAGCAAAGCACGGCATAGCCTGGGCACTGGTGCAAGGGGGCAGAGCAGAGACATAAATCACACCCTTATATTGTGGAGAAATCATTCTGCTGCTGCTGCCTTCAGTGTACATGAGAGGCAGGTTAGAACATCCAGCTGTGTTCTCCACTCCAGCTTTTGAATGCAAAGTGTAGGAAAGTGGAAAAGTTTTGACTCTTAAGTAACCAGCTCACAAATATTTTGAGAAAATGTGGAAAGAATGGATATAACATATTCCTTTCTCTAAGGGGAACAATCAAACTTACTGACAAAGACATTTCAATTCATGACTCTGGCTTCTGTTGCTGTCCTAGGGCACCTCTTTGCATCACAGTCTACACCTAGGTAGATAGAGATCCACTGCAATGTTACACTCTTACCTTATGTCTGAGTGCTAGAACTATGACTGCAAACCAGTAGTGTGGACTGCAAAGGACTCATGAGACAGTGGTTGTGTGACACTTCCTTTAAATTGTGTTCTTTTGATTTGGTGGTTTATACTGCTAAGTGTGTTTATATCTTGATGTCTTGGATATCTCCAGTCAAGTGACATAGAAACAAGAACACAGATTATTTATTTTATTCAGTTATAAATCCATTTAAATTATAGTAAATTTGCTCCAGTTTTCATCTGGCTATAGCACAAGAACAGTGAAGCGGACCAGAAATGTCTACTCATACTGCAAACAAAACTGAAGCCTTTCTTCATATGAATCTTATCAAGGCCTGTGATTTGGTGACTTGAATTTCATGAAAATTGTCTCAACAGGCAACACATAGAAGTGCCCTCAAGCCTTGGATCTAGGGATATCACTGTACTCATATATGCATCTATCAGCAAGTAATTTGGACTGGACAAAATCATAGACTTGGAAGAACAGTAAAAGCAATATAAAAAGTGCTATCCCTTTTGAACTCCATAGCATGTGCTTTATTCAGGTTGCACTCTAACAAGCCTGATAGTTAATGATATCCTCCATTAATATAAATTATTATAATCTACCACTTTCTTCTAGCTTTTATGTTAGGTTTTTTTTTCCCAGAACAACTTTGCTCCTCACTTGAAATACACATATGGAACAAATGGTAGCTATCTCTGTGGCAGAAGCATGAAAAGATTTTGAGTATATTTGAGGCTAGATTGATTTCCCAAACATAAAATATAAACAGAATATGCCTGTATTTAATGAACACTGTATTTGAGCACCAAAAAAAGGGCAAAAATATGCATCATGTAGCCATTTACCATAGTGGTATAGCTGCTACGTTTAGTCTGAATGATCAGGGTTTGAAAACTTACAGGGCGAAGATGAAGAAAGTTAATATACTGGTACCCCTAAAGAATATATATGAAGTATTGGAGAAATGGAGACTGCAAGAACAACAAACTGGATTAAACCAAATACCCAACAGTTTATCTCCCACAACGGCCAGCAACAGATGCCAATAGAAAGGAGTAAAATAGGTCAAGCATACAATGATGCTTTCTCAGCCTCCAGCAATCTGTGGCTTTTAGATTTCCTGAGCCAGAAATGTCATTTTAAGGTAATATTTGGGGCCAGACTATTAAGAGTGTGGTGGAAGGCAAAAGTCTTTAAAATTGAATATTTGTACTGAGCCCACTGTAAAGAATCTACAATAAATTTCTAATATAGCACTGTAATCCAGTTTTCTTGTAGATTGTTTACTCAAAAAAAAACTATTGGAGTCCATAATATCCAGAGCTAATTGGGGTGTGGGGAAGTGTTTAAACAATGCAGAAGCATTGAACATTTTCACCAAAGTCTGCACAGTACCTATGAAACCTGTACGACATAGCTGACAATAGCTCAAGAAAAAGCAAGAAAAATACAATCCCATACAAGTTAGTTACTATTCACATGCAGTGATGTACCTACTCACATGAGCTATTTAGAATTAGAAAAAGCAATGAAAAAAACCCTGAAAAGTCATGTATGTCCTAGTTTTAGAACATCAAGAACACAAAGCCTTTAATAGGGAAGAAAAACCCTATCAAACCTAAAAAAAAAAAAAAAACAAAACAAACAAACAAAAAAAAACCCCACAAAACCAAACCAAAAAAAACAACCAACCAAACTCACCAAGGAGTACAATGAACATAAAATCACAAGACAGAGTCCTGGCTGTACTGTCATGTAACCCTTCTCCCCAGTTCCTACTGCCCCTCACACTCTTTATTTATCTCCTGATGTTGTATTCCATGATACAACTTCATCACTGCAAACTCACCCAAGGGGGGATGTGATCTGAACGTAGAATCTTCTTGGAACAGAGATATTATCCACCACCAAGGGCTACTTGGGAACATTAATAGAGGAGTGAAGTGTCAGGTTCACTGTACACACAGGATACTAATCACTAGGGTTTAATGCAAAACTTTTTTCCATTTTATTGATACGAACTATGTCCTGTTGAGATTACAAATATGGCTGACAAAGTTATCTATGAGTACATACTTTGACCTGGTAGTTCATCACATTCTGATTAGTAAAGTGGCTATATTTAAAAAAAAATAATCAATGTGGTTTATATTCAATGGATTAAAACTGGCTGATAGTATAGCTAATTTTTAACAGGTAATCATCATCTAATAAGAATGTTTTTAGTCAGATCCCACCATGTTCTCTTCTTGGCTCCACACTAGTCAATATTTTTGTCAATGATCTGGAAGAAAATATCATTGCTGTTAAGGTCTGTAGATTACACAAAAACAGTGAAGTAGTAAATTAGGATAAGGTCAGGTCAGTTCTACAGAGTAATCAAGTTCACTTAGCAAGATGAGACCATCTGAGCATCTTGCCTTTTAAAACAACCAATTTTAAGGACAATTATCTATCAAAATGGAATTTAGGTGGAAGTTGAAGGAAGGTGGAATGGTGTTTGAAAAAGTGTTGTTTCTGAAATGATAGATAGATGATGTTCTGAACATGAGAACCCGCTATGATGGAATGCATAAAAAGACAAGCAGTAGTCATATTCAGAAATAAAAAATAATACTGAAAGTAAGAACAAACTGTTTATTACACTGTATATAATTATTAATAATGTTAGCAAAATAGTAACAGAAGTCTGTGGTCTGCAGAAGAGGATGTTTACAAACTGGAAATGTTCAATAATGACCGAAAAGAACTACCTGAGACCTGGAAACTCTGACTTTTTCTAAGAGCCTAGTGCTCAGCCCTGTTAATGCACATGGAAAAGGTTATGAGTTGATTTGATCACTGTGTACATCAGGGAAATATTTCTGACTAGCAAACAGTGACAAAACATCTTCCACTGGCTAGGAAAATGAAACTAGAAAACTTTAGACCAGTAATACCTGATTTTTAACAATGAAAGCAATCAATCAGTAGAAGAATTTATGTTGTGACATGGTGGAGCCTCTGCAACTTGAAAGTCCTATATTTTGTAAAAGATAGCCTTCAGTCCACCAAAGCTTGTAGATGCAGGAATAAGGACTTAACATTCTTTTTTATATGTCATGAAAGATGTCAAAGTAGAAGCTCACAAATGTTACAGATGTAAAAAGAGAGGAAAAAAATGCATAAAATGAACCAAGAAAGCAAGCAAGAAGGTAAAAAAAAAGGAAACTACCTTTCCTGAAATAAGATAAAGACAGATTACCATGTTAAAACTTAAGAGGTACACCCAGGATAACCATTTAAACATTTCTAAACTTTTTAAACCTTAGTATTCACCTCTGCAGTGCTAAGCAAAGGTAATAGCAGAGGAATTGTTTTTAAGCATTGCCTGGCCACAGAAGGTAAGAAGGGGACACATTTGCTGGGAAAGGCATTGCTGTGAAGCTTTGAACAAGCCTTGCTGCTGTGGAAGGCCCAAAGAAAATGAATGTCCAACAATCACCAGTGGCTGATGACCCTTGGCCAGGAGTGCAAGAGAAAAGCAACAGTGGCATGGATCAGAGCACAAGAGGAATGAATCATGTGCAGGACTGATTCTGCACAGCACACTATGATAGGGCTGCATAAACATTTTTGCACAGTAACTGCAGCCTTTACTCTTTTGACCACTTTATCCATATCACATTGACCTCAGCCAAGAGAGAGGACATCTGCATGGGTGCTGAAATGGTCCCCGCAACAGGTATAGAAATGCCCACCTGTAAAAGACCGGCTGCTTCTGATGACTGGGTCTTCTCAACCAGTGGCCAGTCATCAAGAAAAAAGGCAAGTGAGAGGCTTGTGTACCTGATGCTTTTCTCAACTTCTGTATTATTGCTGTGCTTCTGATTCCAGCCTGTGAAAACATGTAGACACCTTCATATGCCACAGACAGATTAAATAATTCTTTTGTTCTGGGAGTTTTATTTTGTTTCCTTTTGTTTTTTAAATCAGAGTATCATGCCCAGATAAAACCAATCTAATGAGCTCTAGTGTTTTGGTTTTCCATTGTTATCTCCAAGTCAAGAAGATCATTTTCTGAAAGCTTACTAGTCTCAACTAAAACTGTGGAATTCCACATAATAGTTTACAAGATTATTCCATTATGGATTATATTTGATGATAATTACTTAATATACCCAATACAGGTCAGAAGCTCATAATGAGAAAGCAACCTGACTCCAAACCATCTTCCAAGCAGCAGAACATTGCATACTTCAGGCTGCATTGTGGGTTTGCATGAACTTTCACTGAAAGTCATGTATCAACCAAATGATGTTTTCAGCAGCTGCTAATTAGCACTGTTCCAGACTGGACTGCATTATTAGTTGGTACTGCAGCACAATTCAGTACAGCCTGTCTGTGTGAAAGAAATGTGTTCTAAATAGAAGTGCAGATACTGCCTGGTGAAAATCTGCAAAGTATTTGAACACCAGCGTACTCATGACAAATAAAGCCAGGTGAAGATCTGTCCTGTTTATAGCTGCAATATATAAAGGTCAAGGAGGACCATGAGTCTTAGAGAAACCAGTTTGCTCATAACTAGACAAATACTTCTCAAGGCAGGTGTTTTAGACAGACAGTAAAGCTCTCTGAACATGACCCCATCTCTCAATGCAATAATAAGTTTGAGAATAGTGCCCCAGCTCTGCCTTGGTATATCCCAAGGTGACTGGTACATCCTACCTTGCTAGAGTATGTAAAGCTTTTTAAACCTGTTACGGACCCTTGGTGTCATAATCTGGTGTGCAAGAACTTTCTATCAGTCACTCAGTTAAATCAGTATTTGTTTTCAGGACCAGGAAAAGCCTCTTTAATTAACAGCACCCTCCTGGGGGGTGTCAGCCCAGCAGGAGCTCAGCCCCCAGAAAGGGAGTGGCTGCTGTGACTGGGAGCCTGCAACTCAACTTGCAGGTCTCCCAGCAGCGCAATTACCAATACGTGGTTGTCCCTTGGTGCCTGAGTAAACACATATTAACCTGTTTAAATGATGAATTTGCTCCATTTTACTGTGTTCAACTTTTATTTCAGAGATACATAAAAGCCACCACTGGTAAGAGTCTTTATAGAGGGAGGAAGAGAAAACATCCCTGTTCCATCACATAATTTCTATATGCCATTACTGAGGCTTTCTATGTGGTCTCTCTTTTTAGCAAAAACTTGTCTTGAGTATCTCACTGGTATCTCTGGTAACACAATTTGAAAAAGTGTCTGCCACTATAATGCAATAAAATTGACCTATAGCCCAGTCTGTTTCTGGTAGTTGAAGGTTATTTTGCTTTGACATATCCTTGCAGTGTCCTCCTTTTTAATTAATAATGTTGCTGCCATGTATTATGAAAGTCACTCTCTTGCACATACTGTTATCTTTCCAAATTAAGCATTTTATAAATCCTTAAAGTTTCAGCCTTAAGAAATGCACAGCGTATTTTCAATCAAAAGTCCAATCTATTTACATGCACAAGAGCTGAAAGATTTTTCATGCAAGTGGTCATATACTTAGGCTTTTATTATTTCTGCTTGAGCAGAAAGCAATAAATATGTCTTGAGACAAGGGAGAAAGTTAATAAAAAACTGTCTTTTCCTTTTTGTGCTAGACCCTGTTTTAAAACCAGCTTGTCTTTCATGAACAAATTAATTGGATTAGTTCTGCTTCAGCCACAAAGGACGACAGCCTGTGTCACAAGCATACTTGTATAATGAACCATCACTGCACTTGTATACTAGGGGACTGATCCTGAAATCTTACTCAAGCAAGTATCATTATTAACAGAAGCAACATTACAATTCAGTCTGGGACACAAATAATAAAAGAAATGCATGTTCTAACTTTACCTCAACAAATTTTAAAAAGTCCCTGCACCAGTGAACTAATGATTGAAATAAATAAAAAACCATGTGCGGTGAATGATGGTATAGAATGGAGACGACCTCAACAAGCCAGCTAGTCAGAGGGCAGGTACTCACTGTCAAAAGATATTAAAATGGTGTCCCTGGAGATATTGTCAATGAAAATTTCACTGTGGTTTGAGAAGATGTCAATAAAAGGAATAAAGCTTTTTAAAAAAGAAATGTGACTAGGGAGAAAGTAGACTGCATTTTTAAAAAATAAATACAAAATTGTTTTTCTTTTGAAAAGAACACAGTGGCCATCTATTTATCCTCCTCCCCTGTTAATAACTGTTAATAACATTTTAAGTTGAGACTACTGTCCAGTCAGTTCTTAACGAACATGTTCATTTGTTCTATATGTAAATGGTTTTATCCATCTAATAATGGCATTTACTCCAAGCTCTATCCTTTTCAACACTCATTGATCCTCATCCATGTTTTGTAAAAATAGTTTTTGTGGGTTTGTGAGTGTTTGTACAATACGTCAATTCAGAATTGGTCTCCGGCTGCTACTATAACAAATAAATTAATAAGAACCAGAACAGTCATATAGGAATCTAACCTACGGAATTGAAATGGCTGTAGTTTACAGGAAAAAAAAAAAAAAAAAAAAAAGCTGTCTCCTTTTAAAATTACAGTGCTCTTTTTTTCACTGTTACTGGCTGTACTGGGGCAAGTATAGATATTGAAAGGTCTATGAATGTTTACTTTCCAGGGTATTATTATGCTATGCCCTATATGGGCCATTTGTCACAAAACCTTATTTGATGTTTTGCTTAAATGTTCAATAACCACAATGCTTAATTAGAAACCATTGGAATTTTTCTTAATTGAAGTCCCAGTAAAATTGTTAAAAGGGGAATGTCTTGTCCCTTAGTCGTCAATGAAAAATGGCCTGTGAGTTAGACAATCGTCCTCCTCTTAACATATAGGCTCTCTAGCCATGGCCATCTTTCTGTTGTCTGAGTAGCTGATTTCACAGTTATTATTATCCATTACTGCTATTTTACCTTCTTCCATTACAGCAAGGGCTGAAGCTATTTCTTAAAAAAATACCATAACTTCTCATTCTGAGTGTTGTGCAGATACCCACCAAGAGGTAATGAGGGTCCCAAGGAGCTTCCAGCTGCAAACTAAGGAGGAGTGTTTATCACTGCTCAGCGCATCCTGCAGTTATAGATTTGCAGCTGCTGTTGGATGGGAGGGAGGCTGTTCCGTTCACACCTGGCATGAATAACTGTTCACTGAGGGCACCATGCAATTGTAGACTTCTGCATCTAAAGAAACAGCTCCAGAGATGTTTCAGGTTGGGCCTGGAAGTCAGGGCATTCTTTAAAGAATCTTCCTGTTTGATAATAAACTGTGGTTTTGCATACACTTGCTTGCACAGACTCTTTCTTTCTCCTTTCTTCCTATATTGTTTGCGAACAAAGTAGCAGGCAATGAATTACTAGTATATGTAATATAAGCCTTCCCACTTGCAGAAACTAGATACACCTTTCAGATATGAGAGGCATAAATCCTTATTAACTATTAACTACTGTTATAGGTAGCATAGAATTATTCAAGCAATAAAAGAGTTTATTTTTTCCCTCTGTTAGTTGTAAATGAGTCTAGAGGGAACCTAGGAGTTCTCAGTTAAGCTCATTTCATACCTGTAGCAATAGCTTTAAAACCTAATCCTGGATACGTTTATACATTTTTAATAGAACCCCAATTTTACATACAATATCCTCCAGTGGCTTCAGCTGCTGCAGCATCTTTTTGAACGGTTTTTCACATAATAGGCTCAGCAGGTTCAACGCTTGATTATCTTTGCTCCAGTTCAATATCTTCCTCTTCCCTTCGTTATACACCAACAAGGGGACTATATGCAGGTTCTCTGTGGAGGATGCCTCGTATGTAAACGTGCAAGCAATGTGGAATCGATCTGGCTGAATCCAGTATTCAAGGAATTTAATTGAATTATTGAAATTCAGGGTTGAACCCCTGGGACATTGATCCTGTATTGTCAGCTTCAAATCCAAGGTGCACTGGCTGCTTGATAATGTGTTCATAGGATTTGCAGTAGAAGGGGTGGTGAATCAAAGCCTGTGACAGTATCACTAACTGACAGAAAACAGAGGAACTGATGCTGAATACATTTAAAAATAAATCAATATAGACTGGCCTGATTGAACAATTCTGGCAATGCATTGTGCTGGCATGGCTGCTGACTTACCAATTTAAGAGTAGGCTCAGGATTCATGGTAGCTGGAAAGCTGGAGAGGCCTGTCACTGGGGCGATGCATTTAACTTCCAAGACAGAGAATATTTGCTCATCTGTTTTCCTTGCCAGAGGCTAGAAACTATGGTTGCGGCTGCCAAATGAAACAAAGGGGGATTAAAAGAGAAATGAAACAATAAAATAATACTTGCAAAAAGCTTTAAAAAAATTCCAAAGAAATGGCTTTAATTTAAATTGATATGAGTGCAAATGTTTTGCTTATTTTCCTCATATATTAAATGATCATTGAGAACTTGAGGCTGGGGTCAATAAAAAAGAAGGGGGAGTGGGAAAGAGAGAAAGAAGTTTGAAAACATTTCTGCATAATACTTCTCAGCCTTTATCACCTCTCCTGAGTGCTAAGTCATGACCTTCTTCATGTGGGACTGCTGGAAAAAGGAGACAAAGTCAAGACAGCTGCAGGACCACCCTGCTCTGTTGTGTACTGTTTCTTCCATTGTTGTCTTTCGCAAACCCACTTGCTTTGTTCAATTTATCATTGTCTGTTTCTCTTGAAATGGGACCTGAGAACACTTGGCTGAGCTGGATTGCATGGCTGTCACTTTAACTTCTGTAAGAGGGCCGCTTTATAGCCTTTCTGCAGCATTACTCCCTTTGTTGAGAATAGATGATAGACAGTTCTTTCTTCTAGCACCATGAGGTGCTGAAGCCCTTAGCCTTCCTTTCTTCCTTCCTCAGCATGGCCAGTGGAAGTCAGCATGAATAGCAGCTACTCAAAGCCTTCAAGGCTGAGTCCTCCAAGGGTCCTGGTACTCTCTACCCCTGTGGCCTCAAGGGGCTCAATCCAGCTAAACCCTTAGTGCATGTACTTCTCTGTAATCACACTATTGATGGGCGTTAGTACTTTACTGTATGTACAAAGCCCTTGGCTCCAGTGGGAGCCAAGATCATCCAGCAGCACACTGGATCATTGCCTTACAAAAGTGCAGAGCATACATATCTATCTAAGGCCAAGGCTTTGAGGAATAGGGATGAAGTCAGTGAGACCAAACTAGGTGCTTGGCACCTTTCACCTTCTGAAGAGCTCTTTTGAACAGGAGCAAACTGCTGAAATGTGGACTTAGTAAGCATCATTCAGAAGTTCTACAAAATTGGCTGCCTCGTTGGCTATGATTTTAAGGTACCCGATCCTTACAGCTTTATTCTAAAATACAGAGTGTACAACTGAGCAATGGGACACTGGAGTTAGTCCTATTACCTCTGGGAGACCCTGAAAAATCTAGATGACTTTTGCAACAACTTTAACGTAGAAGCATTTAATTCTGCATTTAATAAATAAATCAAGTACTGCCTATCTGGTAGCCCAGACACACCTCTTTTTCTTACTTTCTTGGTCCACCTACAAACATATTGTCTTGGTGTCTGCAATCTAAATTGGAGGTAACAACCAACATCAGATCTGTGTGCACCCACATTCTCAAAATAGAACACCTGCTGTAGTTAAGTGTTGCAGAGGCTCTTGCATGGTGAATTTCAACTTAACTCCCAAAGCAGTGTGATAATGCATGCTTTTTTCTGTCCTGCACTTGATGTCTACTTCTCACTTAAACAAAGGTATGTGTGGATGCTGCATAGCAAGACAGAGGGAAAGATACTGTAAAGCCAGAAGGAATCCTTAGCTCTGATGTATTCATGTTGTCTCAGGCCAAAAGCCAAGTAATTACCCTTTCTATATTAGGATTTATCATCACTTAATATGAGAGGGGGCTGAGAGCAGGGTCCTTCTCTCCACACTCCTGAAACAATACATCATGCAGATGCCTCTCTCCATCCATGGATCTAGACAAAAAACAAAAGTCCACAGTTTTTTTATAGCACGAAATGCCCTGTATTTGTTGAGTGGCTAGGGTTGTCATTGCTTTTCAAGTAACACCACAAGCAAGAGGCTATTTTAAAATCCATTGTCTTTAGTATGTATTCCCAAACAGCTTTCTACATTTTTCACCCTTCTTTGTTTGTTTGTTTGTCTGCTTCATTCTGCCCCATTTATATTTGACTTCTGTGAATTCAAAATAACAAATTATTTTATTAGAAAAATGACACTCTGTAAGTGCTGACATAAGAGAAGACAGAAGAAGTGGTGTTGAAAATGTTTCAAAATAAATAATCAGTGCTCTGTCAGGGGAGACTACTCTGAGCAGTCCTGGCAGAGCATTTGCTATGTTGGCACCATTAGTATTATGCCAATTTTAAAACAGGCAGGACTTTTGGTAATGAGAATGCAGAAAAGTCATCAAAGGGGTAAAGCATTTAGTTCTCAGGACTCACAGGGCATGTCTATACTAGTGTATCAAATGATCCAAAGTGTCCATCCATTCTCTGGCCATAAGGGGAAGCGGCCAGGCAAAGCTGGCATCCCCACAGCTAACCTCTCTTTCTCTGAACTCAATGACTCATCTGTGCTGCACATTTGGTTCTGCTTCAGATCATGCCTGGGTCCATGTTCTCAACCAAGCAACAAGTCAGGGAACATGCTAACTATGAAGTCAGGTGCACGAGGCAGAGAAAGGACTTCGTGCCCTTCCCTCAGTTCACAGGCTCCTTTCTTATCCTGACCCAGGTAAAGACACTGAGACACCCTCTCCAACACAGGCATTCCTGCAATTCTAAGGAAAAAAACCCTTCAGTTTCAAAGTATTTGCATTTAAAAAAAAAACACAAAAAAAAAACAAGACACCAACAACATTAAAATAATTCCTGTGTTCTCTTTCCACATAGCTCTCTGGAAAGTGGGAGCTGTACTTGGTTTTGTAATAATTTTTATTTAATAACAGCTGTTAATGAATCTCACTCTCTTTATTTCACAAAGGACAAGAGCTAACACTCAGTGAAATCTGTGGAAACACTCCCGAAAACCTTACCAAGAAATGGTTCCAGCCCTCTTGGTCTTTTGCTTCCCCTGCAGCATTTTTCTTTTTATGTTGGTTCCTCTTTCCCTCTTTTGATATCATCTGATTACCACCTTCATTAACATTAATCAAATACTAACATAGGATCAGTGCATTCAAGTAAAAACGGCAAAATACACATAGATGCTAATATCCATGAATTCGGAAAAATGAAATATGTTGAGCTGTAAAACTTACTTTCCTGAGAACTCAGTCAGTTTCTATTTAGAAGAAACTTTGGTTTTGGAGAACGCATTAAAATGTTTCCTGCATACTTAGACTATTCTATGGTCTACATGGAACTCATTAATGTAGTCCACATACAGGATTCCTGGGGGGGGGTCTCTAATATACCAGAACAGTGCTGTAAATCTTCAGGGGGAAAAAAAGCAGTCTGAGAAAATGCTCGGGACTGGGGAAGTGTTATAGCAACATGCTGTTTATTTTCACAAACGCAATTTCTTTTTTACACTCCAGGAGGGAAAAGAGAAAAAGAGAAGAAGGGAAAAAAAATCTTTGTTTTAAGTTGGTTGGTCTCAAGTGTTGATAACTGCAAAGGAAAATGTACTCCCTTTCCTTCCTCTGTGCAGCAGCACAGAGGGACATTACCTAGGAATGCGAATAATTTCTGTACTGCTTTTGCTGAAATGAGAGTGCTACTGCAGGGAACCATGTGGAATATCCAAACAAAATTTAAGACGCCCAGGACACACGCCATTGCTGCTCCTGGGACTGTAGAGGAATTGCAGTGTTCTCTGCTAACCCTGCTGTATCTACCAGCACTTCATCAATGCTAGGACTAGGGGTTTGGCACTCCTGGAAGTCAGGAAGAGCTTTAGCATATTGTGTTGTGAAGCTGTTGTGTCTTCAGCGTTCCTAATTGGTTCAGTTGCATGCTCAGGAGAAACCATCTGGATTTCATTTGCTTAGATATTTTCCAGGTTAGTATTGACAGAAGAAATCAAGTATTGGGCTTGCAGGCAGCTGCCAAATACAGAGCTCCAGAGCGCTTCCCAGCTGCCAGGCTTCTCTGCACATCCCACCCAGATCCAGACTTCTTGCTCAACTACCCTTCTGCTGCTCATCAACACTGTGAGTGAGCCTGGACTTATAGGTTAGAAAGGAACAACAGCAAACTCTTTCAAGGTCCCTAGAGAAGAAAAGTCTTTTCTCTCAAAGAAGTAATACCAGATGATGACAGCAGTTTAGTGTCAGGGTTTTTAAAGTCAGGGCTGCTCCACAAGGGAAATCAGGAGGCTGGGTGGTGGCAAGGCAGTGGCAGTGGCCACCCCGGCAAGGGCACAGTCATGTAGTGCCCCAGCCAGGCCAGCAAAGCAGAGGCATGGGTAGACAGTTACACCATGAGCTGGCCCTCAGCCCGGGCAGCCATCCCCCAGGATAGAGAGTGATGCCCACGGGGCCCTGAAAATTAACATAGGTAGATAGGTCAATATAGATTGATATCTATACACAGGTATACATTCATACGTATCACCGATATGCACATAGTGTAAACTAGAATGGCTATTTTCCATTGAATAATTTCTTTAGCATTTTATTTTTCCTTTTGATTGCTTAGCCTTTTGATAGTTTGTTTCATTGTTGCACATTATTTGCTCGTTCATTCTGTTAAACTTTACTTTGGTTTCAACAGATTAGGTCTATATGCATAAGGACCACATAGGTCTTTTTAAAATCGAGGTCAGCCACGGTCTTTTTTGGCTTCATTTTCCCAGCTCCAACATAAGATCCCTTGCTTTGGGACACTTCTACATCACTTCATCATAACCAATCACATTATAACAAATTCAGTTGCTTGCCACCACTACTTCTATTACAAGATTTTTCTGGAACATCTTTTTTCCAATTTCTGTGCCACATTTCTTATGTCCTATTTACATCAAAATTTTCCCTTAAGTTAATGTGCCTTCTTTTTCTTTCCTATCTATTTTTATCATATGTTTATACAAATAGAACAAAAGTACTCTTGTTTTTTATTTGGTTACATAAAATAAATTGATAAGCCTTGGCCACAAAACAGGCTTTATGTTCCTACAGCAGTACTATTAACTCTTCCTCTCTCCACCTGCTCCATTAGGAGTTTAACTTGTTGAGTTTTTATGACTGGAATTCTAAACTCTATACCACATAATGTCTCACCAGTGCAATTTATAATTAATACTTAATGCTTTCGTTTTATAAAAGCCTCACTGGATACATCTGAGAGTTGTATTTCCATTTTTTACTGCTACATGCACCTAGGTGGTGCATAATAATTCTTAGACTGACTAATACCCCTAAGTCTTCCTGTTTAAACCAGTGGGCCTTCGGATGATTGCAGAAGTTCTGATTGAAGAAATTCTCATTGCTCCCTATGTTCATTACCTTGCATTTCAAACTAATTAAATCACTTACGTTGTCCCAGTTCTTAGGCCTATCCATTTCTTCCCATGTGGTATTCTGATCATCTTCCATATTGTTAATGTCTGCTGCACTGCATTTCCTGGAAAAAAAAAAATGATTAACACATTCCTGTTTTCTGTAGTCAAGATATTGCTGGTATTTTCCATAGCATTGGGTCTGATACTGATTCTTGAGGAATCAGCCAACAATTCATTTTTATTTTAGCACAAACTTTTGTATTTCCCACACTGTGATCTTGTGCTAATCCACCTTTTACTCCAAGTACGTAATAATTTTCCATGTGCATTGAGTCCAAGTAGATTAAGTGCTAAATTAATCTCTTCAGACAAGCTCAGTTACCAAAGTTCAGTCAGACACAATCCACTTGCTAATTCACGGGCCATTGTATCCCTTTTTTCATTCATCTCCATACATTTGAATATCATTCAAAAGTTGTACTTAAGCTTCATATACAACTAATGTGAGATTACTGGGTTTTATTGGGCCATTTCTAATCGCATGCTTAGACAGACCAAGTACAGTTTTTCTCTAGCTGTGCATTGTAGCTCTACCAAAAGCTAGAGTCACTGCTTCCAGATTCTTCCAGAATTTGTGTGCCATCCTCTCTTCTGGTGGTCCCCTGATGCTAGCCCACGAAGCCCAGTTGTCTCAGCAGGCCACGCTGAGCAGCAGGATTTCCCACAAAAGCAGCCCCAGCCCCACCAGGCTTTCGAAGGGTGAGCTGTGTGTGAGCAGGTCTAGCTGGTTCAGCAAGGGACCAGGATTTCCAAACAGGCTCAGACACCCTTATTGCTCTCAACTGAATCTCCTAGGAAACAGCAAATTGAAGCTGCATTATCTTTTCCCTGGAGCCTGCCCTACCTCCAGTCCTACAAGCGTGCACAAACAGGCAGCCACAAAAATACAGACCCCTGTGCACACTGTGCTGCCTGAAGAGATGCTGGGAGCACTGTGCAGGGTGACCCCGGCTAGGGATTCACCCTACAGATGTGGGGTTTGCCTCTGGAGGGGGTGATCTAGCCCTGTGCTGTCAGTACAGATGGGGAAAATAAATGTAGACAGAGCACAGAATAACTGGTGAAACTGAGAGTGAAGCTCTGTAGGACGTAACACAGCTGTGTGCAAATAGTGTGCACTGAGTGGAGACTGCAGACTCCAAAGATTTCTTTCCATTTGCAGAGAAGTGAAACTCTGCTGAAGCTTTTATTTCACTGTTTAGCTAAAATCCATCTTTTCCAAAGCAGTTATTGAAAATATGGGAGTATTTATTAATGAATATGGCTTTTCAATTCAGGGATGACATCTTATCATGGATGATAGAATGAAATAAACATAAAAAAGCATTTTAATCATATTTTTTTAGATTATATCAAATCCAAAACATAATTTACATATACCATAAAAAACCAGATAGAATTGATATGATATTATAAACAGGCCATGCCATTTTTTAATCTTCATTTTAAAAACACTTGCCTTACTGATAAACACCAATGCAATCATCATGGACACAGATCTTTACTCCCTGCCCCTGAATAACACAGGGCCAAAAGAGAATTCTCCCACTCTTCGACTTTCTGTGTGTTCACCCACAATTTTTTAATTTGTTTTAATTGCACCTCTGCTGATTAGGTGGCCCTTAATTCAAACACTTCTGGTGCTGAACTCACTTGGTTCCAGAGTGAGGTACATCTATCCCTGAGCCAGGTGAACACTGACGAACTGGGGCAAGAAGGGCGTTCATTAAAATGGAGGACACATGCTAGGAGCTGTAAAAACCATCCATAATACATAGTCCCTGCCAGAAAATCTTAAAGGCTAAAGCCTTCTTGCTGCAAACGGCTGGCACTTACATAGCCTCACTGTCAGAGCATGTCTCTACCGATTCAAGGATCTAGCCCAGCCCATAAAATTATCCATGTGTATAACTGCTGATGGGTTTAGAACAGCAGAGGCAAACGACTTATAAATGGATCTCACAGATGGCAAAACTGTTCAAAGAAGATGCCTCTTCTCCACTGGTGTGAAGTTGACTCTGAGGCACATAACTGCTGAAGCCTGAGAGAGGGCATTAGAGCCTTGCAGCCTGAACATGGAGAACTGAGCGCTGTGGCACTTCTGACAGCACACAGCACCACCAGCCAGAGTTTGTGCAGTAGGTACAGTCTCCCAAACTGAAAAAAATACAGAATTTGGAGGTGTTCCAGGTTAGAGTAGTGGCCTTTACGGTATTGTTCTCCATCTTTTGAATTTATTTTCAGAAGCTGAACATGACTTCCAGAGTGAGTTCTGCTTAAGAAAGGGCATTATGGGATCCTCCAAAACAAGCAATAAATATTGTTCAGAAAGTGAGAACAGTATATACAGAGAAAATACATATACATATATAGTATTCCCTATTAGAGAATAAGAAATTACTGTTCTTAGTTTTGCAACAGTGTACCACAGCCATTTTCCTGAAAATACGGTTACCACAAAGAAAAACAACATGAGGATGCACAGAGATTTACAAATGCTTTTGTATCTGATTAGATTTACTACAAATTCCCCAAGGCTCCTCTGTGCTTTCTGGTCTCTTTAGTTTCAAAGATAAACCAATTGAATTGATAATTGAACAATCCACATGATTTTCTTTTCAGAAGTAGTAACATCACACATAGCAAACTGAGGCTTCATGACATTTTAAAATTATTAATAAATAAAATAAGATTTAGAAAACAGAGAAAGCTATGTCCATGAACTCCTCTTCATTACCATAAACCTTTATGTTAAAAAATAAAAAATAAATTGCAGTGTGCAAGACTGGAAATATTTCTGCACTTTCTGTTCAAGTCACAAAATATGTATTTCCTCATTTATCCTCACTATCTTAACAAACAAAATCTCAGTAATATGGGGAGAGCATTCATGCATGAGCTGTGCAAACATAGCACAAAATAGCAAGATCTGCAATGTTCCAGGCAAGTATTTTGTCAGCTTCTTCAGTCTGCATGTTGTTTAGAGTGTTAGGTGTTTAGATTCTGTGATAATAGGCTCTACATTGAAAAAAACCCCAACCCAAAAACACTAGCTAGCTAGCTTGCTGGGAGATAGATAAGGCTTCTGTTTATTTAGGCTTTCAAATACTTTTTTACTTTTCAGGCCTTTGCTAAACGTTCAGCTAAGAGCAGAATTTATCAGCCTTCCCTACTTCCAGTATGTGCTATGTTTTAGATTTCTTATTTTGATAACTAGTAGGTATCTTAAAGAGAGGTCATATCCTTAGAGCCTGGCACAAGGGTCAAGAGTTAAAGTACTGAATATGACTTCTGGAATATTTTTGGCTGGCTATGTAAGGGAAGAAACTGCATTTTTTTAGTCTGGAAATTCTTTTTCTGCAAATGTTGACAGTAACCAAGTATCCATAGGAGAAAGATTAAAAATAACCAGAGACCTCATACATGTCTAAATATGCCCAAATATGATTTTATTCCTAGACTGAATTTTAATCACTGATTATTAAGCAGTAATCTAACCTAGAGTAAATATGCTATAAGTAGAAGACTCTCTCGTAGAGATTATAGCAATGAAAGAGGCTGTTATAAATAGGTGCTGTTTCACGTCAGCACTTTTGGACTGTATCTTCATTGAAAAATAGTGGGTATTTCTGTCAACAGGATACCTTCTAACTAGAGTAGCCACCCTGCTCTCAAATCTAACAGGCAAGATGAGTCTCTTGTATCTTTGCAATATTTTTACTGAAAGACAGCCGAATGAGGCCACCCCTTGGCTGTGGTACGCTTCATGATAAAGATTTCAGTGATTATTGTGCTTGACTTAAATTTTACAGGAACGTAACCAAGACATGGCAAGTTGTGCCTTGCTTAAGGCAGCCATTAGGGTGGCATATATAGTAACCATGATGTCCTAAGGGCACAAGCAAAGCAATTTTTGTATGGAGGCAATATCTTTTATTACCAACGGATACACTTTTTAAAAAAGCACACAACCAAACAGATAGACTTACGAGCCTGAAGTGACCTGAAGAAAGACTATTGTGCCTGGAAAGCTGTCTGTTTTGTTGGTCTGATAAAAGATATTGTCTCTTCCTAAAAGCTTCGCGTTAGCTATAAATAGTCCTGTGAGTTCAGGAATCTTCCCCATATTTCCAGTGCAGGCATGGCTACAGCAGGGTACCGGCTTTCACTTGTGCTAAACGTGTTGCCTTATCTTTCCTCTAATGCTGCACAGGGCATCGTGCTGCTAGGCTAGGCAAGGTGTTTTTGTATCTCTTCTGGAAATTATTCATATCCAATACCACAGATCTAACATCCTTCTTCTGATATAAGCTTTTGCTAAGCAATATCCCCACACTTCCCAAAATTACATGTGCCTGTATCTTTATGTATTCTTTGATCATGTTGAAAGGATGAATCCATTGTGCTTGTTTATTAGCCCCAACAACTGCGTTCCATACATGGGGGGAAACATCCCCTTCAGCATGTTAATTACAAATTCACACTAGGGGTTCCTTTGTGTTCTGAGAGAATACAGTTCTTTGATTACACAAGACCTAAGTGGCATTTCAGAATATCAGCATTAATAACTCATTCCTACAGATCCACCAGGTAGAATTAAAATTAGGAAGAAGGGTTATAACTTGTCAAACTAGGTTTCTAATTAATGGAGTTACTTGTGTTATAACTACTCATTCCTTCACAGTCTGCACTGTTTTCCTAAATGTGGCATGTTCTGGTGCCACATGATGAAAATCTGTGGTTTTGAAAATCTCCTGTTATGAATTTACAGGTGAACATAAGACAATCTATTAAAAATGTTCAAAACCTGTTAGGATATGCACAAAATGCTGGGTTTACTATACAAATATTTTGAGTATATTTTGTACAGTGTTCATAATCATGCATGATTTCAGGTTCTTCTGCAGGAATAATGTAAAAGAAATAGCATTCTTGTTTAGAATGAAGAATCAATTCCATAAAAGCATTTTTTTTTTCCTTCGTAATTCCAAATTTATGGGAACAGAATAGTAAGCTGAAACTTTCAAAGCTCCAGCAGCATGATTGCTTTTTGCTTGGAAACTATTCAAGAAAGCTCTCCTTTTCACTGTCTTTTACCCTATTTTAAGAGTGAAGGTGGTTAATATGATCCCTCCATGGGTGGGATTGATTCCGCCTGAATTAGGCATCTAAAATTTAGTTGTCTAAGTACAGTCTAACTCTCTTGTGCTTCCCTTAGAGTTAATGGAGAGCAGTAGACATCACCCGGCTGGTACTCAGTCTCAGACAGAAATCTAGCAAAGACAAGATGAATTATTCTTTGCAGATGTTTGTGTCTCTCTGTTTAGTATAAAAAGACCTTAGGGTGATGAGCTCAGGCTTTAACTTGCCACCTTCAATATGCATGGCAAACAGTCCTTTACAAATCCACGTAATTACTGTCAAATCACTATTTACAACGTGCCTCCCCTATGATACCTACAGGGCTTACAGACAATGGACAAGCTGTTAGCGAGCTCAGAGTTCTTGTGTAATAATTTGTTTATTTTGTTGTTATCTTATCCACACGCGCACACACACACACCCCACACACACCCCACCCACTGCCTTTCTCCCTGGTGGATGCTTTATACACATATGTGTCTCTTGCCAATCCAAAGGCAAAATCCTGGGTGGCGCTGTTGAAGACGTCAGGGCCAGGATTTCTTGTCCTCCCTTAAATATCATAAAATGCACAGAACGGTTTAGTCCCAGTCCTTGATATAATGCATTAACCTCCACATATTATTTCTCATATCACAGTCCTCCATAAGATATTAAAAGACAAAAGCCTGCAAAGGACATATAAATAGACTGATGAAATAAAATATCTGTGACAGTAAGATCAGCTTGTTCTGCTCCTGGGGGGGTGGGGGGGGTGGAATCAACCAAAAAACCAAACAATCACAAAAACCCACAGACCAACACAAAAGCCATACAATGTAAAATGATCCTTTCAATGAAAATTGAGGTTTTATGGTTCCTTATTAGAGACTCCCCTTACAACTAATTACATTAAACTTCTACATTCTCTGCTTTTTCTCATCAGTAATCTCACAATCTCCAAATCTGTGAAAGTAAATGCTTAGTCAGTGTGTAAATTGAGGACAATTATCATTATGACCACACAGTAATATGAAAATAATTAGACCATTGCTAGCAGCAAAAATATAAATCAAATCAGTCTGTAATAGGAACATTAATAATTTGTTAAAGATACAATCTATTGCACATGAAGACTGGAAAGCAGCTGAGCAGAGCTGCTTTGCTGAAGACAGTGCTTGTTTTGAAATAAAGAGTACAAAATTCAGTGTATGTGCATCAGTGCTAATCTATGGATGATTGTGTTCAAGAGAATTTACAACCTATTCCAAATGCGTGAACTCATTGGAACTGGGAAATCAAATGGCTGAGTGGTATTTATTATGCTACCCTTATCTTTTGCCAATGTGGAGGGAAAGACTGGGACAGTTCACTTTGCCTCCAGGCATCCAGTAATGAGCCAACCGGTGGTGCATTAGGAAGTAGTGGGCAAGTGGCATTATCATCAGGTGCATTTTTAGTAGCAGAGTCAAGTAGCACTGGGAGCATTATAAGTAGTGCAGTCGAGTGCTAGAGCATTGGTTATTACAGCACGGAATGCACAATGTCAGGAAAGCTTTGTGAAATATAACAAGCAGAGTTAGGCCTGAAACATCCACTTTAAATATTGCCAAACTTTGAAGAGCAGCAGCTCTAAACTCAGACTTTCCCTTTGGCATCTAGGGATTGCACTAACAGGCAAAACCTGATTCTGAAATTCGAACTCTCTCAAATCCTAGAAAATCCTGGATACATTTCTGATGGCAAGTAGCACAGTCCAGACTCTTTCACATCACAGTAGACAGTTCAGTTGAACACCACAGCGAACTTTTCAGAAAGGAGCCATTTGGCATAATAAGCACAGTAGTCAGGGGGCCAAGGTAGCACCAAATGTGCAGTGTGATAATTATTAAACAATTGTAAGTGACAGGCAGTATTACTCAGGTCTTTCCAGAAAACCGTACCTGAAAAGACTCTTGAGAACATCAGGGATGCAAGTAAACCTTTAGGCAAAGGGGTCTGTAGACTGTTGGAAGGCTCTGAATGGGGTGAGGATCTACTGGCCCACGGTAAATCTGTATGGATCAGGCAGTTAAGAGGTGTCCCAAAGGAAATGCATGATAGTGTTAAAGTCACAGCACAAGGACTGCCTCCTGGTCCATGTTTTCCTGCTGCCCTTGCCCAGATTCTTCCCTTCCCCACGTGTTCTCATAGTGGGACCGGCTACATATATATATGACCTGACATACCCAGCACATCTGCTCCAGCATTTCACTGGGGTGTGGTAAATTTTGTGAATCAGGAGGTGGGGGAATAGCTGTGTCCAGTGCTAATCTATCTCGTTCTTTAGAGTGGTGATGAAAGGTACTGGGGTGAAGGGATAAACACATGGTGAGGTAGCACAGAGCAGAGCCGGTCTGATCTGATACTTACAGGGTGGAGCAAATCAAGGAACAAATCTGGTATCATGGACTTTGTGACAATATTGACACATTTGGAGCTGGTATACCTCACATGCTTGAACTCAGGATATTTCTGCACTGTCAGTATATCAACAGAAGCAACAGGTAACCGATATGTAATCTGGACCAATATGTAAACTGTGGTCTTCTTCCAGCTCCAGACCAGCAGTGAAATCACCATAATGCTGGAAACCATGGGCATGTTCTGAATGGGAGATGTGATGAAGTCTCAATATCTTTTGCAACCCTCATTTCTAAGTCCATACAAAACTGTAAACCTTCAGAGTGTTTTCAGTTCTGCAGCCCCAACCTATCCGGATTGAGTGGCAGTTTAAGGCCAGAGTGAAGGGTAGATGAAATGTCAGTATAAAGCTTAAGTCCTCCACAGGAAAGGTTGTGAAGGCTGTGAGAGTGCAGTGCCCTCTCTCTCAGCTGGTTACACCAGGAAGACCAAGCAGGAGTTTCATCTCTGATAAGTGTTTTTCTCCACATCCTCCGACAATAGCAGGTATCTTGGACAGAGTGTAGCTTATATCTGCATTAAAACCCTGCAAACAGGAATGAAGACTGAATGTGCATACAGACAGACCCAGGGCAAATAACTGAGACATTTGACTCCATTATTTATTAAGACTTTCCCCTGTGGTTGGTGACAGTAAAAAGCTTTGGTGCTGGAATTACTTAGGATAGGCAATGAAAATGTGGCTGGCATCTACAGTGAGCCACACAGGGAGATTTGTTTCATTTGATGCACATATGCTAGCCACACAATCCGCTCACAGAGCATTGGAATATTTCCCTGCAGATCACCAAGAGGTGGCTCCCACATAAGAAAACCAAAGACAATGAGCAGCTAGGCACTGGAATCTTAGTCTTTCGAGTGGGAATTAGAGACTGAAATCTGAAAATGCTACTGAATTGGTGCAATTATGTTGAATCAAATGAGAAAAGCAGTTCATAACACATTAATAGAGTTTACTATAATTGCTGAAGGAATATAAGAAATCCAAAGGATACTTTTCCCTAGTACAATAATATTTAAAATCCATGGAAAATAATCTCTTGTAAAGAAAAAGAAAACTTTCACTCTGGTTGCAGCTACTGTACTTCCTACTTACCTTAATGTTCAACTACTTTCAGCTAAAAAAAAGAAGTAGAGAAAAATAAGTATGTCCTTGGAGATTGTCTTAGTATTAATGAAAACTTAGGTATTGCTGTGTTCTATGTTTTGAGCAAACACCTCCGTTACTCTCTGTACTGTCTTTTAAAGAAAATTCTTAAGAAGGGTATTCGTAAGAAAGTTTTAGCTGAGTATGCTGCCCTTCTGTTTTATTTGTGTATTGGCTTATATAAACACATTTGTTCTGGAAAGGGGATATCTGCAAGGCTGTTTTAGGGAAAGACAACTACTTTTGCAGTGCCTGGACTGGTATTAAAATCCAGGCTGTCTGGATCTGTAACCAGTAACAAATTGAGCTCATCTGCCAACAAACATAGAAATAAATGCCAAGATAACTTATATTCTTCTCATATGGAACTATCAGTTATGGGGTACGTGTTATTTCTTCCTCAGGTATAGGTCAGAAGTGATAACGTACTGCAGCTCTTGTAAAAGTGGTACACAGCAGCAGTGTCTGTGTAGATTCATGTCTGAGCTCGGTGAGTGCATCTCCTCATACATCTTACATCAATTTTTATGAGATATTGTTTCTCCTGGAATTCTGGACGTTGTTGCTATTATTTAGTTATTTTCCACATTTGTGCTGCCTGTCTACCTGTTTCTGCTGACACCAATCAATTATGACTAGTTCTTTGCTATGCAAAATGGAGATCTTCCTCCTCTGAACTTTAAAGGATGTCACTTGAAACACTTTCTCCTTACAGTACCTTTATGGTATGCTCTGACTGATGAGTTTGGTGGTGGGCATCCTCATGGTGAAACAGAGCAAGTAACTGTTTGTCTTGCAGCAACATGCCCCCTCTGTGGGTCACTGACATAGCTCCCCTTTCTCTACATAGTTGCCTGTGTTTGAGAAACATGTAGGGATTTAATTTTTAGTAGTAGTAGTACTAAGATCAACATTGCCAAAAAAGTGCAAAAGTTATTGCTCTGGGGGAAATAACTGAAAGATGAATGGGTAGACAGACGATAAGCAGTCACAAAAGACGTGTTTTCTTGAGAAAGAAGGCTAAAAATATTCCAACTTGCAACCGTTAAATGAGGTATTTCTTTCTGAGTGATACATACAAAGCTGCATTTGGCTGGGCTTCTGCTGTCCCTCATGAGAATGTAGTGTCAATGTCCTGTTTGTTTTATAGTCTGGGATCCTTCACTAAGCTTTAGCCCACCAGGAACAGAGGGAGTGGAGAAGATACCACTCAAAACAACAGCCAAAGGCCTGTCAGTGTTTTGGGAAGTCTAGCCCAGCAGAGGGAATTACACCCTGAATATTAGGCATGTAAATTAACCCTGCTCAGGGGGAAGTCCAGGAAGACTAGCATATAGTACTCTCCCAAATGTTTTCTGGTACTCACACCGCTAAAAATAATGTTGTGTTTTCAGCTTTGCAATGCACAGTTTGAAATGAAAGGGTTTCCTGTGAGATGGAAACTCTGTGTTTTGACCAGGGCTAGATAATGTGAGAACTTTATGCCCACCATAATGTGCTAGTGTAAGCAAACATCTCCTGTAACAGAACGTGTGTCCTTAGTGAAGATATGCACACTCCATTTGAGATTGCTCATGTGTTTTTGATATACGTTTACCTAGGGTTTACTTTCTGTTTAGCAATATTTTCGAGATGTGTCTTTTAATTCCAGAAGACAATCATCAGATTTTATTTTATTACTTGTTACTACCTGTGTAGTAAAGAAAGAAACTGAAGAATGAATCTGGAGAAGGAGAGGAAAGAGCCAGGTATCTTTTGTATTTATTAATGGCAATGTGCAAATAATAGAGAATGTCTAAGTATCTGTGTATATGGGTTTTATTTACATGATCCACAGATGGATGGTAAAAAAATCAACACAGATAGCCAAAACAAAAATGTCACTGCATTCTCGGAACATAAAACTATTCAGAAACTTCAATTAAATTTCAACATCTTGGTTAGGTGTAATTGCTTAGAGAGGAATTTCACATTACTGAAATAGGAATATTTACACTTACTTTAATAAATGTCTAATCCAAAACTCATTATAATCTGAGTCAGACTCTATTCATTAACTTCAGTGAGCTTTGGATCAGGCCATTTGATCACACAGATGAATAAACAGAGTTTGTTATTCCTTTTACAGTGCAGGGTATGTGAGTTTTTGCTGGGTCTTCCACTGTAAATGCCCTTTTGTGAAACCTCAAGATGTAAATTCAGGGACTGGCATCTTCAGTGCTTTGTTTGATCTCCAATGCCATGCCATGATTTAAGAAGAGGCAGTTTCTGAAGTGCACTTGCAGCTGACTCAGACAAGCCTTTATAGTATTGATTGCAGGGAATGTTTGCTTTATGTACTGTTCAGTACGGTAATCCTAGATATATTGAAAGTGGGATCAGGGATCAGCATAAAATGATGTGACATTGTTTAGAAAAAGGATATTCCCCTACCAGATCTTTGTAATTACAATGCAGGGAAGTTTGATGATGCCATTACTGCATTAATTCACTCTCTATAAAAGTTAAAGTTCCAAGCAGTAACAGGATCATCGTTTGTAACAGGAAAAACTTACATTCAGATTGTAAGAGGATTCTTTAGTAAAGATCACCAAGACTTTTCATTGATTTGTTTAGACAGATGTCTTGAATAGTTCAGAACTGTTCCACTGTTCATGCATAGAGGTCCATAGTATTAATTATGTATGTAATTTCATTAGAAGAGATATTCTCTTACAGCCATATGCAGCATGTTACATTTACTCACACTATGAAAGATGCCACTTCTAAATCTATCAACACTTGTCACTACCACAGCTGAATGCTGCACCATGAGAACCTCAACCTCCAGCATAAATCTGCCCTCTTTCCATCAAAGTCAAGACTCTTCCATACTGGCAATACTTTCAATGCACCTATTTGTACTCAAGTTGCTATACATCGTATAAATTAACAGCTGTCAAAATACATCAGGTTTCTTTTATTTTTCCTCCAGAATTATGTTTAGAGCAAGGGCTCTGGGTTAAAAACAACTCAGTCAGAAAAGCGGAATTGTCAGGAGGCAGGGGATCAACAATATGTTTATATAAAACCAGTACCTGCTCTTCCCATCAGAATCGGAACAGAAACCTCCCAGCACCTTTACCCAGCATGTGCAGCCAGATGCCTACACAACCGACTGGTACCCAGTCCATGAATGGGGCAGACTGGCTGTAGCTTCCCAAGATGCACGTCCCTTTGTTGTGAGCCTGCCAGCAGAGACAGCAGTAATAGATAGCATTTCTCTGTTAGAGCTATTAAGTAAGCTAATATGGTTGGAGAACGTACAGTAGATGTGTATAACATTTACAGAGTTGGTTTTAGTATAAGATTATTCAACTGTTCTAGGATTTATACTGTTGAACTACAAATATTCCCCACTGTGGACAGAGTTGTGTCAATATACGAATTCATTTGGGAGATTTAAAAATCATTAGTGAAGGTTTGCAATTGATATACCCTCAGGAATCACTGTATTTTACCACTGTGATTTACAGCTTGAGGTGCTTTTGCATGGGATAATCCAAATGCTGTTTAAAGCTCAATCACTTGAAATTAACTAACCTGTTAATTCCTGACTGATCTATGCCTAACCCCTTCACACTGCCCAGGATGGCTTGTCTTCAGGATGAAGAGATACAGGCTGAAATCCTATACTCATAGAAACAAAATACTAGTGTGGTTGTTTAAAAAAAAAGCAGAAGACAAAAAAAGCAGCCTTAATTACAATGCAGTAAGTTGTGCTGTGAAACCATGGGCTTACACAGAGTAAAATGCAACTCCATTTTAGTGAATTTGAAATCCTTATAAACAAATTTAGGTGTACAAGTGAGCAAATGTGTATTTTCTGAGTTTAATTTTACTGAAATGATTGATTGTGATATAGTCTGAGGTTCTTTTCTTTCTGCTTTTTCTCACTTTTTAACCCTCAGACTTCCTGTCTTTCTGTGAGTTTGATTTTACTGTGCAAATTCCAAAAACTGTTTAAAACCCAGGTTAAGATCACATGCATTTTGATTAAGTAGATCTATCTTTTTAAAGGTTCAGCATTCGGGAGAGAGTGCAAACCAAGTGCAACAGGATACAAATAGCCTTTTGTGATGGGGGCCTTTGCTCTGCCAGAAGCTCTGGGCTGCAGTCCTGCTGCCATACCGATGGAAGGTTTGGGGTGGTTTTCAGCTCCTGATGTCATTCATTCTGTCTAAACATTGCTGTGCTCTTCCTGCCAGGGGTGGCCTGATGAGCTCCTGGCATGTTGCCATAAATGTCCGTGATACAGTATGAAAAAATTTAATACATACTCTACATGAAAGAGCCAGAGCATAAATAAAAAGACACCAAAAACCTGAAGAAAGTCTTCAATCCAAAACCAGCCTCTCCCATGTGTGTACACTAACCCCTGGGCCATACCACAATGATCTTTTTCGTGTTTGCTGGCCCATGGGATCTTGTCATCTTCAGCTGCCCAAGCCCCAAGACTAAACTCACTTCAGAGTATCTCATACCCTGGGAATGGGAGGTTTGTGTAGGGTGTAGATGCACATGTGACAGCCTCAGCCCTTGTGCTCCAGTCACCCCGATATTTGATAGTTGTGGCGATGCTGCGATTGTGCTGGCAGCTGCACTGCAGATGCACACAAGCTCTGAGCTTATCTTTTCCCTGAGTCTCTGAGGAAGAAGAGGAAAAGGTTGGGGTTCAGGATTCTGTCTTGCTGTCTGTGCCTGAATGACCTAACTGACCTGCGATATCAAAAGCCTTCAGGATCAGAAAACACAGGATGAAATCCTATACTGACAGGAACTAAGCAGCAGTGTGTGTGATACCCCATTACTTGTTTTGGGAAAGTCAGACACGCACATCCCAGGCTGTTCAATCTGGTAGTAAGTTCCAACCCCACCCCACACACACCACACACACACCACCCCCCCACCCCCGAAGACAATCAGTTTATCAGTGCTTCAATCACCCTCCCAATTTGCTATGCACAGACTCTCCCAGAGCTGCTGTCTGACAGCCCTTTCACGGTGCTTTGTGAGCTTCCACCAGGGACACCACGACTGTCAGAGGAGACCAGAGGTTTGCCTCCATCCTTCCCTTCTCCCAGAGTACCTCCTGTACTGTCATAAGGCAACACAAAGGTGTCTAGAACTAATCTCCAGTATCTCAGGAGGTACAGCAGATTCCTTGCATCCAAGAGATGCTCCAGGGGTGACCCACAGCCCCAGTCACAGAACAGCAATCCCCTTATACACCGTAGACACTGGCCTTTCATATCAGCTCGCTTGCCCAAGTTCCTTTCCACACCTTGACATTTTTTGTTTAAATGGGTAATCAAACAAGCGCGTTTGCCAGCCCTTCCTCTCATCAGACGCATGTTGCTTTGGAAAATGGATTTTATTACAAGCAACAGCCTCGCTTTCTGGGATCCCCCATGTTAATCTATTGGCAGCGTATCACCAAAGTGTACTTAAAATTAGACTCTGCTATAAAATGCCACGTGCTGCCTGAGCACTGCCAGCACACTGACCGCTGCCCCGAACACAAACAAAGCCAATCTCTGCCCCAGCACGATTGCAGAACGGGCACCCCAGCACCCAGCACTATGTGACTGGTGTCGCTTTGCTGCAGTCCCATTGCGTGCCAGAAAAGGTACGACTTATGCGCGACGGCTTGGGGGGTGGGGGGTGCAGTGGGGGGGTGCGGCTGTGCCCCACCTTTCTTACTCGGAGATTTATCAACTCCTACGATACCTGTAAACCAACTACAAAAGGAGCTGCAGCCTGCAAGCCGGCCGGTGGCCGCACACCGCCAGCCGCAGGCACACGCCGACAGCGCACCGTTGGGCAGCGCCGCGAGCCCACGCTGGCGCCTCCATCCCTGCACCGACCACCACCACTTAAAGAGCCGTTTATTTCTCTTCTACATCAAGGCCTCCACCTCGGTTTGCCACCGGGAGCCCAGCATACAGCTCCCTGCCGGAGGGCTCTTCTTGCCTCTGTCGCGATACCTCACTGCCCCCCACGCCCCCACCCCACTCCCCGCGCCTATTCCCGCGCTCGTGCCGGCCCCGCTGGTACCAAGTGCGGGCGCTAAGCGCCACCTAGCGGCTGCCGCCACACCCGCCGCCGCTCGCCGCGAGGGCTCGCGCTGTAAATTAAAATCTCCTCTCTCATGAACACCGACTTGTTAAACTCTGACTTCCTTTTTAAAAGGCAGAAAATTAAAACGTATACCTCCGCCTCAAAAACGCGGTAATTAAACATAACCTACAGGAGCTAGCTTAGCGATGCCGGTTCTTCAGACTGGCGGGCTAAGCAAATACGGTTTGTTGTTAACTAATTACGTTGTCTTAATTTGCCGATTCAAAAACCTTAAACGCCCTGAACAAACAAAGTCATTATCTCGGATTTCTTCACCGTACCTTCTGCCTCGCGCCATCTGATGCCCGGCGCTGCGGGTTGCGTTTGCACCGAGCATCACCTGGGGGATGTCCGCGACCGGCCGGCAGCCTTTGCACCAGACCACGACTTGGTTTGCAAATCCCCTCCCTGGCAAACCAAGGACGCTCACGCAATCCCCACTAATGATACCTAACGGTGACATTAAAAGGCTTGAACTTGTCTCCCTGTATTACCTTTCCAATACGCATCTTAATTAACCAGGGAGAAAGCGTTGCTCAGACAGTGTCTCCTATTGAACGGAGCCGAGCTAATTTCCCCCTTCACTCTAAGCAAGCTGGCGGGCGAGGCATCTTCTTTTAAAGGAAGACACTTCACATCTTTCTCAGTGACACTGTGGCCAATGCAAAACTTTCATCTAACTTTCTCCTCTCAAAAATGTAAAGTAAGAAAACAAAATTTATGCATCATTTAAAGATGCCCCAGGATAGCTTTGAATTATGCAATCCACAGTTATGTGACCTGCTGCTTAAGGGATTCTTTGGCTCTTCCCTGACACTGATCAATCCCCTCTTGGTTTTATTTAAAAGACCCAGTCACTGAAGCATTCAGACCACATTATTCACATCATTCATTCGCATGCCTGGAAAACAACGCAAATAAACACACAAGGAAGAATGAAATATATGCTAACTTGCTACACTTTTCACAGGTTAGCCCCTTTGATTAGAAATCATTCTTGGAGGAAATAATGGGAGGATTAAAACCAACTTTCAGTCTATTTTAAGCCAGGTTCAGGTCATTGCCTTTGTCACTCAAAGGGTCAGTTCCTTTAGGTGCGATCAAATCGCATCGGTTGAGGCTGTTGTGCAAAAAGCCTTGTTGCTCTGTGAAAGATTTCCCCTTGGCCTGTGTTTTAGCAGTCCACAGGCTGTTTTAAATTACACCAGCTTCTACTATCACAGGGTGCCCAGAAAAGAGATCCAGCACCAGTTTAAAAGGGCGCATCAGCCACCATGCCATTTCCTTGGTCATATCTCTGTTCACCAGCAAGGCCAGCAGCAGGACTGGGGAGTGGTGTGGAGTGCCCACCCCATTTCTGTGAGATAAAGCCATGCCCAGCCCTCCAGGGGCTAATTATCTGGGTGTGATTTAAAGTGATTGCCAGAGAATCTGCTCCCAACAATGCTGACAGGTCAGGCAATTTTCAAATGATCACAGCTGGGATATTTGTACAGGAAGATTTCAGAGCCATATTAAATTACCTGCCGTGAAAATCCTGGTGCTGAATACAAACATACGTTATTGATTTTGGAGGACTCCAAACTCAGAATCCACAGCCTGCCCTCAGTTAGCCACCTCCCCTGGGACCAGGTATGGAAAATGATGCTGTCAGCCTGCCGCCCACCCTTCCCAGAGCAGCTTTAGCCCTTCAGCTCTCTCCTTTCCCAGCAGCAATCTGACTTTTTCCTAGCATAGCCTGCAAGGTTATTTACCACTGTTGGAAAGACAGCAGGGAGCAAATCCTAAGAGGGGGACTATGTCCTAAAATCCAGACATAGCTCCCCAGCCAGCAAATTTTGACCACCCTGAAGACACAAATGCCCTCTCACAAACAACCGAGGCAAATATATAGCAACGTAGCCTAGAGGATGCTGTCCTGGACCGGTACATTGTAGACCTGGATTGCAGCCTTGTTTTGCCTCTGGCTTACTTTGTATGCATTTTCTCCACACAGCACTCAATTTTACAGTAGCTCCTAGCTCAGGCACTTAAGCATTTGAACTGCCAAATGAGGTTTTGAAAGGTGTGTTCACATTTGCATATATTTTCCAAGAACATGTCTTTATTTATGCCTCTCTCTAGTAGTAAATTTTAATCCTGCTAACAGCAGGAATAAATGTAGTGGGCAGAATAAAGCAGACTCTTGGAACTTAACTTATTTTTCTTATTCTCTTCAAACAATGTATAGCCTCTCAAGCTTGCCTTTAAAGGACAAAAAATCTCAACATTGAAAATAAGCTGCTTTTTTTTTTTTTTTTTGCTAAGCCACAGACAAACTTATGTGCCTCTGTAGAAAGGGAAAAGGAGATCGAAACAGCCTTAAGACAACCAAAGTATCTTTTATTTCCTATACTATTTAATGGTGGTTGCTATTACTTTCAGAAACTAGTATTTTGCAGGTAATAAAAGAGTGAAAATCAATCAAAACAACAGAGCACACCTCCCAGAGGACAAAAAATCCTCAATATATAACTGACTGCCAGAAAGCAAGCGTTAAAATAACCTGCATCAGGTAGAAGTGCTGCAATAAGAAATGGAGACAAAACACAGAACTATAAAAGAGACAGCTCACATTTTAATTGAAGAATTGAGCAGCGGCTGCTGACAAGTCCATGTGCTCTGTTTCCACAGGCGCTTCCAAAAGGCTGAGCTGCAATGCATAACACCCAGCCCAGGCTGCAACGTTCCTGGGAGGGTTCAGGGGCACAAACTGCTTTGATTACTGTTAGTTAGGCATCAGCAATCCACTGAAAGGGAGGATCAGACTTTCCCCACTGGGCACGCTTGGAAAGCTGACACAGAAATCTTACTGGAAAAGGTGTAGAAAGGAAAAATGAGCAGGAGGTTTTACAAAATCTTAGTGAGAAATTACTGATGTTGCTCCTCAAAGAGAATGAGGCTGTAGTTAAGGCCTCAAATACTAACACCATTAAAGTCAGTGGAAGTTTTAGAGATACTTGAATAGCAGAGGGTTTTTTTCCTCACTTCAGTTTTCTTCCCAGATCCAATTAATACAAGAAGAAATTGACTGATTCACCTATTGTTCAGGTCTCTCTTGCCTTGTCATATCTAAAGCTTGCTCCTAAGGTCTGCAGAGCCATACAGCATCTATCACACTTCTGAGCACTCCATAAATAAATAGTATGAACTGTAATGAGAATACTAATGAAATGTGTAGCTTTGTGATTGAAAACTCTCTCCTCTCAAGCTGTATTTTTAAAGGAAAATTAAAAGGATGAATTGTAGCACCTGATGTCATAAAGCCTCCCGAGTTAATGTATTGGTTGCCATGCCACAGTATTACCGAAACACTGATATTTTCTATGCGGTACAGTCTTGTAATTTGAGAGGTATTCCGCTGCCAATCAGAGGTCCAACAGCTGCCACTGGCTAGGCAAAATTGCACTCAAACAAAAAAGATGTGCAAAGGAAAAATGTAGCAGGCAGAGATATTTTCAACGTGGTTCACAATAGCATGGAGGGGATGCAGCAGGGCACACGCTGCCAGCAGAGAGGGGGAAGGCAAAGGGCTAAAAGAGCTGCTGAGCCCAAACACTACCTTCAAATTGGAAATGTGAATTGCCGTGTAGCATGCCCGGTAAATGAGGCTCAGAGGATTAAAATATCACATCCAAGGCTCTGCAAAGAACTGTGATGGGTGGAATTAACAACAGTGCTTCTGACTCCTCTCGGTGCCCTGCTGCATCACTGCCTCGTGTAGCAAAGAAACGGGTTAAAAGAAAACCATAGATGCCAGCGACTTCAGCAGATGTCTGACCTACTGCAGAGACTACTGTGGAGATCTGCCATGGGAAACTGTACCAGGGCTCAGATGAGGCTAATTGCTCCACAAGGGACAGAAAGCAGGAAATACATACACATTTTTTTTAAAAAAAAAAAAAAGGGGGAAAAAAAAAAGAAAAAATAGAAAAAGAAGAAAGAATTTTTACTTTCTCATATTCTAAATTTGGACAGACCCAAGGGCCAGAGTTTCCCTGGGAAGAAGGAAAGGGAGTCTGCAGAAAGCCCTTTTGCCTTGCGTTTGTTTGAACTCCGATTTCAAGAAGCTTTTTGCCTCTCTTTGAATTCAGGCTGCATTAATAAGCACTTTGACTAACATTTAGGCAGGCAGCCAGTAGGGATACCAATATATTTAATGTCCCTTGTTTCTTATGTATTTTTCACTTTTTAGACATAAACCTATGAAACTAGGTGTGTAAGTATTTTCTGTGGTTAGGCCTGTAAGCTGTGACGATGCTGTGGTTTTGTCTTATATCATAGTGGAGAAAACTTTGGGGCTGGGACATCCTTGCTATACATTGCTAAGCTTCTCAGCACAGCAGATCTTGTATCCCACCGGTACCACTGTATTGCTGGGGCAGCTTTCTGCATACATGTTGACAGGTGCTGCTCTTGCCTTTCACCCTGTTGAGTCATAACCACATAAGAGCTACTCAGCTCTAAAGCAGCTGGATGCTGATGGTAACCCATGTTTTCACAAAGTGTTTTTTGGAACACAGGTTTAAATTATGAGTTTAATAACATATTATGGCACAGAACTTATGTTAGTTAAACAATGCAGTAGAGGGATTAAATGTATACCTTTCAATCAGCCCTACATCAGCAAAAAGCATTTTATATTCAAGTTTTAAACAACCTGCAGAAATTAACAGGGGATTCTATTAGACTTGGTCAGGAAAAGCTTTTGCACTTGATAAAATGGTAGCAAAACCAAACTAAACTGATTTTGTTATTGTTACAGTTCTTCTAAAACACATTTTTTAACCCCTTTTGATGCCAAAATTGAAAACAAAACCAAAAACACTTTTATTTTCATGAAAACATGAAAAAATCCATTGCCACACTTTCCTGTGGAAATTTTCCCTTTGATAGAAAGGCACCTTTTCGTTCAATAGATGTTGTGAATGCCTCAACACATTACTTCTCTGATAAATTAGTCTCTATAAATATGTAACACTTCCATAAGGCTGTTAATATAATAATTAAAATGTCTTAAATTTAAAACTTAAATATTTTTCTCCTATTATAAATTGTTCCCACAAGAACTTTTCTTTCTCTAGTGCAATCTACTTATTGTTTTAAAAGATTTAACAATAAAGAGGGTGGATGAGATAAAGCCGCTTTTTCTATCATTGTTTTTCATTATTTCCCTTTAAGATTGAATAAGTGTGTTCCTTACACACCAGTGCAAAGATCTCCCATCACCAGGCTCCTGATAGTCTCCATTGAGATCCGCTCTGTCAGTTTCATGGTTTCAACCCTAATTTCGTGGTTGATTCATTGCTGAGAATCCCTCCATTCAGTAAAACTTCTAGGTCTGTGACAGCAGGAAGCAAAGAAATGGCAATGAAGTTATCAATAAAATAATCAGAAATAAACCTGTAGTTAACACAATTAGGATATTATCCTGCAAACACATCTGTAAATCTGAAAAGGACATTTCTCATAAACATAATGTGAAGGGAACTAAGTAAGGAACTATTTAAATATCCAAGTGCTTTACTGAAACTATATCTGTATGAGATTATATCCGTGCAAAATTACTCACAGGTGTAAATTTTATTCAGGTTGAACTTCATATTATTCTTGATCATGTCTCATTTTTTCTTCCATTTAGAGATCTCTTTTTGAGACTCATTTCAATGATCAATCTTTTTATTATAAAAAATAAAGTATTTGCTGTAACATTAATTAATTTTTCCCTGCTGTAATTATTAGAACTGAGCAAATAATTCACAATGAATAATTCATCTGCTGAATGTAACCTCATTTTCTACTTGCTGAATATCTGCTAGCAAATCTTCTTTCTAGTTTATTTGTTAATCAAAATCATCTGACCACTTCTGGTGAATATTTTTAACTATGGATTGAGCCTGAACAGTTCTCTTTGAGCCTTTGATATATACAGTGCTTGCTGTGTGATCTGTGTTGGTACATTGTAATTGGTCTGGTAAAGCATGTGACTTTATTTAATTTTCCCAGTTTAGGGAGTGTTTATATACTCTGGGCATGAGCACATCTGTATGTGAATTTCAGTATTGTTTTTAAAACTTCAGAATTTGTTTTTATGTCAGTAGAACTCCATTGGTCAAATGTATTTGAGGGGAAAACCCATTAAAGGAAATGTGAATATGTGAATCTATCAAATGTTGAGCCACTATTTTCAACAATTTACTTACAGCTTGCACTCAGTTTTAAGCAACTATTACATTATTGAGGGAAGAACTCACTGCTATCAACATCTGCAGCCATATTTTATGACCTTTCTAGTTAAAACGCAAAGTGTTTCCATGTCATGGTGGATGTTAGAGAATACTTAGTGTGTCTGAGGAGTCCTTGCTTGTCACAATAAAAGACATTTTGCAGGTGATGGATAGTACATCTTTGAAGACTTTTCTGCATAAAATGGAGGAACTGGATAAAATTTTGTGAGATAAGCACACAGAGATTTTAAAAGGTGACTTCTAAATAAAGCAACCTATATTTGACAGAAAGCCAGTGAGATGTGAAGTCCTGTACCTTTAGATACCTTTAAAATCTTCATTCATATTCTTCAGTTAGAGTTTCAAGGTGAAACTTTTTTACCTGGATGATGAGGAGTCTTCACAGTAGTGGAGGCCCATCTCTCACATACCTGTAGGGTATGCAGAGAATATGACCTCTCCAACAAATGCACCACCCTCCACCATACCCTGCTGGCCAGAGTAGCTGGTTGATATTTGAGGAGACAGAATAATTGTTTCTCCTCTTTGCATCTTTTCCTCCTTTGACATATTTTGCTGTTTTTTCTCTTCTGGAAAGACACATTGAAGGTGTACTGTCTGTGCCCACAGAATGCAGAGACACCATGTGAAATAATCCAAAGGTCCTTTTCTTCATTGTTGAGCAACAGGGCAGGATCAGATCCTTATGAAATTAATTCAAGAAAATGTTAACCAAGCAGAGCTATAAGCTGTGCACAAGAAAATGCAGAAGACATTGGGCTAATGGACAATGTGTAGTAGAGTTCTGCCTACTTGATTCCACAAGAAAAAACGTTGTTATGCTTGTTAACTAGATTAATGAGTTTTCCTTGATTGACATAGGGTTCTGGTAAGGCAAGAATTAAAAAGGAAGTTGAAATGAATACTACCGTTTCTTTAATGCAATTGAAACAATTGCCTTCTCATTCTCCCAATAACCTTTGAATATTAGCTTTAATGAAGTAAGATTCCAAAATTTTAAATAGTGTTGTATTACATTCTCAGTTTAATAAAATAGCTTGGCATATAACTCTGTGGAAACAAGGGAGAGAATCTAACACCAGCAGGGCTTCTTGTTCATTAAAGAATTGACTTTTTAAACTCTAGAGCAGATAAATTTGGGGTTTCTCAGCAATAGAGCAAAATGTTACATTTTGTGCTTCAAGATTATTATTTCTCTATAAACCTAAATCACATAATAGGACATTTTACACAGCTGACTGTTTATTGCCTTTTCTGTTTGCTTCTCTTTCTCTTCATTTATCCTTTTTGCGTTGCCTTAGAGTTTCTCAGAATCTATGCCCTGTAAAACAAACCCTTCCATTGCCTTGCCAGCCTGCTATATCCTGACCTGGCAAAAATAAAGGAGGCAAAATTCATGAAGATAAGACACTTATACAAAGAAACTTTAAGAACAACGGCTAAGTTGTGCCAGGTAAACATCTTACATAAGCACCCTGCCATTTTTATGTCATAAATCAAGCTTAATTAAAATGGGTGTAGTACATCAGTCCAAACCTGGACAACTTGGTACTGATACCTACATCCGAGCTGAGAGCAAATGTTTCCTTTACAGTGCATAATCCATGTCAACTCATGTTAGATACTGAAACACCAGAAGTCTTCCAGAAATGCTTATTGTTGTATATTTTCTGTTAAGGTAGTCTCTATGACTAGCGGAAAGGTAGGCATCTACATGGCAGCTGTCTAAAATAAGGTGTAATAAAACAAAGTCCAGGCAGGTAAGTGGTTTGTAGTGCTTTTCCAGTTTGTAGTGCTATATTCATGTGAATGTAGCCCCATTCACATTCTCATGTATGAATTAACCATCAAATTCTTTTTCTCCTCAGGTTAAATGGATAGGAACCACTGGTATTTCTGCCATCCTTTGAAGCGTGATATATGCCAAGATATAGCTGTCCTGATGTCCCTAAAAAAGCAAAACACTGGGAAAGACCTGTGGAATATTATAAGTATGAACTGAATCTTTAATTACTACAAGGGTGTTGGGAGGTATTTTTGGATAGTAGGTATAAGGATGTGTGAAGTAGGTGTTGTCTGGACCTGGCTACAATAGCATAATTTCATTATTCGATATGACTGCTTGTGAGTGGATTCAGTGACCCATATAGTCTTTTCCAGTCCTCTGGGTGTTGAACATGTGTTCTCCTACAAATATTTTGCAATCAGTTATTTATTGCAAAGCAATTGTTCAGGAGTTTGTTATCTGTTGTCTTTAAAATCCTTTCCTTATGTTATATAAATCCACTGGTATGCATACTCAGCATTTGCTTGATGTGCCTTTAAAAGAAAGTCTGGAATAACACTTACAGGAGCACCCAGAATGGAAAATCCCTGTCAAACTGTCAAAATTTTGGAGACTTTTCCTTTGACATGAACTTAGAACTTCTCCTTCTATTTTTTCTTTGGTTTTTAGTGCTTTACATCTTCAAAGTGCTTATAAGCATTTTCTGATCACATTTTTTCTATCACATTATTTCTATTTATGAAATACAACTTTCTCAAAGACTAACAAGACTGAAACTGGAATATTTTTAATTCACACATAGTTATTCACTTATACAGAAAACCTCCTCAAGCTGCATACACCCATAATTTCCTTGTACAGCCTCTCCTTCACTCCATTAGTAACTAAAAAAAATCCTAACTATCAAGTTTAATCTAACAGCTCTGAATTAGCACTGGTAAACATTGCTTTGAAGTCCCTTTTCATAAAAAAAAAAAAATGAATGAGGCAACTGAAACTAAAGCAAGATAACATTTCATCAGCTTAAAAACACATCAGCCCCATGACAACTACATAGTGCATAGTGGTATCACCCCTCGTGAAGGTACTTGTAGCTGAAGGGCAGAAGGCTGTTTTCTACTTCTCCTCTACCCTGCGTGCATCAGAACTTGGACTCAGAGTCTCCCTTACCAGCAAAAAGTACTCTTCCCATTACACATTCCAATATTTCTAGGAATGAGTTCTCTTTTCAAAGACCCTGTAGCCAGCAGAAGAGGTTAAACTGTTGCTGAAGCAAGGACTTCAACTGACTTTCATATCTCTAAGCTAAAATGTCATAACCAGCAAGCTAAAGAACCAGGCTTTCACATTTATTTCCCTGTCTGTCAAAATGAATACTCAATTATTTACAGAAAGTGGAACAGCTTCAGCAAGCAAGAATGAAATGTGCCAATAGGCATGCCAGAAAGATAGAAAATCTGTACTTAAAATCACAGAAAGGTGGGATTTGAACCTGCATGTCCCACTTCCCCAAAAGCTGCTGCATACATGGGGATTCAAGGGGCAAGGAAAAGAAGGTAAACAGAAGAACACAGTATGACATTCACTGCTTTGAATTAATTTCCCTCATGATTTCAGTACTTTGCTCCTCTGAATTACCAAAACAGCATAAAATTTATCCTATGTTATTTGGGGTCAAACAAGGTATTTCCTTCAATCCAAAACAATTTTCAGTTTTGATTCTCAGGAGCTGGGAGAAAAGCAAGCAAACAAATTTTCATTTCAGGTTGACCCAAAATGACTTTTTTTGTTGTTGTTTGAACCACTGAACCAAAAAAAAATCAGTGATACATACAGCCCTGTTCTGAAGGTCAACAAAGCTATGGGCTGCTAGAAAAATAAAAGGAGTGTTTCTCGAAGTAAAGGATCTTTTTACAGATACTGTGTCGTTCAATCCCAGGAAATTATGTGTGGAAATTATGAACCTGAGCAAATCATTTATTCTCAAACTACCAAGTCAAAGAAATGTAAAAAAACTTATGTGTAGGATACTTTTAATCTAAAAGATTAAAGCTGGCATAGAGAAACACTAGCATCATGAACCTTTTCAACAACTACACTTAAAGACAGTGCACAGTCTAGAGGTCTCATTAAATAATCTTCATTACGAAAAGCTACATGTTGCTTGTGTTCCTAACTGGTCTTGCTGTTAGCCCTAAACTAAGTTCACCTCAGTGATTCTACTTCGAAGTGGAAAAGGCAAGACAGGCATGATAGGTGTATGGAGAGTAGATTTCAAACTCATAGCCAAAGATAAGGGGTGGAAACCCAGTCCCAGCCCCTAGTGTTTACTGCCAGAACATCTGCAGACCAGTAAGCTGATCCCAGAATTAAGCAGCTGAGATCCAACACAGCATTCAACTTGTTAACTCTAGTAATTATGCTGACAAAGTGTCTGGTTTGGGAGGATAAATATCCCCTTGCATGCCATTCTTGCAAGTTGTTTGCCCTGGCCCACTGATATTGCTTCCTATGGAAGCTGAATTTCCCTCATATATTTCTCATTCAAGCGACAGTTTTTGCTGTATACAGCCAGGAGATGCAGCTGTCTCAGTAGGAGATGATTGTGAAGTCAACAGTGTTTACACCATATGGAACTCCAACATGCAAACTGGAGTATCACAAAGAAAGACAAGCTATCCTACCCTGGCCCTAGCAAAACTGATAGGCATAATACAGCTCTGAAGTACCCCGAGGGAAAATATTTAACATGCCTCAGGAGACTCATATAATTCCAAATGGCTAAAGTTGCTGCTAAAGGCCCATATAGATAAGGATGCCCGGCTGTCTCTGTTATAGCCCATGGCTTCAGTAAAATTGTCAAGAAAATGGCAATGCTTATATGTTATCATACTTGGGAGGCAAGGAACAGATGAGGAGAACATGCTGCAGTGGATATCTCAGTGTAAGTAATCTCCTGGTGGCCTCATTCAACATCCTTCATCCCTTTGTGTTGGGGGAGTCCCATTTAGAGAAATGAAATCAGGAGGTCCCTGGCAGGAGCAAGTGACTGCTCTTCCATGAGCCTGCGCTGGGCAGGGGCAATCTGCCTCTCAGTGCGAGTCAGTGGTTTCATAAAGCTCAGCAGCCAGGCTGTTATTTAACTCAATGTCTTTCACAAGCTTAGCAACTGGTTATACCTGAAGCTCTCTGAAGCCAGCTAAAAGTCTGGCCCCTCCAGGTCCTTCTCGTCATCAGCTCGATCGTGCTAGTATGCCTGCACCAGCAAAGAAAACCTAGAGGCTGTGTCCTAGGGCTGGAGGGACACCATGCAGAGCGCAGAAAGGACATGGGGCCAAGTGTTACATGCCACGAGTGGACTCACTTTGGCAAACCTCTAATATGCCCAAACTTGAACAAACTTGGGTTACTTAGAGAGCGCCACACTGTGAAGCAACTACACATCTGCAGTGTGTGCCTCCTTCAAACCTGCGGAGGCACAGCAGCCCCAGTCAGTGACAAGCAGCTGCAGTTTGGTTGGAAGAACTGACTTTCATCTGCCCTCATCCACAAGCTCATAAAAAAGCCATCCCAGAATTATAGAAAATAGTCTTGAAACAGGCCTGGGAGATCATCTTTCCACGCTTCAGTTTCATTGCTATACTATATCTCTTTTTTCCAACAGGTATTTGGCCTGTTCTTTTTTTCTAAATTCCCGTGATGAGAACTTCAAAGCTGCCCTAGACATTCAGCTCCAGTGTTTCTTTACCCTTAGTGTAAAGATAAAGAGTATTTCCTCATGTGGAAATCCCCTGTGTCACTAGTGGTGTGATCCTGGACATGGATCCTGGATTATTCGTATCCTTTTTATAGCAGTTTTGTATAGTTTCAGTTAAGGTATCTTTCCAAGATCCCCTATGCAGAGCACACCTTTTTTCACTAAGCCTGTTTTGTCTAACATTCCCAGGATACAGCTGCTCTGCAGATTACAGAAACATAGAAATACCACAACCATGATCTACTGGGAGCCTTTCTTTAAAATTCTCTTTTTCCTGATGGAAAACAACTGATGGTGATTAAGATACACATAAGCCAACACTGCTGCTAATAATAAAGCAAAGTTTAGTCCATGTGTTCCCCATCTGATTGAAAGATCTTAGGGGCTGAGTCTGCACTTGCACTGTGCTTGTGCCACATGCAGCACACAGTTACCTACCTGCAGCTGGAGCAGCACAAACAACAGTGAGTAGTTCAAGGGGATGGTAGCTTAGGAGGCAAAACAGCAAAAAAAAAAAATCATAGTTAAGCAGGGATGAGAAGAATTCTCTGTTAGCAACTTAGCAACTGTTGGTATCTCAAGGACATTTATGCCAGAGTAAGGATTACTTCTCTAATTATTTTTGATACATCCATCCCTACCAGTTCAGTGCCCTATTTTTTCAAGGCAATGAAAAAGATAATAAGTTATACAGCAAAGCTATACATTTCCTAAAAAGATACATTTGAAATACTCAGAATATACCTAGATGAATGAGTAACTTGTGGCTTTTATTTTGTAAGAATGACTTGAAGTACAGCATTTCTAAAATTTACTGCACCAACTTATGACGGATAAAACTAATCACTTTATTTTTCTTCTTTATATTCACTTCTACCCTTTGTGATATATTGCAGAGACAGAATGGGTGATTCTTATTTATTTATTTATTTTTAATGAGCTGACTGGTCTTATAGCTAATTTCTTGACAGGTATTTTTTTTTTCCTCCTTCTATTAACTAAGTTAATTATAATAAAGACTAAAGTCAGGCCGTGTTTCAAAAGATAAAACTTTTCCCTGGTGGGAGTGAGAGCAATTCCCAGCATCCTTCAATAGAACAGTTAATTTTCTATTGCCTTAGTTTTGAAAAGCTTGCAGATCTGCAAATAAGAAAACATAAACTGCATGCCAATATAGTGCTCTGTCCTGCTTTTTTTATTCCTTGATTACTTTCACTTTAGCCGTAAAACAGGAAAGTAAACAAATGAAATCATGAATCTAAAGATCTGTGTGTTATAAAGGAAGCACAGTAATTCAATTCAGCAGACATTACCTGTTCAGCAAATGTTTCATGGATAAACTCATTACCAGAGCTGCTCAGGGACACTCCCAAAGAGCCGTTTTCCATCAGAATATGCAGCACCATCAAAACCCTTGTAAAATCAGGTCAGTTTTCCTGTTTTTTTCATTTTGGAAGTAAAAAAGGAAGGAAATTGTCAAGAAGATTGAATTTTCTTTGACAGTGCATCCAGATCAAAGCTTTTCTTTTTTAAATCTACTTTTTAAAAACCTATCTTATTTTGCATGTCTTAATTGTGTATTACTATATTTTGCAGTGAAAAAAAATTGTCAACATCAAAATTAAACTTGCCAGTCTTCCTGAAACAAAATCTTTCTTATGACCTGATACAATGTCAAAGAAAATTTCCTTCAGATAATTTTAAAACATTTTGCTTCAATTCTTCTAAAGAATGTAGCCGAATTTAAAATTTTTGGAATTCATAAATAGTTGCACTTCCATTCAACTTCCATCCCTGCTTTCATAGGGACGTGGTTTAGTGGTGGACTCGGTAGTGTTAGGTTTATGGTTGGACTTAATGATCTCAAAGGTCTTTTTCACCCTAAAATATGCTATGATTCTAACTCTTCTACTCACTACAGGATACCAAGTAAAACCCTCCTTGCACCACTTAACATTGACTTCTGTTCGGGAGAATGGTGTCCTCTAGAGGACAGTGTGGAGACTGTCACATCCACTTCAGGATAGTGCAGGTCCAGTGAGCAGCTTTGGGAACTGATTTTTGAGTTGCTGAAACAGGCCTGAAAAGTCCCCGATTCTGCCAGCGTTCTACCATAATTTCCTATCTTGCTTCAAGTAAAACTAGGATAGCTACTCATGCGTAATATAACCAGACTAGGTAAAAACAAAAATGCAACCCTGCACTGTTAAATTGTGTTTTACACAGTTTAGGCTGCTCCCAGTGGTGTTATCTCCTAGGAGCCAACACTGTATATCAGGTTTAGAAGCGTGATTCAGATTTGAGTTTTAAGATGATCCAGTGGTCAGAATCAAAACGTAGAGTACAAAGACAAGCATCTTAGTTTAATGTTACTAAAAATTGAGGTTTTCTCAACAGAGCCCAAGTTACTTTAATCATAAATCCATAGAGTCATTTAGATTGGAAAAGACTTTAAGATCATTGAGTCCAACTGTTAATCTAACACTGCCAAGTCCATCACTAAACCATGTCCCTAAGTGTCACACTACGCATCTTTTAAATACCTCCTGAGATTGGGGACTCAACTTCCCTTTCAATGAAGAAATGTTTCCTAATATTCAATCTAAACCTCCCTTGGTGCAGCTTGAGGCTATTTCCTCTCATCCTGTCAGCTGTTATCTCGGAGAAGAGACTGATCCCCACCTGTCTACACCCTCCTTTCAGGTAGTTGTTGACAAAGAGAAGGTCCTCCCCGAGCCTCCTTTTCTCCAGTCTGAACAACCCCAGATCCCTCAGCTGCTGCCCATGAGACTTGTGCTCCAGACCCTTCACCAGCTCCGTTGCCCGTCTCTGGACACGCTGCAGCACCTCAGTATCCCTCTTGTAGTGAGGGACTGAACACAGGATTCAAGGTGCAGCCCCACCAGTGCCAAGTACAGGGTGACAATCACTGCCCTGGTCCTGCTGGCCACACAGTTTCTGATACAAGCCATGATACAAGTCTTAGTCTTCGTTACTTCTGTCTTCTCAATAGATTTTTCACAAGGTCCCTACGTTTCCTGTCTGTTTCTTTGGGAAAAATCCACACTGAAAACTTTAAATAAGATTCACTTTTTTTAAAGGCAGCCATGGTACACCAAGCAAGTATTACCTGATATCATACGAAGAACAGAATGTGGAAATACACATACAAGACGCTGGTTTCTGGAGAGAGCTGTTAGTAACTTCAGTAGACTGAGTGATACAAAGATATTTAATGTTGAGATAAGGAAAGGAAAAATATTCAAGGCAAGAGAGAATTTACTTGAGAATACTTTGAAGACTACTCAGTCAGATGAAGCAATCTAAGTCCTGGAGTGAGGAAACATGTTGCTAATGCAAATGAAAGGAAAAGGCATGACCAGGAAAAGATTATTCTTATAACACAATAATACAAGACCTTTTTATTTTTCTTTTTTTTTTTCTTTTTTTTTGCCTTGAAAACATACAAAATGTCTTTGCCATGAAGAGAATGGTTGGGGGGTTATTTTCCCCCCACATACACAAAGTGGATGAATCTGTTTTAATAACCAATATTTGTTCCTCAGCTGTTCTCTTATATTTGTTCTCTGATATTTCAAGTTAGGGCAATACAATTCTTCATCTATATTCATATTTAGCAGGAGTGGCTATGTTCCCTGTAGATGTATAGGGCTGATTGTACTCTCCAGCAGATGAGACAGCTGAACACATAACACACAAACTTCACCGAAGTCTGTAAAACTAATCGCTTTAAATCACAGACAGTTTAGGAAGTATGTGTGTATATTTTTACTTCCAAAGTGGCAAAATTCTTATTCCTCATTCTGTGCATCAGCTTCCTGACAAATCCTGAGTAAATTTCAGATTTGTGTCAATATGTTTTCATGTTCAAAGTCTCCTTTCCTGAATCTTTCTCTGTATAACTTCTCTGGAGTACTAATTGGTTCACACATCGATTCCCACCCTAGTCAGCTTCCCATTATATTGAATATGACCTTCTCGCTATATGATCAGATCTGTCTCCAAGTGTGAAACACTGAAACAAAGTTTGGATGTAAATGCTGGGGGGAAAAAAAAAGAAAAAAAAAGAAAAAAAAAAAGAAAAAAAAGAAAAAAAAAGAAAAGAAAAGCCTCAGATTTTATTTTAGTATAAATCCTTAGTATCATCCAATTTGTTGTGGTTGGTTTTTTTTTTCCCTGAATAAATCATCTAGCAATGAGCCGCATCACATGTGTTATAGAACATGCTCTGCAAAGTAGCTGGAAGTGTCTGTGCATTGAGTTTGAAGTGGGCTACCAAATTTCTTTGCCTTTATCCTTTTAAACCTACTTTTACACCTTTGATTTTTGTTCTTGTGTAGAGATTCAACATATATTTCCCCACTCCCAGTCCCTCAGATGGCATTGTCAAACCAGATTTTTCTAATTTTTTTCCTTAGCACGTGCATTGGTTTACCACTTCTCAGTCCCTAATGCTAACAACCTTCCTGTGGAAGATCTGTGATATCTTTCAGACAGGACAGGCAATATGTGTCAGGAATCTTGCCAGCTCGAGGTGACTCATCACATATGGAGGCACCAAATGAAACAGTTTTTTATAAAATTAATCAGAATTTGTAAGCCATACACAGCAGATTCCCCAAGTCACATTTCACATGCTCTAAACGCTAATTACAATCTGCCATTTAAACCTGAGGTGCAAAGAAGTTCTCTATTGCAACATTTCTTTTATTTGAAGAAGGGAGAGTCTCAAAGGCACAAGGGCTGTGATATGCTTGTCTCACTAACATGCTGGAGGTACTAGGAGCTGCCTGGCTGAAAACTGCCTCTGTAAGTGAAGATTTTTACTGTTTCATATTGCACCACAAATTTTTCATGATGTCATTGCAAAGCCATAATTCTGTTCAAGTTCATTCAAAAGGCCCATGAACCTTAGCAAACCTTTTGATAAATATCTGAGTTTTAAGGCAAGTTTTATGTTTCACCATCAACATTACCAACAGTTTTAATACACCTCAGTATGATGAGTCTGTATGTGGCAGTATATGTAATCCAGGCAACTGCACAAATCATTGCAGCCATTCATTCAGGTCTGTGAGCCATTGTTATTAATGCAATAATTTTGTACTCTTTATTGCAATAATTTGGTACTTTCATCACAGAAGTGTGAGTTTCTTCTGGTTTTCACTCTCATGCATTCATCACTTCCATTCACACAAAATTAGATTTTTTTTTCTTTTCTCTTCTTCTCACCCTTTCCTTCCCCTGGAAAACACTGGAGATCTTTCCTCCTGCAAAAAGTGATACAGACTAGCTCACCTCCATCTCTGATCCTGACATATTTATTAAAAACACTATGCAGATACTGGGTTTACATCTAGCTTTGGATGCACAACACCGCACACAACCCTTATCTCTCTTGTCAGAATTGAAGTCATTCTTCCAACCTCTACTGCTCATCATACCCACATACAGGAAGGACATCACTTGTTGCAAGTGTAACCAATTCTTTTAATTCTCTGATTATTCCTGAGTGATATAGATATGAGATATATATGAATATAACTTACATATGGATGTTAAATTAGATAAACTAAAAGACGAAGCAAAGAGGGAAACCCTGTTAATAGGGTTTAGCACTGTTCCTTGTTGTTATTCATGGTAAGTTATATGCCAGCTGTGTGAACAGAAGTGATCATGAGAAAAAGGCAGCACCAGCCCACAGAGCTCCCAGTTCCAGCAGATTCCAGTTCAAGCCATCAGTGGGTTTCTAACATTCATCATGCCCACAGCATTAGGCTGTCTCAGCAAAAGGAGCAAAATGCTGCTCCCCTGCATGGAAGGAACAGCCACATGTGAACAACAAATTCTGAATTTACCTGCAAAGCAGAGTTCATAGCCACTTCTGTTGTCAAAAACAGTGCTGAAAGTCAATGAAAATCAACACCTATAGTTAAGAAGTTCACATGTTTCATAAGCAGTACTCTCAATCTCAATAATACATCCAGAAAACTCCTTGTACTGATCATCCTTTACCAGCAGGGCTGGTAGTGGCTAAATAGGGACCATAACTTTAAGTCTAAGAATATGAATTTTTATACTGACAATATTCTAGTTTTGGGAATACTTTCTGTACCACCTTAGACTTAACCATGATTAGCAGGTTGCCTTTATCTTTTAAACCTTTTTCTGACTTTCTCAAGCGCACTTCTATTAAGGATAGAGAGTCTCATCCAGGAGATTATACTAACAGAGCTGTACAAAAGAGAACTGGGGAACAAGATCAAGTACTACACCCATAATCGCCCACACTCTTTTGCTGTTAGTTTCCCTACTAGCTCTGTTTTGGACTGTTCCAGCTAGCTGTCTCCAAGATAAGGGAAGACTTTGGCTGTCCCTCACACCAGGGTCAGATCTGAGGAGACAGCAAGGATAAGATTGTACCAGGCTTAGTTTCCTCCATCCACATTCCCCTGGAAGTGACACACTCCTCACAGCTCTGTCAAAGAACATATGAGGTCCTGTATGGACAGTCATCAGCAAAAACTTGAAGGTTCACAGTTTTCTGTCACTGATCTAATGGCCACCAAGGACTGAGCCTTGAAATGTGGTTTGTAAATTAAGCGTAACTAAACAAAAAACAGCACTAACCATGAAAGACCAGCAGGTTTTGCACCATCAGTTACAGTCTGCTGCACAGTAAACCCCTAGGGGTGCAGCACGTATGTATTTCATGCTATAAATCATCACTCTGGTGGGTTACAGCACAGTCCTCAGATCATTTGAGTTCCTTTCAACTGAAAATCAACCCCCAAACTCACACAGCATAGCTTTTATTTCCTAAGGGCACCACGTGTGTGACAGAGGAGACCAAAACCAAGTGCCATGCCATGTGGACAGTCTACTTCGAGGAGACTGAACTTCACCAATAAGGGGATGAGCCATGCCACGCCAGTCTAGCTCTGATCCTCTTTCCATTTAGCAGTAAGAAGGCAGATAGGGAGTTTCACTGCCCACTACCACAGCCCATCACAGCAGACAATCTGACTCATAAATTCATCATCTTATTTTTTAAACCTTTGGACAAGGATGGGGAGAGGAGGGTTATTTGTGGCCAACTTACATATACTTGTACTTAAACAAAAATTGTTCCTTAGGATAAGCATTTCTTTTTTCCCTGCTACTTACTCCTCTCTGATGTATTTGAGCTAGACAAGCTAAATTTTTAACCTTCCTCTTACAGGAGACAGGCTCTTTGTCTCCTTGGTCATCTTAGTAGCACTTTTCCAAGCCTATTCTACTTTATATTTATCATCATTTTAAAAAATGGTTCTTTAATGCAAAATGTGTTCTAAAGCTTTCCATCTGCTACAATTATATTAACAGCATCACAGAATCTTCATTTTCAACTCTTATGGTGAGTATGCTTCCTTTGTTTGTTCATACAGTAAGAATTCAGACATGACAAATGCCTTAAAAATCTGCATTTCTAGGCTTGCAATTTTCTATAGTAAAAGTGCTGTTTATTTTTAAAGATAGGAAGCCGTATGGGATACCATTCCTTTCATTTTATTTTGGGGGTGCAATTTAGCAGCCTCAGCATAGGTGTCATTGTGGACTGGTATATGCAGCTATCATCACAGGCTCCCATAATCCCTGTGTTGTATATGTCATTGCTTTGCTGTTATACTGGGTTTGCACAGCGAGGTTGTGGTAGCAGGGACGAGGGGCTACGTGGGCGGCTTCTGTGATAAGATGCCAGAAGCTTCCCCTGTGTCCAACAGAACCAGTGCCAGCCGGCTCCACAATGGACCAGACGCTGGCCAAGGCTGAGTCCATCAGCCATGGTGGTAGTGCCTCTGGGATAACATATTTACGAAGTGGGGTGGAGGGGAACTATGGCACAGCAGCAGCTGAAGAGAGGAGTGGGAGCACGTGAGAGGCCCATCCGCGCAGCCGCCATGGCAGGCAGGAGGGGCAGGGGGCTCCAGGCCCGGAGCAGAGGTTCCCCCCAGCCCGCGGTGAAGCCCACGCTGAGGCAGGCTGTCCCCCTCAGCCCGGGGAGGCCCACGGAGGAGCAGATCCCCACCGGCAGCCCCTGGAGGCCCCACGCCGGAGCAGGTGGGTGCCCGAGGGAGGCTGTGACCCGTGGGCAGCCCACGCTGGAGCAGCTCCTGGCAGGGCCTGTGGCCCCGCGGGGAGAGGAGCCCGGGCTGGGGCAGGTTTGCTGGCGGGGCTGGGGACCCCGGGGGGACCCAGGCTGGAGCCGGCTGTGCCTGAGGGACGGCACCCGTGGGGGGACCCGGCTGGGGCAGGGGAGGGGTGTGAGGAGCCGCCCCTGAGGGGAAGGAGCGGCAGAGGCAGCCTGTGAGGGACTGACCCCAGCCACATTCCCGGCCCCGGCGCTGCTGGGGGAGGAGGAAGCATAGAAATTGGGAGGGAAGCTGAGCCCAGGAAAAAGGGAGTGGTGGGAGGAAGATGTTTTATGATACAGTTTCATTTCTCATTACTCTCGTTTGATTAGTAATAAATTAAATTAATTTCTCCAAATCAATTCTGTTTTGCCCATGACAGTAATTGGTGAGCAATCTCTCCCTGTCCTTATCTCAACCCATGCACCATTCATTATATTTTCTCTCTCCTGTCCTGCTGAGGAGGGGGAGATATAGCACAGCTTGGTGGGCATCTGGCATCAGCCAAGATCAACCCACCACAGCTGTTATCACAGGTACCCTACAGCCTGTCACATGGCACTATAAGTTTATTTTTAGGCAGCTGAATCACATCCTAGATACCTCTGCTGCAGACATCCTCATCTGAGCTAGTCACCCTAGGTCATATGTCAACATCTACCTTCAGTGAGATGAATTCCATATTCCAAAAAGATATGTCAAAAGTGCAGTTTTGACTTCTGGTGAACTTTATATGTAAAAAAAAAATTCTAAGATTATTTTGAAATTAAATAAAATGTAATGGATGTTCAGTTTTAGTTTATTCATATATTTCATGATACAAAAAGCAACATGAAATACAGGATATATTTCCAGTCATATTAGTTATGACATGGCAATCTACATTGCTGCTAATAACAAGAATAATATAATTAAAATGTTTTAATTTTAGAAATACTATTATGAACCAATATTACTAGGGCTGCTGGAAACATCTTATTTTTCTAGATCAATCTGTGTTGTAATCAAACAATTTTATACTTTTGATCTAAAAGTTAGATGACTGTTTATAAATCTAAGGAACAGCTTTCTGCGGTATCCTAGAATAATTATTCTTGTCCAGCAGCAAAATTTTGAGAAGACATTCTGCACTGGTGAATACATTGGCCCGGATTCATCCTGCTCCAGCTTAGGCACCAAACTGAAAGTCCTAAGTTGGGATCTGTAGGGAATTTAATTTGTAATTACTTTCACATACCTTTTAGCTGGCTAGGGTAATGGGAAGGAAGGACTGTAGGTGGAAAATAGCATTCTTTAAAGCTGTATTCTCCATCAAGAAAACAGAAAAACAATAGATACCTCTGAAAGTCTGCAGAGAAAGATCCCTTAATTATGGCAGGTCTTTCTTCCTACAAATCTGGAGTCTCCAGCAGATCAGTTTATGAGACTTGTCAACACCTTTACTATGAATATAAGGAACCAACAGAAAATACTCATTAACTGCATTCCCTGGTCCAATCTGCCTGTATCTTTCTTTCACCTTACTGCTCTAGTAGATCAGAGCAAGAGTACCTCCTTCCAGCTCACTTTCTCTGACTCTCGCTTCACTGGCAGCAACACAGGGACTCTGTTTTAAAGGATGTGCACTCATACACTGGTGAAGGCTACTTCCAAGGTGGTTATACACCTTCTTACAATATGAATGATGTGGACTAAGTTTCCTGCCTAAGGAGACACTATTTTCCAACTCTCTTATTTCCATGATGAATGGTTAAACTGTTCGGCAGTTAGGCAAAAATTAGCTGTAACCACTCCAGGTTTCTCTAGCAAGTTACTCCGGTGATGTAGATAGGGCTTAGATGCCAGAATATGACTTGAAGAAGAGCTCTGGTGGGAAATAGGTGCTTAACTCTCAAGTATGAATATGCATAGGTCCCTTGAGTTAGGGCCCAGGGAGGTTCAAGCCATAGTAAACAGCTAACTAATAAATTTAGATGGGCTTAAGCTTAGGCAGTCCTGAAAATTTGGACAATTAAATTGACGCCTGGGACTTAAATGAGTTTCAGGAAACTAGATCCCAATATGCAGGGTTTCAGCTGATGTTCCTTGTTATTCTGTGCTACCTTAAAGTCACTAGAAAAAGAGATACCTCTAGAGGATTATTTAGCCAACTTGAGATGTGACGCTGGAGATGCCTGTCACCATTGATTACAGAGGCAATTAAGCTTTTAACTTAATTATTAAGTTAAACTAGTTAGATGCTTTAAGTTAGATGAGATGAACATAAACTGATTGCTTCCATTATTGTCATCCTCCATGTCTCCAAAGAGGATGCCTGAAATAAGACATTATGTTTGGTACGTACCATATATATCAAGTACCACCATATATATAAAGTAGCAACTACACTTCACATTTATACTTACATACTTTGGTCATTATGTGATGTCATAGTAGGACATTTAAGGGCAATTTGTCTCACCTCACTTTGACACCTACAAGATTTACAATACTTACATTTTATCTAGATTCCTTTTAGAGTCAGAGTGATTCATCTGACTTACTGAAGTTGCCTAGGTTCAGTTGAGAGGTGTTGCACACTAGAAGTGCCAATCTCCTCTGCTAGTCCCAAAAAGATTCTAAATGGCTGGCTCTGATTTGGGTGTTCGCAACTCAAATGTAGAAGAAATTGACCTCTCCCCAATTACACCTTGTATGCTATAGCATAATAACATGCATTTATTTTTGTGTCTTGTGAAATAATAAAAGATAGAAAAAGAAAGGCACACTTCTGAAGGTAATTTTAATTTAAACTGAAATTTTGTAAAATGTTACAATTTGCTTTACAAATGGCTTTGAGGAAAACTTTGATTTTAAAAAAAGTCAGACTTAGGGATAATTTAAAATCTCAACATCTTTTGTGATGTACAAATGCTCAGTTTTGAACAACTGTTTTCAGTTAACATACTTAAATTTGCATAGCTTCTACTAGGGGGTGATAGAAATACTTGTTCCAGTTCCTTAAAAATCAATCAGTTGATGATGTCTAGGTACAAAACACAATCTCTTTATGTGTATTTTGGAACAAAATAGCCCATGTAATTTTATATTTTACACTTAAAGACACTCAGCTGAGAATGCCATGCACACATTACTATCTATAATTTAATTTTGCTTGTAATTTCATGCACACTACGAACCCATCTCAAGCCCACTGTGTGTCTACAGAAATCTTGTATTTTTAAGCAAATCTCACTTAGACTACACACCTCAAGTCACTGTTAAGATAACCAGTTGAAAGAATGCTACCCAGCAACACAAGTATTAATTTGATAAATTAATTCCACAGATGTATTTATCCCTTGACTAATGAAGACTTTAAACCACTCAACAATAGAATGAAGGAGCAACGGTCCCAGAAACATTTTCCTAAATCAATGTGAGGTTATTCAGCAACCAGCACAACGCACGAAGTCACAGTAAATCCAAGTTTGCATGCTGTCCTTGTTTCAGACCTTATAGAACCAGCAGGAAACCAAAAGAAGCAGTTCATCCCCTGCTTCAGCTGTTTCTTATGATGTAGTTTGCCAGAGAGTCTGCTGGATTTTTTTTTTAAAGGTTTTCAACTGGGAAGAAGTTGACCTAGCAGGTGATATATACTGGGGAGAGAAATTAAACTGAAAAGCATTGTGAGGCATCCCCCTTTCCCTCCCATTTATTTTCTCTTACAGTGTTAACACGAGGCCCATATCTTTAGTAGTTTGGCTGAATAATATATATTACCTGCCTCAAGACTCCAGTGCAAGGGTGAGTCTGCTTCCAGCTCCCACTGTCTGCTTAGCTTGAGTCTAGAAGTGTCGTGGAAGGGAACTGCTGGTCAATCTTTGTTGTCCATCGGAGTGGCCCAACAGATCAATCAGGGCTACACTGGGTAGGACCAGATTCTTACACAAGCAGCACACCTGCCCACATCTCCTCCTTATCATTTGCAGAATTTCACTCTTACTGGTAAACTTTGGATTTTATAAGGAAGTCCACTGAGTTGCTAGATGAATGTTCACTGGAACTGAATAAATATGAGGTTGTGGTTTTTTCATATCTTATTAGACATGCTTAGGGGAACTACTTAGACTAATAATAAATTAAATACTGCTTCACCAAGTTGTTTTTTTGGTAATTATGGTGGAAGTTGTGATGCAATCTGAAGATATTATCAAATATAATTACATTAAGAAGGCTACACAGAATCTTTCAGTTGTGAAGGTTTAAAGCTGTAGTGTTGTGCCACTTGAGCAAATACTGTTCTCTAACATCTTCACATAGAGAATTGTTAATAGGACTGACCTTTATCTGAGGGGAAGTGAAAAAGACCGGTAGAATGTAAGACTAAAAGGCATATATGAAGAAATCTGTAAAAACAAAACAAACCCAAACCCAGAAATAAACAGTAAGAAAAGTACATTCTTAGAAATCTATATCTATTCAGTGAATAAAAACTAATTCATGGGATTTATTCAAACAAAACAGAAATATTTTATTTTTAAATAACACTGGCCTTGTGGTATGATTTCAGAATTGTTATCAGTATGTGAATTTCCTGTGAAGCCAATTTAAACTCTTCTCACAGGTATAAAAGGATGATGTGCTCAGAGAAGGCAAATACACACTTTCTTCAGCAATCAGAAACCATTTCCAGTTTCACAGTTTTACAGATCTGTTTTAAAAGGCTCACAGTCTAGTGTAAGGAAATGTGTGAAAATAGCTAATTTTCTTTTTTCCTTTTGTTCCACATTCATATAGAATCTATTGTCAGGTGCAAAATTCAACTAAAAATCAGCTAAATATAATTGTATATTAAAGCAAAGCTGCAGGAACTTTAATAACACATTTTAAATACTCAAAATACTTTATACCACAGGGAAAATGACCTTATGTTTCAGTTGGCAGACTCTGCCAATTCATATGCAACATAATGCTTCAATAATACAAACTTGCCAAGCATACCTGATCTTTTGTTTAGATACCCAACTGCAATACTATCAGGGAAGAAAATACTTCTTCATCTTTTGGGACAGAAGCATCACCCTTAACTTTGGAAAACCAGGATGCACAAATCTGTGGATTGCACCTCAGGCTTTGACTAGCGTTGTAGCCAAGAGCCTTCTGCTCTGAGCCTCGAAGCTGGCAAATTAACTCTAGCATTTGAACGAACAAAAAAATCAAAATTACTTTGGTAGAAATATGAATTCATGGTTAGAAGGAACAAGGATATATAATTAAGAAGGCTAAGCCTTCTGCGGCAATCATGGTCTGACAGGAGGGTGATATCAGGTACCTCTTCTTACTCCTTGGTCCTAATAATGTAATACTTTCCCTACAAAGAGCAATGATGTGATAGTAGAGATATCCGACATAAAGTTGATGAGGAAGGCCATGTGTCAGGTATGAGGAACAAGGATAGGCTTCAATCCCTCTGACTGGCAGCTGCTCTCTAGGTGTCCTGAGAGCCACCACTCCTGAAGTACCTTATTCCTTCATCAGCACTGGGGAGAGGAAGGAGGCATTGAAGGCATAGTAAGTCACCTAGCTTGGGATCTTCCTTTAGAGGTTTTAAAAGGCACTTACTTCATGAGAAGTACTTCACTAGATGTCTAAAAATTTTGAGTAAAGCTCAAAGCCAATGTTAAACGAGCTGGTTTTCCCTCTGGCCTCCCCCACTCCCTCGCCACCCCATTAGCAACACACAGACACAAACACAGCTAATACCTGTTGTATGTTTCTGTTGTAGATGCTTCTCAAGAGAAGACCTTGAGAACTGAAGGAAAGATATAGGAAAAAATATACATAAATAATGTATCAGAGAAAGTGGGGATTTAATAAGTAGAAAAAGTCTCAGATAATAAATTTGACTTTTAAACAGGAACAAAAAATGTCACTCTTGCTTGAGCTGGATTTTAATGCAATCTTCAAGGTGTAAGAAGTGTGGAAAATCAATAGCAAATCCCAGTGTCCTTATGCTGAGATATTCAAAATGTTAGCTCTAATGGGAGTCATATAAAAGCAGCCATAAACCAGTGCTGATCAGTTCACACATGTGCTGTAAAGAGATACAGTTCAGAATTTTAATACCTCATATATCTTTTGCAAAAAGCTTTTCCCCCCTCCTATAATAATAAGTTTAAACAACATTGCAGCCTTTCTCAAAACTGAGACCACAGATGTGAAGATAGATAATTTTTGAGAAATTATTTTCTGTTCTTGGGTAATTATCATTAATGAAAGAAAAAAAAAAGTCTTAAATCCTAATAAATCAGAGACAGAATTGACTGACCATGCATCCAAATTGCTGCATTATTCACACTGGAATTACTCCAAAGATTAGCTGCAAATTGCCCTCTAAATTGAATTTATGGTTTCATTTTTCATAACTACTGTGTTGTGACAGATGAGAGGAATCTCTGTGAGAAATGACAGTGATGGACTCAATTTCTTAGTACTCTATCTTCAAGACAGAACTAAACTATCTCTATTTACCGTTAGTTTTTGTACAATCTATTTTGGCAAGCATAAAACCCTGTTACAAAATACAATGTATCTTATTTTTATACATCAGTCAGTAAAAACATCACAGAAAACCTCAAGATTTCATTTGAAAAAAGAGGCCAATCAAATTAAAATAAAGTGAAGTTTCACAGACAGACACTGTACAGATAAAAATACCAATTTACACCTATTTAAAAGCCTGCATTCTATCATCACCATGCATCTTCTCTATGTTCCAAAGGATCCTCAATGTCTGTGTAACATGAATAGGAAAGAAAGTTAAGAAATCAGTGTATCCTGAAGTTGCCACACCACACGAGAGTTTGGGATTTTGTTGTGGGGGTGTTTTGTGCTTTGCTTGTACAGTGCCCAGCAGAAACAGGGTTTGACTGTCCAAGGTATTGTAACAATACAAGCTATAAATAATAATTGCCACTATAATCTCCAAATTCAACACAGCTTCTGTGCTAGTACATAAAACCTGAAATATTAGACTTCTAGGTATTAGAGACAAACGTTTTGCCCTGAAATGGCTTTTATGTATAACTTGTATCAAACAGGAAAAATAAAAACATGGGTTTTTTTCAGATTTTCAAACTAGGTTTGTATACTCCAGGCCTCTTGGGCTAGAAATAATTGAAAAGAAGTTTGAGATTACACTTAGGTCACAAACACAGTTGATGCCTGAAGCTTTTCAGGGACAAAAAATATGGGAACGGTTTATAATGTGCATTAGATAAAGTCAGTACAAGTGCTACAGATAACTGCAGTTTAGGTATTTCTAGCACAAAAACTGAGAACCTGCATTTCTTTTTCATATTAGAAAAATATGGTTTAATAACTGCACCAACAATGAAAGCCCAGAATCTTTCACACTTATTCATATTAACACTGAACTTTCTTTCCAAGCAATATCACTGCCTCCAGTCCAATTTTCCAAGTCTGAATAAGAACAGCAGAATCTATCCCACACCACCCAGTGTTTATGGGGCAGGTTATGTCTTTGATGCAATTTACTTACCTTTTGTAGTACAGAGACCCATCTAATGGCTCCAGGATCAGGACAGGCATTCCAGCAGATCCACCAACTCTGAGAATTTCTAGCTTTTCTTCCAGAACTCAACTAACAACAGCAATAACAGTAACATTAATAATAATTGATAGAGTTTTTCATTACTCAGTTCTCCAAGTACATTGCTATTTGTCCATTTTACACCAAAACCAAGGGATAGGAAATGAGGTGCTCAGTGTACTTCAGCCAGCCAGAACGCAGGTCTCCAAAGTCTCAGTCCACCACCATTCTCCAGGGTCCTCTACAAGTAGGTACGAGTCTTTCATCCAGGAACTCCACCTAAACCACTGGGCTGATGCACTCCATGATGTACTTCATAGTGTCAACTCCATGATGATTGAAATAAATGCATCTGCTGGAGTTTGCCATGGCTTATTTCATGCCATATGGTCATAGGATAGAACAGAAACTAGTGAGGAAGAAGTCAGAAGACAATGCCTGTTCAGGTCTTGTTCAGATGTGTAATCAGGCCGTGGTGCGCACCTTGACCCAGGAGCAGGGTAGTGCTCCCTCCCCCTGAATGCCAAAAAGCTCCTTATCAACTACATATACAGAAAAAAGTAGTTTTCTTCCCTGATATCATAATAAAACCAACGGCATAAATATGTAGCAGAATAGATCAAGGAAGAAAAATTACCTGCCTTTGATGATAATTATATGTAACTGTCAAAAAAATATGTGGTTTTCAAAGCACTGCACAAAAAGGTAAACTAATGAATCAACACCACGCCATCCTAGTTATTACAAAGCAAATTCGGTGCAGTGATGTTAACTGTATTTTATGTACGAAGACTAGAAAAGGAAGGACCTTGTGTTACCTTGTGCAGTAAAACTGCACAATTAGAGCAGCAGCACATTTACGACTGCACACACATACTTTCTCTATGAAAAAAAAAAAAAAAAGAGTCCTAAATTGTTTATTCAAGGTCACAGATGAAGTGTAAGGCAAAACAAAGAATAGACCAGTGCTCCACCTAATTTTTAGGCCTGTATTTTAAATGAAAGGCTCTCCCACAATATGCACCATAGAAATTACTAGTCTTATTCTTTTAAGTTTTTCACTTTGGCAGATATACAATCTATATGCAAATAGATATACACTTATTTTTTTGTAACCACGTAAGCAATTACTTAAACTGGCTGCAGCAGGTAGCAGCATGAAGTTGGCAATGGAAATTATAGCTGTGAACGTTTCCCATGTCCGCTCTGCCACAGCCTTAAGACCCTGGTTTAGCACGATTAAGTCAATGCATGCTGAATGTCAAACACAGTGTAAGTATGAGATGGGCCATCTCCTACTTTTCATTTTGCTTTCATAACAACATTTTTCATGGAAGAAATATGATCAGTTTGAAGCAGAGATAAGATTAGGTACTTCTAACAAGTACCTCATTTGACCTGACTACTGTTTTCTTTGAACTCGCAAACATCACAAGCTCTCCAGAAGAAAGAAATTGAAATACTTTTAGCAGTAGTTTTCAAAAGGAAAATGTGCTTTTGTTTAAACTTAATTATTTTATGGGAACATAGTTTACAAAGAAATTAATAGGAAAACTTACAGACCTTTATCTGACTTTCTCAGTTCGTTTCTACTGTATCTAAACAACTGATGGTTTCACTAACCATTTTATTTAGACATTAACTGCATTCATTTCATTTTTTATAATATTATTTGCAATACTGAATATTAAACTGTTGCTATGGCAAGTCATAAGTTTTATTATTATTTGATTGTATACTTTATTGTCTGCTGTATTATGTTGTTCTATGATTACTACTAATGGTATTACTTTCTAACATTATTTTAAGCTATGTATTTTCATATCCAATATAAAATGATTTAATGTTCAAAAATTCAGATTACCTGCTTTCATCACAATTCTATGAGAAATTTACAAAGTTAAGCTTGGGGTTTTTATTATTATTTAGAGCTGAAAACCAGGTGAAGTTATCAAAATGTCTTGAAGAAGGGAATTGTGTTCTACTGTTTTCTAGCCAGCTCCCTTTTGAAGTGGTCCTAAGAGTACTTTCTCACTTTACAAGTTCAACTGAGTAAGAGCATCTGTGCTACATGACACTGACGGCGATACACATTTGCAGATCTGCATCTCCTCATCCCTGAATATTATGTGAGTACACAATACCCTTAGTTAGAAAAAAATTATAAAAATAGAATTACATAAATGGAAAAGTAAGCATTAAATGGTAGTCCCATTACAAGTAGGAGAGGGAAAATAGACACAAGTAACTGAACCAGAGCATTCAGAGCGTCTAGACACAACAGCATTTAAAATGTCTAAATTAGAATTACGCTCAGTTAGAGGCAGACTGCTTTTATGGCTCTCTATTTCTTGAGCTTTTTTCCTAATAATTTTTGTAGCTTCTAGCATTTGGCTTTTCTGTTTTGTTTTGAGAGTTGATGCCTTTTTGTTGTATTTGTTCCTGTTCACAACAATGAATACCAAAATATCATGATAGTGGTTCCCAGTGAGACACCACTTGGAGCCATCAATTAAAATGTAACAAAATCTTAGCAGAATGCCCATTCCTGTCCAATTTTTGAAACTCAGAGGATCAGATAAACCACACAGACATCTCAAGTATCTGGCTGTCTGTGTCAAAAATCGATGTGAACTGCAAAGTTTTTTCAAAAACTACTCGACAAAGAGGTTCAAATGGGTTGGTGACTTGGCAGATTTCTCAAGAAAAAATATTTGTCAGCTGTATCTGGTCACTGAGACCAACTGGCTCCTGTAGTTTATATGTCTCCCTGAGAGCAGACTCATCTGCTGCAATCACAGCTACTGAGTCTGGCTCATTCAGATTTTTCACCGTAGATCTGGAGTTCCCCAATTAAGCCTCCATTATCAGTCAAGGTAACACATCACAATAACAAGATTATTTCCATGGGTTTCAGTCGCTGATTTTGAGCTCATTTGTTTTTTCAGACCATTTTTCCTCTGCCTCTTCATTTGGCTTCAGAATTATATCTTTTAAAAACAAAAACAAAAACAAAAAAAAAAAAAACCACACACAACAACAAAAAAAACCCTCAACCTCCATCTCCATTCAGAAACTTCTCAAAATTGGTTTGTACATCTCTGGAAAAGTCCCTGGGTGGAAAATAAATGGTACATGAAGCCTTGAGTAAACCATCCTCTCTGGAGGAAATTCACAGTGAGAACAATGTTCTGGGACAATTCTCACAAGAATAAAAGTTACTGACTTTTTATGTGGTTACCATTTTTGAATATCCTGTCTTGCTTCAATATATCACAGCATAGAACTCCACTGTGTAAAATACTGTTCTAGGCAGTCTACACACAGTTGTTCGTTAATTAGGAGCTAGGGATCTTCTTTGCCCCAGCAGAATACAGTTTAAGAACATTGTTTTGTTCTATGGAAATGTGCTAATGAAAACTGTAAAACAGCAAGTACTCTGATACTCACCGTGCTTTCAATTTCCTTGTGCCTATTGTGAATGAAAAAGATATTTCAGTTCATAAGAGCCTGATTTTACTCTTATTAGGCCAAGGAGAGATTAGAGGTTTGCTTCAGTGAAACCAGATATATTGTCAAATGTGAAAAATACAAAGATCAAACTTTACTTTATTGATGGGAATTCACCAGCAGAGAATTAAATGCAGTGCATTTTATGCATAAATATGCATTTTAACTGCATTAGAGTATGTATACTGTAATTAATAGAGTGCATATGATTAGATGACTTTTTCTTTTTGCCAGGATAACTGACCTCTTAACTTCGCCTTTTCAGTAGTATTTTTTTTTCATCTAAGATGAAGTGGAAAAAATGAAGTCCTTTTCTATTATGATCCAGCATACTCTGTTATAGTTGTCCTATAATTGAAACTAATGTTCAATGAGGGCAGCACTCGTTGGTTTTGCTGCATAGTGTTATTCATGGATCAATTAAAGTTAGCAGCAGAATATTTTTCAAAAATGTATCCAGACCGGTAGAAATTATGTGTGGGGCAGAGAAAGAAAAATGTGATTTTCCATTTTTTGGTGAATTAATAATCAATTTTTATATCTTCAGTTAAATTAGGAAACTGATTTTTTCCAATATGTGCAGAAGTCATTTTGACATATAGAAGCATGGCAAAGTAAGACATATTGTAATAATTAGCTGAATTATTCCTGGCATGCCATGAACAATTACAGGATTAATAACTACCCAACCAAATAGTGTTATGTTGGAATAAATTGACCGACAAGGGTTTTCAGTTAGGAAATGAAGCTCAGACGGATCATCAATAAAAACTGCCGTGGAGAGCAGACTTTTGAGAACTTCCGTGTTTTACATTTACAAAATATAGATGTGATAACTGTGCTTAATGACTGGAAGAAGCTGTTTAAAAAATCATTTAGAATATTTTGCCCCCTTTAATTGCCTGGCCAAAGCCAGTCGTTGACAGATACAGTAACGTACCATACAACCTGTATTTGATTTTGTATTCTGATCAAAATAAAAAAAAACAATGGGGCCCTTAATTAAACCCTACCTTCTCTACAGAAAGGTGGGGGTTTTCCCATTTGTTATTCTGCTCAGTTTACTGCATGTAACACAGGGTTGCTTATGGCACGTGACACCCTGACACACAACACATGCTGTGTATTAGGAAGAGTGCAATATGCAAACTCGGGCTGAAATTCAGCAAGGTATTTAAGTACATTTCTAATTTAGTGCTAGCAAGAAATCCCATTTGCTATAACATAACTACTGCTTCCAATTAAGGACACAGTTTACTACCTAACTGAATCAGGATATTAATTCACAATATTGGAGCTTTTCACATCCTCTTTGTAAAAGTGTTAAGAATGATATCAACAGCACAGGAGGTCAAAATATATTAAAGCATGGGTACAGGCACAGCATAAGAACTAGAGCAGTAGAGCTATATTGGAATGCTTACATGGACTTAAAGCTAGTTTTTAATTGTTTCGGTGAAGCTAGCAACAGGAGGCTTATGCCAGGTGAGTAATTAGCCCAACCATATAGTTTTATAGGCTTTTCTAAAAGAGGACCATAATTAGTTTTTCTGACCATGGCTTTTTATTTTTTAGCTTATAAAAGATAACTCTTCAGTTTTTATGTTGTTGTTTTCAAAGCACAGTCTTTCAGAATTAACAAAATGAAGACTTCCAATAACTCTTCATTAACAGGTAACGTTGACCCACCTTGTTCTGTCAGTGAGGAGTCTCTGAAAGTAATGCTTTTTTTGTGGGCTCAGAAAGCCGACACTCAGGAGGCTCTGGCAGTTCCTAGAGCTGGTTAATACAAGTCCTGATAAACACAGAACTTTTGGTGAGCAGAGTGCAGCAGGGTCACAATATATGACATTAGGGGTCTGTGCAAAGTGTAAGGACTTGCTGGTGCAGACTTCATGTGGAGGTGGGACCAGGCAGGCAGCAGCACGGACCAAGGAGAAAGCAGGCAGTTTGACTGTGGCATTACCTTGGGAAATATTCACTGATGACTGAGGCATTAGGGGTGATAAAAGGCCTATGGAAGGTGGTAGTGAAGTGTCACTTCATGACAGGAGGTCACAACAAGCAGGGCAGCAAAGTCAATCCACAGGCAAAAGCTGTATTGTAAAGTCAGTATTTTCAGTAACTACATGCAAGAACAGCTTACCTGCAACATCTTTACATCTCTTTAAGTGTATTAGGTAGTTTGCAAAGGAAAGATGTGCAGTCTTACATTCATTTTTTCCTTGAACGTGTCCTTCTCTTCTCGGTTCAGAACAGACTCCCAGTCAGTTCTGCCCTGACTTCCTAACTGAAGTTCAGGCAGAAGTTAAGCATCCTCATTAGGTACATTAGGCTGAACAGTAAGTTCCTAATCATGTTTTACTTATGTCTAGAGCAAACTGTCAAGCTATGCCATCTATACAGATGAATTTGGATACTTTTCAACTTAAATAAGACTTCCTTAAACAGGTGCATTCCTTGTTATTTTTCTAAGCCTACTAGCTATCCCCACATAGGAAATCTAAAGTCTTTGTGATTCCTCATGTTTTCCATGTCCTTTGAAACCATGTGTTGCCAAGATAAATAAACCTTCTAATCTACAATGTGATTTTGCTGCAGTTTAAAGCTTCCTCTCCCCTCTGAACATCCTATGCACTCTAGCATATAATGGGCAACAGATAAGAATCTAGCACCAGAAAAAGAAACAATGTCAGTTACCTCACACCTAAGATTTTAAGTGGGGAAGAGGCTATAAGTTCATATACTTTTTCAGAAAATATTTTCATTTCTCCCCCATATTGCACCTGCTCGCTCCTATCAACATGCAAATAATAATGAAATACTACACCATTCAGCTAAGAACCCATTCACTCCAACAAAGGTCAAGTTCACAATACTCTGCAGACCACATATAAAACTGCTATCAGATTTATTTCCCTTCCAGATCAGTCCATTGAATTTACATACTTAAACAAACTAGCATCTAAAATTTGCCTCCTCGTCATTGCTTCTTTTACAGTCCTCAAAGGAAATTACTTTAGTTTCACATCTTTATCCTGCATATCCAAGCATATCCTCACCTTGTTGCTGTAGATTTAGAGACCATTATCATGCATGGTTATATACCTGCTAAATTGACTTTAGTCTTTCAATGCGATCTAAATTGTGTTTAATCTGCTCCCTTAATACTAATGGCGCTCTGAGAGGTGAGCACTTCACAAGCTGAGGGACTTTAATTTGATGCTTTTTGTACAGCCCAACTCTTCAAACACATCTTTATATGGATAAAGGCTCTGTACTTTCTGCATCAATATTGTCAATGCGTGTGTAACCTTTAGAGCAATCTCACTGCAAAATGATTATTTCCCCCATAGGAAAGACAGATCACTCATTTAATTAGAAATTTCCCTGCTCAGAAGTTTCTTAAGCTGTGAGCATATGACACAGCAGCTTTGCAAGATCTAGTATACTCACTGGCAGGTTTTTTCTAGGGAGGAAGTAGTTATGATAGCTCAACTTTTTTTTCCTTTGGGGTATATTTCCAAACAGTATTTGAGAATACCGTTCCCAGATTTTCCAGTTGTAATCTTTTTTTTCTTGTGAACTCAATGTGGATTTACCTTCTTTTTTCATTATTACTTCGGTCCTTTTCTGTCATTTGTAGTACTTGATGAAGACGAGACATCAAAAGGTCCATATGTAACACTTCTAAACACTTATGTACCTAATGCAAACTACAGACATTCATGCAAAACAGAAAAACTGGAGAACACTGATACAAGCTAACTGTGAATCAAGTTATCTTTTGCTCTGCAATTCAACAAGACTATACTAATCTTTCAATTATTTGTATGACAATAGTGAAAGGAGCTGTTAACCAATGAGAATCTACTGTATATATCATGTATCAGAAGGGACTCTTCTGTTCGATTTATTTCCAACAGAAGACAAAACTGAAAGAAAAGAAGAAAAAGAAAAAGCATAGAAAAATGAAGTGGCTTCCCTAAATTAACACTCTGGGAAAAAATCAGCATGTGCTATCTTCATCCTTTTACACTCTAAAACCTTTTTTTTTATTTTATGTCTAAAGCACTCAGTGGTAAGCTTTGTGTTGTCAGAATAGTCTACTTTTTGTCTTCGCCTAGTCTTTGCCTAGGAAGAAGGGACCAGTGAGAAGGTGGTGAGTTGGAGGTGACTTCGAAGATGTTGGGAAGTTTCAACAAATCTGTGTCAGTGATATCATGGCACCTCAGTGAAGCTCAAATCCAGATCTTTAAGACTGGAGCTCCATTGCCTTAAGCCAGCAAGCCACAGTACCTTGTATATTCTGAAACATGAAGGGAGAACGCATCGGGTCCAGCCACAGAAAACCCTCTGGAAGTAGTCTGATTCCTTGTACTGTTAGTACAGCTTTTGCCATAAAATAGCAATCCTTAAATAGCTACTTAGGTTTTTCAAAAATTCACTGCCATGATTTTGCTTTGAACAATACACCTGGCTTTGCCTAAACATAAGGGAGCTTCCTTTGGTTTGTTTTTGCACTTTGAGACTGAAAACTATCACAGAGTGAGAAATAAAGAGAGAACTTCAACTCTCAATACTTTCTGCTGTTGCGGTACCTGTTAAGTACCACCTGCCTTAGCATTCTCCATGCTATCAACAGTTGTTAACCCCACTGGGCAGATTTTTGTTTATCTTGTCACTGCCAGCCTTGAGGTTATGCACACACAGATGGCTTATAGGCCTTTTTTCCTTTGTGTTTATTATTTAGCTCCAATCACAAGAAACTTGTAACAGGCATTTTATTTTATTCATTCCAATTTTTTTCCATTCCTTTTCATTGACTGTTCAGGAACAGATCTTGAATTTAGCCATCATTAGAATTTAACCAAAAAAAATCAGGAAAAAAATTTGGCCAACAATTGGATTGTAAAGAAGTCACTGGCACTCTTTGCTTTTCCAAATTTGAGCTGTTTGATCAGCAGACAGTTCAGATGTTCCATTCCTACTTGTTTCTTAGCTTAACTTCAGGACTGAGTGCATGAGATTGGGCACAAATGCTGGGACTGATAGATGTGAAAATTCACTTTTGTCATAATTTTTCTACATGTCCTTAAACTCTCTCAGCCTTGACTCTTTCATTACAAAGAGCTTCCTACTTCCACTAGTATCCAACTGATTTTCTCACTGGTAAAGTTATGCCAGGAGCTCTGCAGTGTACTTTAGAAGTATAAGAAATAAACAAAAGAGCAGCACACAATGCCGTTTTAGAAAAATGGTTAATATGCACAGTATGTATTTGCTTGACTCAATTCACAATTCTGAATAGGCTCCAAGTCTTTCAAATGAGCGTAAAGTAAATGCAGCCTCTTTAGGGATCTATCAGTATTGTCCATGCTTGCCTTGCCTTTCCAGCACAACAATTCCTTTTCTGGGACCAAGAATAGCTTAAATCTAACCCCAGTGTTAGGGTGGGCATGACTAGAGGGAATTCATGCACAACAAATGCCACTTGCAGAACAGTGATGGCTGAGCCTACTATGCCCTTCTTTATTATTGGCAAATTATTTTAGAAGACTGACCCTGAGATACAAGCCAGGCATACAGAAAAAAAGAAAAAAAAAATAAAAAAAAGAAACAAAAGATATTTGCTTTGTGCAATTTCTCCTCCAACAACACTGAAATGCTTGTCAGACTTCCAGAGTGGAAGAAGCCTACCTTTTCAAGTAGGAATCTATTTCCTATCTTCTTTGGCTTTGAAGATCCTGCTCTGTGGGATGGCAGGGAGTCGCTGTAAGGAGTTGCCATCTTCTTCGCAGAAGACCTACTTTCAGAGGGAAAAACCCAGGCTTCTCTTATCCACATGCAGCAAGCAGTAATGGCTCTTGTAATGTGTTAGAAGAACAGCATTCCTTCTTGGCTTTTTTCCCCCTCCTAGATAATTTTCTAACATACTATTACATATATAGTATAATTATTAGACTCGACCCAATAAGCTCATAGCTGAGTAAACATTTTTTGATTTGGCATATGTGTGTGTGTGGGTATGCCTGGGTTTATTTTAAAAAAGCTTTTCTCTTCCCACTTCTATTCAGGGTGTTTTATATACCCTAGACTCCCTACACGTCCCTCAGAGCACTGAAGGACTATGTAAAGTTTTTTGAGATAAAAGTAAACTTTTCCTCCTTCTTCCTGAAGCCACTGCCCCTACAGTTTGTAAGCCTTTTCACTCTCGTCTCTCACATTTGTGTATTTTTTCACTGAAGCTCTTTTTTGTGTGTGTTCTCATGCTACAGGGTGCTGGTGGCAAGCAGCCAGGCTTAACCTAGATCTCTAGGCTACCACAGGTCATCCTGAGATCAGCAGTCATGCTAACGATGCTTTGTTTAAGACAGATGTCAAAAGAAATCAAATTGTTTTGTGGCTTAAACAATGGAAAACACACCAAAAAAAATACAGTCAGCCTTTAGGACTACAGGGAAGGGAGCCAACAAGAGGCTGAACAGATATTTTACTCCTACTGCACTTTAAATATGTTCTCTTCCAGTGCTCAAATCCTTTCCATTTCATTAAATCACCTGCTCGCTAACACCCACTCCCCCAAAATTCTTAGGACTAATATGACATTTTGTGTCTTTTCTCATAATGACAGAGACAGAAAGAGGCATATGAATTTCACCATAGGCATGGTCCACAAGCTTTAGTCTTGTTATATATATATATATATATACATATATATATGACTCCGACCCCAATATAACAGAATGTGGTCCCAGTTTTAACATAAACAGAATTTGTCACTGAAGACAGGAGTGTCTTTTTCTCAAAGCCTATGGCTTTGGGTTTTATCCGTCCAATAAGCTCAGAGATGCATAGGACTGATTTTTATATCTTACCATAAAATACAAGTACTGAACTGTTTCTAACTAGTGGTTTTTTTGCATATAACGAAGTCACATATATTCTCAGGAAAAAAAGGAAAAAAAAACACCTTGAAACATTCTTAGGCTATAGCACATCAATGAATGTTTAGGACCATATTTCTCACACATGCAAGAAGGTATCTCATAGGAATCTCTGCAGCCTTTCTCTGGTGGCCCCAACTAGCCATCAGCTCTGCATAAAGTAATTTGAGTTCTAATGAATTGTTAAATTAGTTATCTAATATTCACCTAGTTGACATCTGCCTTCAAAATAGAGTTCTGCTTGCATCTCCAACCAAATTCTGAACATAGCAGCAGATGTCAATGCATATTAATACATGAACCTATGATGCAGCCACTAATTCTGGAAGCCATTTCCAGACACATGAAGGACAAGACGGTGATCAGGAGCAGTAAGCAGGAATTTATGAATGGATCCAGCCTGATAGCCTTCTACAATGAGGTGACTGGCATGGCGGGTTACAGAAGAGTTATGGAAGTTATTTATCTGGACTTCAGTAAGGCTTTTGGTGCTGTCCCCTATAACATCCTCACAGACAAGCTAGTTGCATAACATTCGATAAGTAGACAGTGAAGTGGACTGAAAATTGACTGAAGAGCCAGGTTCAGCAGGCTGTGAGCAGTGGCACAAAGCCCAGTTGAAGGGTAGTCACTAATAGTGTACCTCACAGGTCAGTTGTGGGTCCAGTGGTGTTTAACCTCTTCATTAATGACATCAATGACAGGATCAAGTGCACGCTCAGTAAGTCTGCAGACAACACAAAACTGGGAGGAGTGTCTGATACATCAGACTTGGTTGTGCTGCCATTTAAAAAGACCTCCCCAGACAGGAGAAATGGGCAACCAGGAACCACAAAGTTCAACAAAGGAAAATGCCAAATCCTGGAGGAATAAACCCAGGTGCCAGTATATGCTGGTGGCCAACCAACTGGAAATCAGCTATACAGAGAAGGACTGGGCATCCTGGTGGACAACTTGAACATAAGCCAGCAATGTTCGCTTGTCAAAAGGCAGACAATAACATACTCAGCTGCATGAAGAAAAGCATTGCCAACAAGTTGAGGGAGATGATCCTTTCCCTCTTCTCAGTTCTACTGGAACCACACTTGAAATGTTGGGTCCATTTCTGGGCTCCCCAGTACAAGAGAGACATGGACATACTAGAAAGAGTTCAGCAAAGGGCCAGAGTGTCACTAAGGGACTGAGGAACCTCTGATAAAAGGAGAGGCTGAGAGCTGGGACTGCTCAGCCTAGACAAGAAAAGGTTCTGAGGGATCTTGTCAATGTATATCGATACCTGATGGGGGACCAAAAAGAACAAAGCCAGGGTCTTCTCAGTGGTGCCCAATGTGGGGACAAACTGAAGCACAGGAGGCTCCATATGAGCATCAGGAAACGCTTTTCTACTGTGACCATGACCAAGCACTGGAACAGATTGCCCAGGTAGGCTGTGGAGTCTCCATCTGCAGAGACAACCAAAACCTTGAGCAGTCCTCGCAACCTCCTGTAGCTCATGCTGCATGAGCAGAAGGGCTGGACTAGATAATCTCCAGAGGCACCTACCAACATCATCTGTTGTGTGTATCTATGATTCAGTAATGCTGGTTATCAAAGGGGAGAGGCTTTACAGCAAAGTTGGAGCTCTTTGTGCACATTTTCTTAATGTTCCACACAGCTTTGTGAAACCTGCAAGTTCTTTTGATAACACACAGTGTTAAGGCATTAATAAAAGAAACCCCACCCAAGGCTGCATTTTTACTTCAGATATCAGTCTTGACCTGGTCAGTCCCTAAGCTGATGAGTAGCCCAAGGAATACCTGCAAATGACAGACAAGCCTTCTGCTGAGGTTTTCTCTCCTCCCTGCTGGTCCCTGAATTCAGAGACTGAAGACAATTGTATCAGCAAAACACTCACTCTATCCAGCACTACCTTGGCTATGCCAGACCTCCACAGTGGGTGCTAATATCCACTCTGATTTCCCACCTCTCCCCTCAACAGCCAAGAGAGAAAACAGTCAATACGTTTCATTGGAGGTGTGTACGTCCAAACTGTGGGAATCCAGCAGAAGGAAACAAAAGCATCTCCTTCCACTTAGGATATGGGCTGAACTGTAGATAGAGCCACAGTCTGTCCTCAGAGTGCTAATGTTGTTTTGTGAGTCAAACCAGGTACATACTGTACCCTGCCTAGTATTTTTAGAAGGGCTATTGTTAGCAAACACTTGCCAGACTACTCTATGCAGCATCTTTGCCCAAGTCCTTATTTATCTTGCATATTTTAATTAAATCATTTCACTTTCATGTCAGTGCTAATTCCGAAAGAGGACTCAACTAGTATTTGTTTATAAAAAGCTTGTTGTAAGCAAAACATTCATTAAGCTTTGCCTGATAATCTACGCTGTTCATTATCGCAGGGCAATTGCTACTGCTGTATCATTAAGCTTTAAATACTTTGCTCTCTTTATCTTTGTTAGTGATACATGCTTTAAATTATCACAAACGTGCTGTATTTTTTCCCCTTAGCTGACACAAATGCCATTTCAGAGGCTTCTGCTGTAACAGTAAGTATTCCAGAAAAAAAGCCTCTCTGAAGATCATTCCTTTCTTTTGAAAGCCTTTTCTCCACATACTCGTTAGCTGAGTGAACTCAAACATAAACCACAGCTGTTCTCCAATGGGAAGCCACAAATCTCTGCTGTCAATGAGAATCATATGCTTTATTAACAAACCATTTACATTTATTGATTTAAGGAATTCTCCTTGTTTTGAAAACAGTCTTCATAACATGTGTCAGGAATCATTTCTGAAAAGAAACAGAACAAATTGATTATTTCCTCCTCCATATAATATATCCATATTTAGAAAAAGATGAGCCTAACAATACTTTTTCCAAGTGGGAAGTCCTCAACAAAATCAAAAATAAATGTGTTTTAAAGATACTGTTGAACTGGTTTTTTTCCTTGGAAAGCTTTTATGTTTCTTCTATTCTACTGGAACAGGACTGGGTTTATCTGAATGACACAGATAGCTGTAAAAATTGTTTAGGAGGCTGCTCTGGCGTCAAAGTTCAAAAAAGCAGTGAGTGATTCAGAATGGCTGCCATTCATGGCTGCCAGTCCTTGGATTCTGACACAGCCAGTGCACAAAGAATCAGGATACCTGAACGTTATGCTTCTGCCTGAATACAGCCCCTATTTCTCTCCTTGGTCATACAATACCACTCCAGGCAGAGTCCCCTACAAAAGGAACTGCATCGCATAGTCTCCGTATCAATGCTGTGTATATATTTAGCAGAAAGAATTATACCAATTTCCATAAAAGCATATGGATGAAAAGGAAAGAGAAGTAACATAATTCGAAGTTTGGTTTCTTAGACCAACAATATATTTTAAATTCAACAACCTGTAGGTAAAACCAGGACTGTCCACTGGCATAGATACGTAGGAATGCCTTGTCATACCTTATCTGTCCTTGTCATACCTCATTTCACCCTGTCATACCTCAGCACACCTCTTTTCTACCTCAACAGGCTGTCCACTGTAACCTTCCCTTTACTGCATAACTTTTCTTTGGGCATCTTTTACCATGAGGAGAGACTTGGAAGCAGAAATATACAGTTTAGTGAGTGTACAATTATTGACTAATAGGATCCAGCCAGGACAGGTCAGAAACATATTTACCACCTCTGACATGTACCAGGTAAGTCTCTGCAAGCCACCCAGTAGTGTGGGGAAGCATCAGCCCCCATTGCCCTGCAGAACAGGCAGATCCTCAACCCTGCTGCTGTTATCTTCCACCTCTCTACATTTCCTCTCCGTGTTTTAGACCTTTTCATGTCAGTATTCTTCTGCTTAGTCCTTCAGTTACAATTACCAGCACAACAATTTCACTTCTCTCTGCTTTTATTTTTCCTGTCTTGAGTGGCTTCAGCTTATATACCTTTTTCACAGCTCAACAACAATTTTTTCTCAGTAAAGCTGAGCCAAGGTCACACAGCTGTGCTTCGCAAACCAGAGCCCTTGTGCACAAACAGCTGAACCTGTGGGCTACACCACAGGGCTACAGACATACTTTTGCTTGCTTGCTTACTGAACCAAATGCATAGCTAGAGCAAGCTGGAGATTATTTGTTCCATACAGATATCAACACAGCCTCCACACAGACCAAGAGCTGATTATCCAGAAAAAAATGCAAGCAAATCCACAAAACAAAACAAGAAGGGCACTGTTTAGCAAATTTAGCCTAACAGGCATCACGGAGTTACACTGGAAGGCTCATAAAAATAAAGACAGATACACAATCAATAGTATGATTCAGTAATTGCTTTATGCATGTGAAATATGTTTTCAGAAGTCCAAAACAATGTCTGCTACAGAGATGTTAGCAAGATGTGATGCTAAATTCCTCATCTTCATTAGAGAATGTCATAGTGTTGTGTAATGAATTATTTTTGACACTGCTAAAGTCTTCTGTTGTCTGAAACCTTTTATCTTTGGCAGTCTAAAGTAAATGCCAGGTTGGAAACGTGTGCCTCAAATGTATTCTGGCATCATCTCTCAGGACAGAAATCAGCAGCTTGTTGACAATATTCTTAGAGCATTTCATACTGGACTAACTGTCAATACTTCATCTAGTCAAATATCCTGCATCCAACAGTGATCTAAAACTGAAAGAAAGTTAACAAACAAACAAAATGCATCTCGCTGGTTTTGTTCCCAAATGGCATGATCCCTACCCTAAAAAGCTTACGCTTGATTTTATAGTAAAGGATAGATTAAATAGGTGCAGCAGCCTGGCATTCACGACATCAGAGGTTCTCAAACTGCTGTCTGTGTACAATCAGCCACATGGCTTTGTCCCTTCTGTCTTACTTGCCCAGCTGCTCAAGCACTGTAAGAGACAGCTAAAAATAAACCTTCTAGCACATCGGAAAAAGCATGTTTTCCTAAAATTGCTTTTTTGCTTGTTAAACGTTACTTGCAAGATGAACTTGCAATGGAATTTCTAAGATTCAAAGTGGGAAAGGGGTTGTCTCTGGCCCTATGAGCAAGGCAATCTTTGCATGATTTCGTTTACCTCTGATAGCTGCTCTGAGCACGTTTCTCACCAACTTCCTGTGAACAAAGCTGCAAATATTTCTATGCTTTACTGTGTCATCTCACGTGAGTACCTACACTCTGCCTCAGTGCACATTACTCCAGTCAGTTTTACTATCCACCTGCAAAGCCTTTTAACGGCAAGATCACAAAAAATTGATGCAACATTCATGATGATATGCCAGATGCACATTCTCATACTGTTTGCTGCTGCTTCATGTGACAAGCTCATTTATATGAAATCCTAGTCTGCCTCCCTTAATCGCAGCAAGTAGAGGAGTAGTTATTCCATTGACTCTATGGGACTAATGAATGCCAACATTTGCCTGAGAATATGTACAACTCAGTGTGAGTTAGTGGCAGGATCTGGCATGAGGAAGTCAGCTGTGACTAGGGAAGACTCAGAAACATGGTGCCAATAATATATACAGAAGGGAAAAAGGAGACTTAACGGCAGAATCCCGAGGGAAGAGTTTCCTCTTCCTATATCCATCCACAAGCAGAGGATGCTAATTAATTTCATGGGTCTAAAGTGGTAAGGGAAGTCTCCTGGAAAAGTTTTCACTTAAACAGTTTCAGCTGGGGTAGGTAGACCATTTGTTTCACTGCTTGATTTTCAGTTACCGTTTTTTTTTGTTTTAGTAACCAAAAGCATATTCATGCCCTCGTTAACTGGTTGTTTTAAGGAATCCTGCATGTGTAGAATCACAGAATCATTTAGGTTTGAAAAGACCTCTAAGATCAATCAAGTCCAACCATTAACCCAGGACTACTGAGTCTGCCGCTAACCATGCCTCTAAGCACCACAACTACATGTTTTTTGAACACTTCCAGGGATGATGTGTCCACCACGTCCCTGGGCAGCCTGTTACAATGCTTGACCACACTTTCAGTGAAGAAACTTTTCCCTAATATCCAATCTAAACCTCCCCTGGTGCAACTGGAGGCCATTTCCTCTTGTCCTATTACTTATTATCTGGGATAAGAGTCCTACCTGATCCTTTCTACAACCTCCTTTCAGGTAGTTGTAGAAAGCGATAGGGTACATTCAGTGAAAAAGTGCTTTGAGCACATTATTATAGCCCTTTATTCCTTGGCAAGATAATTTTGTAAGTATACTTCACTGTTCAGGAAATCACCTATGAGTTAACTCTTCCTCTTAAAGAAAATGCTTAATTCTCAAGTGGATTCTTTGCTAAGGTTTTCTTTTGTTATTTATTTAATTCTTATACTGGCCCTTTCTCTACTCCTGTGCATGCAAAGCATTAATGACAAACACATCTAAATGCACACATACATGCATATCTAGGTACACATTAGAGGACTGTTAGTATTTTTGTTTCATTTGTGTTTTATAATGTTTTGATGGGAAATCCTGTGGTAACTTTCTTGTTTGCTATTTTTCAATCAAGAGTGAAATCCTTATTGTGTATTTCTCAGCTCAGTATGGAAAGGGATTTAATGGTGTCTAAAGGTGATGTATCCACACCACTGTCCTATGGCTCAATCAATGACACCAGTGTGAAAACTTTCTATTGATTTCAGTAAGCTTTGAATTAGGTCTCTATAAAAACAAATAAAAACAAAACAACCAAAAAACCCAACCCAAACCAACAACCATGACTTACGAATATTTTTAATAGTAGGGTGGTCTTTGTAATTCAAGGCCTTACACTGTATATAAGTTATGTTCAACTGCAGGTGGTAAAAGTTAGTCTGTTAAATATGTGGTCTCAGTTGCCTCCATTAACTTCAATATAAGATACAGCTAGTGAGCACTTTATGATAGAGGAAATTTTTTTACAGAGTTGCTTAATTTGCATGTAAAACAAATGTGTGCTTTGTCCCCTACATCTTTTCAACCAATGCAAATTAAGATTAAGTTGAAAGTAGATGCTGTGACCAATGATATAAGTCATGATCACATCTGCATTAAATTTTGGTGCCCTGGAGGACAGTGTAGAATTGTGATGGCTGCCAGTTAGCTGCCTTTTGAATTTCACTTCATCCCAACATGTGCAAATACAAAAGGTCCTACACTTCATAAGGGCAACAAGCTCATGCTGCCCAGACATGGACATCACAGACACCCTTGTGACAAGCTCAGCACTGGGAGGAAACCTTAGGAAATTTGGGGAGTGAAAATAATAAGATTTCTTTCTCTCTTTAAAACACTTTATAATTAATTTTGTAATGAAATAACCTTAAAGCTATATGAACCTGAAACGAAAACACACATACAATGTGCCAAGCCACTAGGCCTGTAGTGACAGAGAAGAAAGCCCACTGTGCTGGCAGAAAAAGTAATCAGGTGCAGCTGACAAATAAGCACAACTGTTTCTGTAGCACCTTCTATTTTCAAGGGGTTTATAATCATTACTGAACTATCCGTCTTGGTGCTGCAAGGTGTTAATGGCTGCTAACAAGCCTGTCTTTGAACTGCAGACCATCACAGACACAGAATCATACAATCATAGAATCATTTAGGGTGGAAAATACCTTTGAGATCATGCAGTCCAGTCACTAACCCAGGACTGCCAAGTCCATCACTAAACCATGTCCCAAGCACCACATCTACACATTTTTTAAAATACCTCCAGGGATGGTGATTTCATATAACATGATTATAGCTGTTAGGAGTGCTAGCCATTTAGGTTAAGTGGAAGAAACCACTGAGCACTTTCATGTACTAAAAGTGCTGAAACAGTAGAAGTGACTGTTCAGGGCCAAATAGAAACCTGTGAGCAAACTAACTCAGTGAAAATAAATTGTCTTCCTTTTTCCCAAAGGCTGGCCAGTTACTTCCACCAAGCTTTAGGCAGCAGAGCCAGGAAGAGAATGTCAGGAGACACTTAGATAAACATGTGGAAGCATAGCCATAAAAGGAGGCAGAAGGTGAACTTCACGGATAACAGGACTCTCCATGAAACATGGACAAAAAAAAACCCATTTCCCATTACCTTGAAAAGAGCTGGAGGCTGAACTTGAAAAAAAGGCATTAGGTCTTCCAACAAATCCCTTTTCTAACACATCAGAACCAGAAGATTGCTGGAGAGTCCATGTCTACATCTATTTTGATAAATGAGAGAGAGCAGGGAACAAGCTCAAACACTGGACTGCTGTAGTCTCTACTGTTTAATTCCTGGCTCATTTTTGACTCTGTTTTCATTTGCCCCAAACTCACATCTCTGGGACCAGTTTGCCATAGGGCCCTAAACAAGGTGGATGCCAGCCAGTTGGTACCATTTGGCCTTGGAACAAGGATTCACTCAATAAACTTCATTAATTTAGCAAAAGAGAGTCAACAGAATCAAGGCGTGCACAACAAAGAAAAGTCCAGAGCAGAAAACAGTTAAGGAATTGTCTGTTATCTGCACTGCAATGCGAAGGAATCTGAGGAAGTTCCCATTTCATACTTCTTGTTTATCAGATCTGTCTCAGATTGAGCAATTTTCTGATTGTGCTAGCAAAAGAGGTTATGAAGGACATGCAATAGTCACATAACACCAATTCCAAAGGAATTCAAGGTTGAAATAGCTGAATAACTCACCACAGCATGTCAATTCTCATCTAAAGCTGCCTTGTTGTCAGAAATCTTGGAAGGTGGCTAATGTGGCATCAGCCTTCAGAAGTTACAGGGAAAACTGGGAAACAACAGATCTAGCGTAAGCACTGAGTGAACAAGCAACTATGGGATAGATAGCTTATGGATAAATATGACATGCTGAAAACCAGTAGAGTCTCTTTTATAAAGAGAAAGTACTTGTCATGACCTTAAAAGCTACAGGAGTTGTCTGAGGGGGGTCCTAAAGCAAGTGGACAACAGTCCGCTGCAATTTCCAAAAGGCATTTAACAGGGTCCTTCACCAAACGCTGTTGAGCAGCCCAGGCCATCATAGCACAGCTGGGAAGGTCCTCAGGTGCATAAACAACTGGGAAAAAGGTAGGAGACCATGTGGGAACAAATAATCCCAGTAAGTACACAGTAGTAAGTAGACAGCAAGGAGAAGCCATGAGCTGTGTCCCACAGGAATTTGCAGAGGTGCTTGGACTGCCTAAAATATGCATAAACAATGTGGAAAAAGGGGCAAAAGAACCAGGATTGCTCACAATATTAGGTATTCTAGATTGATTGTGGAAAATAGCAGAAGGTCCATATGGGTATATTCATACTATTAAATAAAACAGAATCGAGCACTATTTTCCAGCCTTGACCCATGTAGTACAGGCTGGTAGTATTCACATTATACAATACTTTGCGTTGGATCTTATCTGCTCTTCATATAGTTACACTAAAAAATACGAACTGGTTTTGTTTCTTTTAATTTATGTTCAAAGTGAATACAAAAATGCAGTCGGTGTTACTCAGTTAGAGTGGCATTTCTGTAGCAAGAGACCAGATACTTATTGTACACTCTGCACCTGGCTTGAAGGTAGATAGGGATGTTGCAGAGTAAAGAGTCTGCATTATACACTGCTGGAAAATTATGTGGGATGGAAGGAGCCAAAACTAGAGCATTCTCACCCACCACATGCTGTCTCCAAACCATGAATGGGCATCAGTTTGGAGAGTACTGGTTGTACTAGTCAGCAGGGACTAAAAGCATATCAGAAGACATCCTAGCAGTTAAGCAGTGGCTTAATTCAGGGCTTTCATGGTCTCAGGCTCTAGCACATGATTGCCCATTTTGTCATTTGTCAGCGTGGTGCTCCCTGACACTCTCCCATAAAATGCCTGGGTACAGTCTGGGAGGGAAAGCAATAGACCAGGGATTCTTTCTAACATAAACCAGCAAACATATTCTTTGAAGACAGTAAGGAGAAGGTCACCCTATTTTGGGGTTTTTTTATAGAAAAAGAACTTAGTCCTATTTTCACAAGCAATGCCAGTTGCCTTCAGCAACAAGCCATCATATTTGATCTATTGTGTTTTCCAGCATAGATGTTAATCCCAGTGGTACAGTGCTTGAAAGAATTTTGTGGCCCTGATTCATTTACTAGGATAAATCCAGAAGGACTAAGTTGCTAGGCAAGGAAATAGTGAAATTCAATATAGGCAAATTTAAAGGAAGGATCATGGGAGGGGAAAAAGTTCCTGACTTTTATGTACTGAAGAATGAGCTCTGAGCTGGCTAATAATTAGAAAGGTATGAGATCCTGGTCTTACAGACCCAGGACAAACTCACCTTAGTGTTCAGTAGTAGCTGGGGGAAGAAAAAGGAAGAAAAAAAAAGTGAAAATTAGGAATTATTAGGAAGGGTCATAGCAGCATGAAACGCACATTCAAAGAACGTGCATTCAAAGGTATGGAACAGCTACTGTACGGGGCTGGAAAAGAAAGCATGATATGGCATGTCTGTAAAACCACAAGTGGTACAGGAGGATGTATAGCATAGGTACAGCTAACTCTTCTACAGGTCATCAAATTAAACTAGCAGTTGATAACAACAAATGAAACAAGGTTATTCAATAGACATGGTGGGTTTAAACTGCCAAAACCCTGGCTCCACAGCCCTCTCTGTAGATGGGTTCAGGGGGCAGCTGGGAGACTTCATAGAAGATAAATCTCTCAAGCTAATCTTTACTGGTCAGTAGGACAGTACACAGGCAAGTGTCAAATACACTTGTTCTGTTCCTAATCTCTTTTGCAGGCCTCTGGTTTTGGCCACCATAAGAAACTGTGGCAGATGGACCTCTGGTCCAGCTTGGAACAGCCATCACTATGTTCTTGTCCTCTGAGTGTTTTTTCCTACTGTGATCAGAGGTACAGGATTTTTCCCCAGACTCTTTTCAAATAAATAGTATTGTGTTTGTATAAACACCAAAGACTGATGTTTACAATTGATTTCAGAGCATGCTGACAAGGCTTAGAATATTTACTAACTCCTTGGAGCCAAGCAATTGTACACACTTACCTTACACATATACACGGATATACATATGCATACACAAATGAACACACTGTAAGCTGTGTATCTTTGCTACTATGCAGGTCACCTAATAAAAAAACCCAATTACGTGCATAGACTTTCCATCAATAGGTTTCAAAATATTTTACTGGTTTAAGTATCCCATGAACCTTTTTACAAATATCAAAACAGGGGTGTTTAGCTAAAGGGACTGTGTTTTTATCAGAGGTAGGGCTTGAAGCCAGAGCATCTGCCAGCGTTGCAATCTGATGGTTGGACAATTTTTGTCAACCAAATGTATGCAAACTGAATTTGAAATGTACAAATTCAGACCCTGGCAAGAGTTTGAAGTCATGTAACTGTCACCACTTCCAGTAAAACCTGAGCTGCTCACATTCAGCTGCCAGACCCTTTGAAGCAGCCACTGCCAGACAACGAGCTATTTGAGACACCTTTCCATGCAGACACCGGATCAGAGATTTCTAAAACAACAGAATTATTCCTGAGTCTCAACAACTTCAAGGTAGGAAACAGGGAACAAAACATCTATCGCATTAGAAATACAGCAGCTCCAGATAACAACTATGGCAAAAGAAGCTAACACCTTGCATTAGACTCGGCTCTGATTTAATGCATCTTACTCATGCTGTAATGGCGTCTGTCTGGGGGCAGAGAATTCGCTTGCTTGTTTACTTAGGATACCCTTCAGTTCAAAGCTTGTTTTCTAAATATGTTTTTGTTGTTTCTCATGCATTGTAGATATGAGAAGAACTCATTGATTAATAATAAAAAAAAAGAAGAAAAAAAAAAAAAAAGAGGTTCACACAGTGCCAGTAACAGCCAGTAGCTGGTAGGTATCACAGCTCAGCATTATAAGTGTATTGTCAAAAGACCTCCATGCTTCAGCAGGTGGAAAAAAGAATTTCAGGAATCCTGAATACTTCACATTTTACCACATATCACGATGACAAAAAGACCTGTGACAAATAACTCTGTGCTCTTCTAATGTAGAGTCACTGGGATTAATAGCCTTTTTAAACCTTTCATTTCTCTTACATTTGATAGGGGTGCCCTAAGGGGGTGGTATTAGGTTAAACCATAGAGTGACACTGACTCATTCGAGGTCTCTTAATGCCTGCCTAGGAACTGCTAGGTCTGGAGCACCTACTGCTAAGGCTTAATGTGCTTTGCATTAGCACATTATGTCAGGAGAACCTGACACTGGCAGATAAATGGATGTTTTACAGTGCAATGTTCCTTTTTTGCTTCTTAACTAATCAGCAATAGCAGGAAAGGCAATAGAGGGGATTTGACAAGGTTTAACCACAATTCTGTATTGAAACAAATAAGTATAACTTGAAAACTCACCGGCATCTTTTTTACAATAACTTCTAAGCCTCCTAGCCTATGGAAAACAAAACAAGGCAATTTATAACAAATAAACTGTAATGATGATAAAGAAGCTGGCATGTGAAGATTACAAACCACTTCACAACTTCACAAACATCACTAACTATTTTGTTGAAGTGGGAGTTATCCCCGGTTTAGACATAAGGAAACTGAGGCATGGAGAAATTGGAATCATGTTTTGAAAGGAGCCTTTCAGTGCTGAAGTGCATACAATCACACACAATTGCCGTGGGTAAATTGCTCACTAAAGGTAAAATTGTCACTTGTCCACTTTCCCTGTTCTCAACTGAGTAAAAAAATAGAAGGTTTCCCTTCAGCGTTTCTGTCCTTTACCTGCTATGTGCATTGCCCATTACGGTCTAGAGAGACCAATGTCCTAAAAATGCATAGAGGGAAAGGATACAAAATGGTCTGTCACCTTCAGGGCACTCTAGCATCACTGCCAGGCTGGGCACTGACTGGCAGTACCAAACTGTGGTTTGTTCAGAAGGCCACCTATGGGTTGGGTAGGGCTTTTAGGCTCAGTCCATTTTTGGGAAGCTGCAGTCTTAAAATCTAGCACTGAGACTTACATGAGGTAACAGAGTTTCTTGGTACAGACTTGAAATTTTTTGGGTGTCACTTCTCCACTTTATTCTGTACGATGACTTCTCATCCTTTGCCCTGGTCTAACAGAGGAGACAACTAGCCTCAACAGAACGTGTAGCTTTAAAGACAAATGATTTTACTACTGGGGCACTATAGCTTTATCTACATTCAAAGACATAACAACATCATACAAAAAACTATGACAACTAAGGTTACTGAGGTGGTATTACATAAAAGTCAGGAAATTATGCTTTTGTGGAGCTTTAATGTGATGCATTTCTGTGTTGTAATTAAGACACAGCATTTACAAATGTAGTGCACAATGTCTTTGCTAGCATTTTGCCCAAGGAGTTCTTGAGTGTACTTACAGGTGCAACCTAAGACTATTTGCTAACTTTCAAGTATTTAACATTGCATTAAAATCTTATGTAAAATCTACACTAAAGTATCAACCTATCAATCAATATGCTTTTCTGGCATTCTTTGAAACCAAAGATATTGTGGTTTAACCCCAGCCAGTGACTAAGCCCCACACAGCTGCTCACTCACTCTCCCTACAGTGGGATGGGGAAGAAGATCAGAAGAGTGTAAGTGAGAAAACTTGTGGGTCAAGGTACAGACAGTTTAATAGTTAAAACAAAAGCCAAAGACAAAAGCCAAGCAAACCAAAGAATTCATTCACTGCTTCCCATGCACAGGGAGGTGCTCAGCCATCTCCAGGAAAGCAGGGCTTCAGCACATGTAATGGTTACTTCAGAAGACAAACACCACAATGCCAGACGTTGTCCTCCCCGCTTCGTTCTTCCCCCAACTTATATACTCTGTATGACGTCCTGTGGTATGGAATATCCCTTTGGCTAGTTTGGGTCACCTGTCCTGGCTGTGTCCCCTCCCAATTACTTGTGCCCATCTAGCCCTCTTGCTGGCAGGGCCCAGGAAACGGAAAAGTCCTGGACTTAGTATAAACATGACCAAAGCCATCAGCGTGCTGTCAACATTGTTCTCACACCAAATCCAAAACACAGCACTGCACCAGCTATTAAGAAGAAAATTAACTCTATCCCAGCCAAAGCCAGGACAAAAGGTAAACAGTAAACTTGATAATGCACCTCATCAACAACCCACATATATATACTGAGAAGTTTTATCTCTGGGCTTACAGCACAGTGGCACAGACCATTTTCATCTTAAGCTACTAGACGGCAACAACGGAACTGTATTATCCCAAAGGGGTGATAGAGAGAGAGTTCACGTACTGAATGAAAGAAGTAGCCATGGAGGAGAAGTCAGTCCAGCTCTTTCTCTCTCCTTTTGTATTCCACAGTCCTAGAGAACTTGGCTATTATGGGAACAGTGTGCTTTACCTTCCCTCAGCAACAGAAGTACTCTTCTAAGCTCACGTGCTTGAACCAAAGGGTACCTGCAAGGAGCAAAAGCTGAAAGGAGTTTCATGCAACAGATAAAAGATATTTCTGTTGCCCTAAATCATTCCTCCTGCAAAATATCAGAAGTTGGTTGCAAACAAGGGAAACTTCAAGGAATTTTTCAGTAACCTTATATAATAGAAAGTATTGGACAGGCTAATTACAGTCAAACTACCAGTTTTCCCTGTAGGATAAAGCTTTTAGGATATTCCGTCTTACAGAGTCCCAACTCTGCCAGTGAAGGATAAAAAGAGGTTTTACCTTACAAAGTGAGGAGATTTAATTTAGTAGTGGTACATATTGGTACTAGCGATGCTTCATGTGTCTCCTCACTGGTTATGAATGATTTCAGAGAGTTCAGAAAGCTGATGAAATATGAAAATACTCAAATGGGCTTATTGGCGATTGCTTCTGTCCCAGAAATGAACACATGAATCGGGAGTTTTTAAGAATAAACTGTCAATTAGAGAGGTGTAAAAGGGAAAGAGGACTTTGGTTTGGTGGACTGTAGAGCCATTTTCTAACTGAGAAGTTACGTGGTTTGCACTGCCTCCAGCTCATTAAAGGGGAAATCAATTTTACAGGGAACAAGCTGACTAGACTAGTAATAATGGCATTAAACTTACAACAAAAGGGGAGATTAAAAAGGGGCAGCAAATAAACACTCATTTAGCACAGTCAAGTTGTCAAGAACAAAATTAATCAAGACACTGAATGACACAAAGAAAATAAATTCTTTAATTGCCTATTCATGAATGGCAGAAGATTGTGTGGTAAATAGGAAGAGTAGGAACTAGTCGTACTATGCAAACGAATTTGACCTGCTTGGTATTACTGGAACTTGAAGGAAGGTTTCTGTGATCGGAATGTTAAACTCATTCACTATAAGCAATTTAGGAATAACACAGTGGCAAGAGAAGGGGACAAGAGGCAGTATGTGGCAATAACTGATTTCAGCCTACTGACAGCTATGTAGTAAATGCTTTCAGTGTTTACAAATCAATGTCCCAACACAGAGAGTGTGATAAGGGCAATTAGATGCAGGCAGCTACATATCATCAAACTACCCTGCAGAGTAGGATGACCAGTTCCTTAAACCCCTACTTACAAGGTCTATGGAGAGGAAGAAGAGAAAAGAGTTTCTGTACTATATGAGCTTTAAACAAAGCTTTTTCACTGGTGATTATCAGGTTGAAAGATGTACCTTTACAGGTTTGACATTTCCAGTAATAAATGCCTTTGAAATTCTGAACAATGATTGATAAAAATTTCCTAAATCCAAAAGTTTTGTGTCTCTCCTTAGAGAATTTTGCACTAGATGTCATACTGACAGCTAAATCAAAATTGATTCCAGGACTAAAAGTTAGTGGTTCCTTAAATGAAAGTGAGAACTTTGTTACATTCATGACATGCAAGTAGAACGTAACATAACCAATAATTCTTACACCTGCTACTTTAAAATGGCCACTTTCAAACAGATAAATACAAGTTTGCACCTTATCAATAATAGGAGGAATTTAAAAGGGAAAATTATGTAAACAATAATAAAGATATTTTAAAACTTTTTTTGAGATTATCTAAGATCTGCAGTCAAGATAAAGTCTATTCTACATCAGTCTAGCTTAAAAAAGATATAAAGGCAATGCAGAAATCTCAGATATAAACAGGTTGAGTAGGGAGACAAGGGAGAAACCAAACAGATTAGAACACTTGAGTTTAGGATACAAATGGATATAACAGAAAATTATTACTGAAGACAGAAGGACATAGGAGGAATTTTATGGGTATCTGAGTTTAGTACACTGAAAACAACGTTAGGTATATTTGGAGAAAAAGCAACCTTACAGTAGTGTTTGCCCATTGTTAAATGGAAAGTATGCAGTTGTCAAAAATAATGCAGAAACATTGAATAAATATTTCAGCTCTGGGACTAGGAAAAAGCCAGATGTAGTCATATCATACAAAGGCATGTGATGGAATGTTACACTTAAAACAACAAAGACAGTATGTGCCAAATAGCAGCTATTAAGGCTAAGTGTCTTTTATTTAAAAATGCACCTAGGAATGTTAGAAGAAATGCCTAAGAATATTTATTAAACCTTTTATTATTATTTATAATAAATCTTGGATTGCTGAGATAGATCCTGTACATCGAATGGAAGTAAGAGTCATGTCAGTACTTTGCTTGCAAATGGTGGATGTTGTTTAAGGATTTCTCCAAGGCTTTTGATATGGTTTCCCACAGCCTCCTCCTAGAGAAACTGATGCATTACAATCTAGACAAGTGGTCTGTGTGGTGAGTGGGGAACTAGTTGACTGGCTGCACCCAGAGGGGGGGGGGTGGTAAATAGCTCCTTTTCAAACTGGCAACCTGTCATAAGTGGGGTCCCCTAGGGATTGATAGTGAGCCCAACGCTGTCTTCATAAGTGATGTGGATGGTGGGATGAAGTGTACCCTGATGAAGTTTGCTGATGATACCAAACTGAGTGGGGAAGTGGATACTTTAGAAGGGAAGCCACCCTGCAGGAAGACCTGCATAGGCTGGAAGAGTGGGCTAACAGGAACCCTATGAAGTTTGACAAGGACAAGCGTAAGGTCTTGCACCTGGAAAAATGTAATCCAGGAGGGCAGCACAGGCTGGGATCTACCCAGCTGGGGAGCAGCTCTGTGGAAAGGGACCTGGTGATCCTGATGGACAGCAAGTTCAACATGAGTGAACAGTGTTCTGCTGCGGCAAAGAAAACCAACAGGATGCTGGGTTGGATCAGCAAGGGCATCACCAGCAGAGATAAAGTAGTCATTATCCCACTCTATTCAGTGCTTCTCAGGCCACACCTGGAATACTGTGTTGAGTTTTGGTCCCTGCTATGCAAAAAAGATGTGGACAGTCTGGAGAGTGTTCAGAGAAGGGCCACAAAGATCATCAAAGGACTGGGAAGCCTGCCATACGAGGAAAGGCTGAGAGAACAAGGTTTGTTCAGCCTTAAGAAAAGAAGGGTTAGGGGAGACCTTATCACCATGTTCCAGTTTTTAAAGGGTGGCTACAAAGAAGATGGAGACTCCCTTTTTTCAAGGAGTCACATGGAAAAGATGTGGGATAATAGGTACAAGTTAAACCTGGGGAGATTCCAATGGGGCACAAGACGAAAATTTTTTACAATCAGAACAATCAGCCATTGGAATAATCTCCCCTGGGAAGTGGTGGATTCCCCAACATTGGACACTTTTAAGATTCAGCCAGACAGAGTGCTGAGCCATCTTGTCTAGACCGTGCTTTTGCCAAGAAAGGTTGAACCAGATGATCCCTGAGGTTCCTTCCAACCTGGTATTCTATAATTCTATAATAAATATGGTTGTCTAAGTAAATATAAGCCTGTCTGCCTGACATCAATCTTGTGAAAAACAATGGAACATCAGATAGGGAAATTGATTAATAAAGAATAGAGGGTAGTATATTTAATGTCATCTAACATGGTTTATGCACAAAAGAATTTGTCAAAATAACGAGATAGTCATTTTTTATACTAGAGGTACAAGGTTAGTCTCATAAATTGCTAGATTTCAGTAGAGAATTTGATTATATTCTACATACCATTAGGATTAAGAAATCACACAACACAAAATCTGGATGCCAGTCATTAAATTAATTAAAAATTAGCTAATAGACAAGTCTCAAATGTAATTTTAAACTGAGAACCATTAAGAGTACGTGTGTTTTATTTGATGGTTTTCCAAGGTTAAGTTCCAGATTCCATGCAAGCTAATATTTTTTGACAACAACCAAGAAAAAAATAAAAACAAAACCAATCAGATGTGCACATGAAAAATGCTGAGGAATTAATAAATAAAAAAGGGAAAGATGACTAAAACAAATCCATTCTGAACTGCTTGGTAAACTTGGCAAGGATATTTTTATCTGGCAATGAATAAGGCAGGTTCTGCTAAAGGTGTATGACACTATTCCTGAAAACAGTTGCTGTGCATGAGATGAGGTTTGTAGTCAACTGACTTTGGAATATCCATAGAACAATGGCTAAAACTGTATTTTCCTCTTGTACGAAAAGGAAGCTGATGGAGGTGGACTGAATTAAAAACACACAAAAAAGCTGAAATTCCAGTTCACAAAACAGTTAAATCTAAATCCTTGCTCTTCAGCTACTGCACATGTAGCCCAGACCTCCCAGTATCATCCTTGGGGAGGGAGGGAGGGAGGGTGGGAAGAGAGAAAAATGCTGCATCTACAATTAAATGTTCCATTTCTTTTTTCAGTTCTTGGCCCACCATGATCCAACCTGAGATCCACCAGCTTCCTTCTGGAATTTTTGCATATAAATATCCTCCCTATGGAAACTTAGGGAGAAGGAGAAAGACAGGTGGAAGGGGAGGCTAGTGCACCGCTGTGCAATACCCCAGCCTTTCCAGTACAGCCAGTGATACACTGGTTAAGACCTTCGTTTGTAGTGAAGTGAACTTGTTCCATTTTTTTTCAAGTTTGCCTAACTGGATTATTTATTCATTGCATAGTTTATTACAAATATTTAAATCTTGACTTTCCATACCTCCAGTGATTCTGTATCCATACTGTTTTGTTGCTATTTACCTTTGCATTTTGATTGTCTCAGGAAAGCGAGTTGTATGAGGAAGAACAGACCCAGAGAAAGGTGATACATAATTTTACACTGGCAGGTTAATAAAAGGTAAAGTACCACCTGAAGTTTTTCAGTTCTCTAGTATGTGTAAAATTGGAGGTTCAGCATGTCAGAATGCTCTTTCTATCATCAAACTTGATTCTTCAGTGTAAGTGTTGTACATTTATTTCATCCTCCCAAAAGACATATTTCCTTAACAGGATTATGTCACTGTGCACAAGAAATGCAGGTAGTTTGTGGATCATTAATGCAACTGTCCTCAGAACTACCTGAGTGAATCCTTTCATTATTCCCATTAACCATCCATTAGTGAATTACAGGGAACTCGTCAGCTATTTCAAGAGTCTCTCTCTACACACACACACACACCACCAACAACAACAACAAAAAGTGTATTGCCTGTCTTCATATTTCTCATCTGGCTCCCCTCCTCTGTGGTAAAATCTCTTAATACACCTTCTGAGAGTGGGCATAGATAGCCACCACCTTGCAAACACAGAGGACTGAGAAGGACTTGCTGAGCCTTTATATCTGATTTTCTGCTACTGAAAACAAGACATTACATCATGTGTTTCTAATATTCAAATTAAAATACCTTTGTTTTCCTTGTTTTGTCCTTATGACTGCTATTGAAAACTTCCTATTGAATACCATGTGTCAATTTTCTCTAGCATCTCACATAATCACAGAATGGTTGCGATTGGAAGGGACCTCTAGAGATCACCTGGTCCAAACCCCTGCTAAAGCAAGTTCAGGTTGCACAGGATTGCATCCAGGTGGGTTTTGATTATCTCCAGAGAAAGAGACTCCACAATGTCCCTGGGCAGCTGTTCCAGTGCTCTGTCACTCTCAAAAGTAAAGATGTTTTCCCTTATATTCAGATGGAACCTCCTCTTTCAGTCAGTGCCCTTTACCCCTTATCCTGTAGCTGGGTGCCACTGAAGAGAGCCTGGTCTCAAGGCTTTGCGTTCTTTATCTGCCAGGCTAAATGTATTCACAGTTAGTTTATATCCATCTGTTCTTCTGCTGACACCATCTCCTGAGTTAAATAATGCTTGAAGTCTGGAGTTTTACCTTTACCTTATATTTACAGACCACAGCATGTCTTTCCTTCTCTTTACAGTTCAGTGCAGTCAGCAGGCTAAATAAACCTAACTCTATTTATCTTCTCCCTTAAAAAACTCCTCCACTTCTTTTAATATATTTCTAGGACTCCTATTCCCTCATGCCACTCTAAATGCACCTTTCTTGGAGGCAGGTGGCCAGAACTGAACATTGCTTTCCAAAGGAGGTCCAATAATTGCACAGCATCGTGGCATTAGGTGTCTCTGTTCTCAGTTTCCCTTATATATCCCAGAACTAATTTAAATTCTTTAACAATTACATCAGACCAACAACTCATATCTATACTGTTTGGCTAGTAAACAAAGATTTTTCTCATCTGCGTCTAATTCTAGCACACCACACACACACACACACAGAGCACCTTGCTCAACCCCTGTTACTATTATTCCCTAAAAGCAGGAGTCCACACTTTGTTCTATTAAATTTAATCTTATTTCTGTTGTTCATGTTCTCAAGACATTGCAGCGTTTCATTGCATAAATCACAGTCCTCTGCTCTATTGAAAATGCTTCCCAACTCTGAGTTATCGTTAAATTTTTTTAGCAAACTGTAACTTTATGTGACACCCACTCTGCCACAATAATTAAAGTGTTCTACTTTCTTTACAGCTAGTGTTGTTGTGTACTGAACTAAAACATACATGCATTTCTGTAAGAAAAAGCACACCAATCAAAAAATATCCAGGTTCTTAATGACTCATATCTGGGTGAAATTCCAAGTTTCAGTGCATAAGTACAACTTAACCTTGCACTAGCATATTACTGCAAGTGTAAAACACACAATATTGTCTTGTTTCATTTCAGTTTCAGGACAAAAAAATAGGTTTACAATGCTATAAAAGCTGAACCTTTAAATGTTTTCATCCTACCCATGCACTGAAGCAAAAAATAGCCTTTTCAGTATATTTTCTCACTAAAGGATACTGACTGCCACAGGGAATTAACCTACCTAATGCATTCAGAAACTACTTGCAAATTCTGTGTCATACAATTTGCTTATATTTTGGACAATACAAGTAAAGGAAAGATGGGGGGAGAAGGGAAAGACATTTCCACCTGGATGTCACATGAAAGTTGCCTCTTTCTTTTTTTGCTATGAGTTCAAGTATCTCCCTCTTGAGGGTTAATACTCATTATGAAATTTGTTGTGAGTTTCCAAATGCATGTGACATTTGGTTTCAGTTTGTTCTTTCTGCTGATAAAGAAAGCACTTACCCTTGAAGTTAAGGATGAATAGGATTTGAAGTCCTTGTGCTATAGAACAAAACCTAAATAAAGGGATAGTTGTGGTGCAGCTTGACAGAATGATACTGGGATCTAATTCTTATTCATCATAAGACAAAACATCTTTTAGTTATTCTTGTCTTTGACTCTACCTCTTGGACTTCCTTATAAAAGATGAAACACATCCTCCTTTTTATACCCAGCTATACAATAGGTGTCCTAGTTTAAAAGAGAACAGACAATGAACCAAGAGAACTGGGAGGCTGACAGCAGGGAAGTCCATCACCCTAAAGGCAAAACACACTGAGTTTTTTATTAAAGTATGTCATGGACATGCTAAAAGGTATTTACAGCCCTTGGTCACAGTGTTTTAAAAACACCTGCTGTATCAAAATGTTTCTGAAGAGAGATGGACTACACTAACATGTGGAAAATCGATCTTCTATTCCTCTTCCCTTTGTCTATTCCTGTCAACCATACGTTTCAGAAAGCAGTTATGCTTATGAAAGTAGAATACATTTAACATTGTGGTCTTTGTGCGCCTACGTTGTGACTGACAGTCACCGATGTGGGACTTCACATGCACAGATTTAAATATCCAAGTCATGCAGTACAATTTTTGGCTGCTGTTGCCACGTATCTAGATTGTCTCAATATAATGAAGTAAATAATTTCTTTTGAGAAAATGTTCATTTTCTGGAAAGGAGCTATTCAAAGACTTCATCCCCGGAAACTGTGAGGGCACTGTACCACAGAAACTAAATATGTCCCAGGCTCAAACTATCATACTTGTGATACATCACAGAAAACATTCAAACTAGCAACACTGCCCATGAATGAGTAATTGTCAAGGTGTTGTATAGGAATCCCATGAGATTTAAGTATTTGCTTTCCCCTAAAAGTACTGATAGCTAGTTTTTGAAAGATTAACACTATATTTATTGTATTGTTGAGGGCTTTTTTCTTTTTTTTTTCTTTTTTCTACTTATTATGTGTTCTAACATTTTATATACCTTTTGATTGCTGCTAGAGTATCCACAACATGGAAGAGCTGTCCAGATCTAGGAGCAAGTTGACAGATAAGATATTGGGTCAAAGAGAGTACAAATACTTTTCACTGTTAAAAACTCCTTTTTTTGATGTTCATGGCACAGCTTTCTTGGCTGACTGATGAACTATGAAAAGGACACTGCATGGCTGATACACAGCTGCCAAGTTATCCATATGTGTTCAGCAGTTATACAAACAACAAAAAAACTTTTCCACAAAGATGCACAGCATCAGATGTGTGAAGAGGGTGAGACTGGCCATATTTGATATAATGCTTTTGTGAATATTGATTTATTGCCAACTAAGAAGATCACCACCGAGAACAAAGAACAAACCCTTCTGGAATACATCTACTCAGGCATTTTGAAATAGTGCATCACAAAACTGATTCTTCCTTTCTTGCATGAGAACTTCTCCAATAACTCTCTTTGCCATCCAGCATGGACACCTACATATTATTTTTCCTGTTTCTAAGGATCACAAGTGCTCCTCTCTGATACAGTTGTGAATAGGATATTTTGGTGTGCCTTGACATGCTTCACTAATCCACAAATAAATAATCAGTCGCAACAAATTTTCTCCTGTGTCATATCAACATTTGATGTGGCACAAATATAGCAATACGCCTGCAGAAACTTCATGCTTAAAGAGAATACATGTTTCAAACAAAAAGCATAATCTCATTTATATTTTAGTGGGAAAGAATTTAAGCACAGGTAAAATAAACAATTAAAAAGCAGAGACGAACAAATTCACAGACAGAACAGAAATAGAACTATAGGACTTTCTCCACTACCAAAATTTTAATCCATAACGTATTCAGCAGATTAGCTATTCCACTGTTTCTTGAATAAAGTTGCCATATGACAGTGTGGACTTTATACAGCTGCCTAAACTGAAGTGCCTAATGCCATCCTAGGGTATCCCACTTCATTTCCATCTGCCCCTCCAGAATCACATGAATCTTCCACAGGCCCTGTGCCACAACTTACTGCCCCAAGCTGATGTGTCAGGTGCTCGAGCATGTACACAGTGACCCTAAGTATCCACACTAGGCAACAAAACCCCATTCTGCACCTCTGTCCCACAGCTGGATGTCTAAATTTAGATACCCACATTCTCAACTTGAATCCTACCCATAGGAGTTGAATTTAGTTGCACACACAAGCCATTTGGGATATCTTAGGTTACCAGAGACACAGTACCAGCTGATATCATACAGGACTTGAGGAGATCTGTGCCTTCCTGGAGTAGCCCTAAAATGCCCTCTGGGACACTTCAGCAGCTCAAATAGCACTCAACACCTTTTGTTGACGTGCAAATCAAGCCCATTAGTGTCTCCAGGCTTTTCCAATGTATCTAAGTGGCTTTCAGCAGGGCTGTACTTTGCAGATATTTATAAACAGCAAATGAGTAAAGCTTGCAATAATACATAAAGGGGATCATATTAGTTGAGCAACAGGCTGGCCCTTTCTTGCTTATGTTATTTACAGAGGATTTAGCTGGTTTTGTCATTTTCTGCTGTGCTACAGACCATACAAACAAAGCCTTTAAAGTTCAAATGCAGAAATTTGGCCACAGCTACAAATAACAAATTGACTAGTCTAAGCAGTGAAATGTTAATTGGTGTCTGAGAGATTCAGTTCACAATGAAAGAGTGCACAATGCTTAATCCTTGCCAAATTAGGAATTTTTAGCAGATATGAGTATCAAAAGATTGAGTATATGGGGCCATTTCATACATAACATAATCAAAGAGTCACCAACAGCCTTGCCTGCAGAGAGAGATCTGTGTACCCACGGCTGCCATACCTGGTTGTTGTGGGTTTCTTTTTCTTTGAGGCAGGGACCTGACAGCTGTATTTGGTAAAAGCACAATCCTTCTTCAGCTTCAGTTCTGCGCATTATTTATTCATTTCTCAAATGCCCAATCTAGAAGCGTTTACCATTACACACTACCATGAGCAGTAGCCTGGTAAGAATAGCCCTCTTGCAATTTATATTTGATCTTCCATAGTGATTCAATATAAAAAGCTAACTGCTGAGATTAAAACATCAAACTGACCTGAACTATCCACTCTTTCCTGTGAGCTGAAGTTATTTAGAGAAAAAAAGGAGTAGCTAGACCAAATTTTCTCAGCCTTTGTAAAGAGAAGATGGAAGCAGGATGCAAGGAAGAGAAAGTACATGCAGCCCATGCCTTTTGTGAACTCTGCCTTGAGCCGGATTCAAGTTGTGTAGAAAGTGCTTGACTCAGGGGGGAGCGAGTTGCAACTATTTCAAGTTAGAAAATGGAAATGAGAAGTAAAAAAACTGTAACGCTCTTGCTGTTTTTCATCTGAGGAGTTACACCAACTGCCTGCCTCAAACACAATTCAAGCCATTTGAAGTCTGAAAGAATGTCCCTATACCCAGCAGAGTTTCCAGAGGCGTGTAAATGTCTTAGACATAGTTTTTACATACATACACATCTGCACATTTGTTGCTAATCAGTGGGTTCAGATTTTGCATGAGACCACACTTTCCACACATCCAGCATGAAGTCTCCCTGCCAGCTCACAGGTAGGGGCAGATACATCTTGGTCTCAATACCTGCAAACAGTTGTGTTTGGGATCTGGTGCTGCAGACCTAGATTAGCAGCCCTGGATGTGGGGCCTCTCCATATCTGGGACTGGACCCCTGGGAAAAGGTAACGTGTTACAGAACTGTGTAATTTTGTGGGTTTAATGTGTGCTCCTGTTCTCCTGCATAGGTAACAGAGGTTTATCACACTCTGCTGACTTCGTGTTGTCTCTGCAGAATAATTACACCACAGTACCAAGTGCAGGACCAGCCGGGAGACAACCAGCACAAAACACTAAGCAGCAGGTTTCATCTGTCATCCTGTGTTCACCCGATTCATAAAGCTGAGCCTGCTCTGGACAGGGCTGCAATGCAAAAAGTGAAACTGCCTCCAGCTATGCAGAGGCTTGAACACTTCAGAAGCGAGTGGATTGTGTGGCTGCTTCAGCCTAAACACCCTGACCACCCCTCTGTATAATAACCCTGTAGGAAACCATTTTCCATCACAAATGCTTAAGCCGATACATTGTTGCCAAATCTGATGCTACAAGCAAGTAATTTTATTGCATTATGGATGGCTTTTCGTTTTCTAGTATGTGGGCAAGATTTGGGGTTGGCTGTATGAAAAATGGTTTAAATCTGAGGGATAAACAGATGTTTCAGATAATTGGCAATTAAATAATTCATAATGTTGACATGTTGCCATCAGGTTTCCAGATTAAGAGGAGTCCTTTTCCCTACTCAAGCAATACTAGCCACTCTGGCAACTCCTGTTCTGGAACATTTAATACAAAAGGAAGTGCCCTTCTGCTCTTCACACATTAACAAAAAAAAATAGGTAAAGAAACTCTTCATGTCCCAGCCAATCATGATTAAAAGATGTGCATAAATATGTTTCCCCTTGCTACATCTATACCGCTCACCACACTCGTTTTCAAGTGACATCTGCTCCAGTGGATGCAATGTGCTGCTAAAGGGCAAGCAAGCTAGTGAACTATTACCCAGTACCTGTTTACTACCAGTGAAAATGCAAGGTATCCCAAACTTACATTTTATGGTCTGTATCATGTGAATAAATCAGAAAACAGTGATACTCAAAGATACTTACATTGCCTACATAACAGCTCATTAAGATTCCTTTCCACCTCAGTGGCAGAGCTGTGACACTTAAACCAGAGCTCTATCAGATCCTCCAGACTGATATCATTTCAATCAGAACGCGAATTTCATGACTGCAGAAGGTCATCAAGTCAAATACTGTGTCTGATTTTTAAAAGGGTTGGATAATTTTATGACCATTAATAACATTTGCAGTTCTGAATGCTAAGACAAGGTAATCAAATGTCATGCTTCGGCGTGTAGGCTGATTGCCATATAGGTCAGGAAGAATATTTTTGCCAATGTACATCATTGCATAAAATAAACTCACAAATAAAGTTCAACAAGTGAAAACCTTAATATCAGAAAACTTCAGCTTCTCTCTTTAAGTGTTGTTTCTGTCTGGGTGCTACATAAAACAAAGGAGTTGTTAAGGATCAAACAGTCTTAAAAAAGAACTCAAGCAGATCCAGTATCTCTGAAAAGAATCAGGTGTGAATCTACTTCACTGTGATTTTAGGTGTTTTGCAAGTTCCAAAGATTACATTTCTAGCTCCCTTTTGAAATGCTTCTTAGCACAGAATGACAGAAAATTAAGGCTGAATGGGATCTCGGGAGGCCAGCCAGTTCACCTCTGTTACCTAAGGCTCGATCAGTTAAATCTATATCTGGCAGATGTTTATCTAATCTCTCTTTAGACTTCCAGCAATGGACTTTCCACAGACAAATTTTTCCAGAATTAGAATTTATGTTATTCTTAACACCTGACTTGAATCTTTCTTCCTTTTCTTTGAAGCAAACAACTAATTGAGAGGCAGTGATTATTACAATAGAGGAAAGCTTTTAGGAAGAAGAAAATAAATATGATAAATTACATGATAAATACAACATATATATGATATTATGTAAGTACAAAATGCTGTTAAAACTAAATATTATGTCTGCTTTTTGTATTGACTGCAAAGGTTTTGCCCTTTCTGGTCCTAGCAAGGCCACCAGGGGCCTTATCACACCCGAGGTATCACACACTACCTGAAACTAGTAGTTTGTGGCTAAAGGAGTTCATTCACAGGTCTGTTTGCTAAGGTACATCTCCAAATACTATCATAATAACAATGATTTATTTTATTTAGACCATCTCCACACACTTTCTATTTCTCAGCTTTGTCAGAGCCCTCTCCACAGATTTACAAACTTTATCTTTAAAATCTACAAATCTGCCCCAAAAAAGCAAGTTTTTATGATGTATCATACAGGAACCGCAAAAATATCTCCTTTTTCATTAACAATAATACGTAAAAGATTTAGCATTAAACTAACCTGTATGGAAATTAGATTTCCATACCAAGGAAGTCTGAGGGTATTTACAGAGCAGCACAAGGCAGGCATGTTTTGCACATGATGATAAAAACTTGTCACTGTTTAACCTGATAATAAGTTTAAAAGACCTTCAGAAATGAAGACAGGTAAAAGGGGCACCAAAGAAGATGGTTTAGGTCTGGACAGAAGAGTTATGCCTACCTTTCTAAGACCCTGTATCTGACAGTGACTTAGACTCTGATAGGTTGTCTGTCTGAAAATACGGCTCATTGATCTATGTTTTGTTTACCTTTTAGGTTTAGTCCACAAATTCCTGAAGGTCACTTTAACAAAAGCAATAAAAATTATTATTATTTATTATTATTATTATTATTTATTATTATTATTATTATTATTATTTAAAAGCCACAGGAAGGTATTTTCCCTCCTTCTTTCTTTCTAATTGCTTTTCTCTTAAATTTATCAGAAATAAAAATTATATTTGAAAACCTGCTGATGGATTATTTTGCTGTACATATCTTGTAAGTATTTAAAATTAGATGTGTCAAATACATATTATTTTTATAAACAGAAAAATTCTTCTTTTAAAAACATTAATTTTATATAAATTTTCCTGTACAGCTAGATGAACTGAATGAAAAACAAGGCAAAACTGTTTGCCACATTTTTTTTATTATTATTTACATTCTTTTTCCTAAGTTTTATGTATGTGTTTGTGTTTCTGTGTGTATCTCTTTGCAGTGTCAAAAGTGGGAAAATAAGGTTTGGAAAGTTGTTTTTTTTAACTGATACCAATAAATTTATGAAACTATAAAATACAGATTGTTATTTTAAGATGAAGAATAGACAGGCAAGGCACTCAAGCATCAATAATTTTAATGTATAATTCTAATGTGCAATGAATAGCCTCCAGGTCTTTGTGTCTTTTTTTTTTACCTACTTCTCTTTAGAATGCGGGGGGTGGGGGGAGTGGGGAGCTTTTCTGCTGCTCTAAACCTGCTAAAGGTTTGAGTAAATATTGAAGGGCCTGTCCAATCAACATAGCAGAGTATAATATGGGGAGAGCAGAATGATGTAGTCCTGCAGCTAAAAGCAGGAGTCACAGAAACACCGAGGCAAGGATTTTAGCTTAGGTCTAGCCATGCGACAGCATGTTTGCATGGGTTTCAATGCCCGAGAACCCAGCTTCAACTCACTTGATGCAGCAGACAAGTACCTCTGTTACCTTCTTTTTTTAACAAAATAATCCACAGATTTTGAATGCACAGAACCAGGTTCTTCACTGTTCTTTGAGAACAAGAGACTGGCAAACAGTTTATGCTCAATCATTCCAAAGTTAAAAGAATAAAGAATGCTCTTTAATTTTTTCTTCTAAATGGAAGATGTTGCATTTACGTAAAAGGGTGGAAACCTGCCTGGAAAGTATCTTAATCCTTATTATTTGGTTGCCTTTATTTTATCCCTTCAAAGGTCAAGCCAAGATTATTTGTGAATTATTTCCTTTGGAAGTATCTGTGAAGTTCAGGATATATAAAATGGAACGTATTGACTATGAAACCTGGCTATCAAGCTGAGGACATTCAAAAATACTTTTTGTGTGTGAGTGTTGTCAGTTAGCTGTGGTGCTAGAAGATCAGACAGCCAAATTAGAGCAACTGCTTGATTTTCTTGTGAAGATCGATGAATATGACAGAATAATAGATGACATATGGTTAGTATCAAATGCAAAGGGAGCAATGACATCAGGAGAGATGTACAAGCTGTGAATGCACATCAAAAAGATTACTTTTGAGGCATGATGCAAAAGAGGAAGGCAGCAGAAAAGGCACTAAGTAAATGCCTGCAAAAGAAGCAAGGGTGAGGGGAGTACTCAGATAAGGAGATTGGAATAATAGTTTTCTAGAAATATAAATATCGGTGTGGCTTTTACTTGATGGGATGTGACCAAAAAACACTGTAATGTTTGCAGCTGTGGTTAGAGCGCTGAAATGATTTGGTGGCTGAATTCCAGATGTCATTTGTTATTCACTGTAGTTGCCAGGACACAGAGCATGATGTAGAGAAGCAAGCAGATGAAAGGAGTAAGACCAAGATCTCAAAGACATTAGTTTGACAGCATGTCATCCAGATGATTTTGCGATGCTGCAGTGAGACCATGGGTGGGATCCATCTTGCATAGCTGAGTGCTGTCAGTCTCAGGCGTTTCCAGAGGATGAATGATCTGACCTTCCCATGTTCTGCTATGAGGATTAGTTCAGTAGCTCTCTGCAAGTGGGTCTCTCCCTGCATTGACTAGAAAGGGAGCTTCAGGTGTCTGACTCAGTCTTTTGGGCCTAACTTTTCGATTCCCAAGTTAAGTCAGATGAGCTCCATGCAGGACTTTGGCCAAAGTGTTCAACTTGGTAAAGGCAGTCAAATCAATCCAGGATTATTTAGTTCTGAAGTGGCTGAAAAGCTGTGCTTTATCTCCTGGCAGAACTCACAGCATGCAACAGGGCAAATGCTTGCTGGTAGGGATGGTAAGTACAGAGTGGGTGGTTAAAAACACATGCAAAAAGTGAAAGCATCCCTGAGATTGGAGGAAGGATATTAGATTCAGGATACTAAAAGTACCTGATAAAAAGTCAACATATTCTTGCAGTGAAAATACCATGCAGCTCATAGAAAAATGAAGTTACATGGAGATTATATGTAGCATGAAAGAAAAAACTGTACAATTTTATCTGACAATAGAGGCAGTTTAGGTGCAATTTATAGCCAAATAGGGAGTCAAATGGGTTTTGGCAAGGAACCTTTAGTGAGGTTAGAAAAAGTAGATCATGGCAACCTTTTAGAGATAAGAGACACCTCCTGAACAAGGCAGAAACATGAAGCATTTTAATTACTCTGATATTGATTAGGATAACAGGAATGCAATTATAAAGAAGATGTTCTTAAAAGTTACACATTCTTAGTACAGCCTTGTTTTGTTTCCAGTAATTCCTTGAACAGGTTTTGTAGTTCAAGGCTATTCCACACCTGATCCTAAGAAACAAGGTAAATGTAAGAAATCACATTTAAGTTACAGAGCATCCTGGATCTACTTATCAGCTTATCATTGAGTTTGAAATACTCATGAGAGAATGCTGTGTACTAAAAGTGTTTTGACTTTGAGAAAGAGGACAGTGAAAGAAAGCTACATGCTCTGAGGAATGTTGATTGGAATTCTATAATGTATGAGAAATCTCCTGAAGAAGAGGAGGAAATATAATATTTAAGAAACAACTGATGAGAAGGTAATTGAAATTCATCTCAAGCAAATAGCTGTTCTTCTGAATACAGGAGTAGAATGCCAACCAAATTAAATGAAAGTACAACAGAATAATAAGTCTAACTCAAAACTAAAAATTGGAGTATGTTCCTTTTCAAATCTTCCAGTTCAATTATACCCCTAAAAGTGACTGTATTTTTCTACCACCTATAGAGAAAACCTAAGATAAATAGACCTAAGATAGAAGAACACATTGCCAACAACTAAAAGCAGATTAAAGCATCACACCTCTTGTGCATAATTTAATTGAGAAAATGTCATCAGTGAATTGTCTAATATTCCAGTCCTTTTTATGTCACTGTTAAAATTCCTGATCTTCATTAAAAGCAAACCAAGGAAAAACTTCAGCCATGAAATCCTATGATCTTTACAATTAACAGTTGGTTTTCTGCTCTTCTCAGACTATGCAACCGGTCTGGGTGCAGCAATTTGCAGCCAGTGACCTCCTGACCGTCTAGATCAGGGACAAAAAGCTTTCGCTGAGTATAACAAGGATTTCTGTGCATGAACACGTCTGGAAAAGCAGCCCCTAACAAAGATATTCTGTACAGAGATCTCCTCTTCAAGGTTTAGTAAACAAAGAAGTCTTCATCTGCAATGTACACTTTAATACTTTGAAGACCTGGCCAAATACTGGCTCAAGGTCCTCCTTAGGGACTTTACCTTAGTTCCTCTGACAGGTCCTAGGTCAGAAAAGCCATAATCAACCATCATATCCAAAAAGGATTAATTGTACTTTTGTTTGGACAAAACGATTGGTGTCCTGTAGATCAGATTTAGCAGGAAGTCAGAAGAGATTTAGGAGCCTTTTCCACTTAAAGATCGATGTTGGTGCCAGAGAGAAGGGAGCTTTTCAGCATGCTAATGCTTTCTGGTTTTGCAGAAGAAGGAGTTGCTGGAAGAAGTTTCAAAGGATTAATGCTATCCCCAGCACTCAGCACGAGCACTTGTATTATATACAAATGCTTACACTGAATAAAATGATTGCTGTGCTTTGACCCATCAGTGTCAGCAGGACTCCTAGTGTTAAAGGCATTACAGATCCCATAAAATCTGTGCTGTCTCTAGACTCATGAAAGCTCCAACTCTGGCTGAAGTTTCACTTAATGCTATGGAGCCCTTACATCTAAGAAAGCCTGCAGCTGTCTAATTCAACTGATATGGATCATTCCAGTAGAATTTTCTAAGAAATAGAATAATTGAGGACAGTTTCCTTCTTACAGCTATGGTAATCACTGAGATTTCATTTATATGAGCCCTTGTTTCGCAATTAATACATAAACTCAGTCAGTTGGTCTACATACATCTTGGTCAACATCTCAGCAGGGTACGGATCTCCATGGCAATGAAATCTCTCCGCCAGTAAAGAAAGAGGAATCTGCAAAATTTTCTCAGCTATTCCTAATAGATCTGTAATACTGTCAGATCAGATGTGAGACTAAGGTCTTTCAGAGAGGTAAAGTCAGCCAAACACACTTCTGTATTCCCGCTGTCTTTATATTTTTGAAATGATGGAGTTCTGGCTGGCTATATGGCATTAGCTGGTCCTGTTCGGCAAGTCACCTGACTTCTCCTTCTGCAAACCAGATGCAAAAAAATAACTCATAAAGAGTTAACTTCATTAGTTTGGTAGCCTTCTTTACAAATGATCCTGTTCAGAATAATCTTCCCACAATTTGGAAGCATGTTTATGATATTGTATAATTAATATTTCTCTGCTTTCTCCATAATCTTTAACATTCTACTGTCATATTTACCCTTTTCACAACATCTCATCCATGGCTCTGAGGCATCCTCATAGTAATAAATCAACTAATTTACCACTTCCAGGTGGTGAATTTGTACTTGATAGTACCTACATGCACGACCTTGCATGATATACAATTAAATTTCATCCCACTTTGTAATTCTATCCTCAAAGACATCGAGTTCTTCCTGTGCTAATAGACAAGCCTTTTGAATTACAGTTGCTCCCAGCTTTGTGTCTTCACATTCCTCCCCACATTTTTTAAGAAACAAAATCAACATTTACACCAGTTCTCAAGTCCCTTTGAGGATCTCCGTTGACAACTTCCTTTCAAACCAGGATTTTCACTTCCTAGCATGATCCCATGTTGTTTAACTTTTGGCCATTTTGTTCACTCTCACATAATTACAGCCATCTTCTCAACGTGAATTAATATTTTCCCATCTGGCATATCTGTTTCTTTTAGAAGATGAAAGAGTTTCTTTTGATTTTTTTTCCCCTTCTGGGAACATATACCACCTTATCAAAAAGTGTTTTACGCTTGCTTGGCATTCACATTTGCTCAATTTTTCTTATCCTTCACAAGTTGTTTTGGCATATTGTGGATTTCTCACTGAATAGACTCATTATCTGAATCTTCATTTTCTAATTTTATGTGCCAGTTTTCACAGCTAATCTGTTAGTAAGATCACCCAATTTATTGTATTCATTTATTTGAATTAAATGTTGCCATTTTTATTTCCACACTTTATTCTCACAGGTCATCCTGGTTGACCCTAATTTTTGTCATCTATGTTAATACTCAGGTAAATTAGGTTACAGATGGTTTTAATGTTAGTTATGTGGTGTCCACCCAATATAAATATTACACTTCTCCCCCACTCCCTTTTTTAAACAACTAGTCAACGTTTCTTTTCATTTCTTTCACAACTTCTAAAAGTTCAGTTTGAATTTTGGCAAATCTTACATTTCAGGATTTCTAAGCTGTAGCTTTCTTTGCTGATTATATTATTTTTCTATCTTTCTTAATTCTTAGCTAATCACCAAAGTCCTATCTGTAGCACTTGTTTACCGCCTTATGTCCGGAAATCATGTCCAAAATCTATGTTAAAAGAATAGATGAAGTGCCCTTACAATTTCAAATAATTTTTCAACCACTGATATTTTTTAAAAAGTCAAGAATTTCCTAAGGTCAGGTGTAGTTTAGTCTAGCTGACTTCACTATACATTTTCCTCCATTTGCCAAAGCTGGTTCTTCAGAAAAGAAACAGTTCAATTTTTCTTTCTATTTGGTGTGAACTGAGTCTGCTTTAGATCTAATTTTTTTCTCTCCAAATGTGTTTGATCGAAAATCAAATTTGTATTACTACATGAATTTTAGTTTATTTGTCTACTTGTCCAGTCTGAGCATAGCCATCCATATTTTATTTCTAATGCTCAGGCAATAGAACTTGTTTTGAAATTCATGCAGGTCATATTTTGATACCTTAGCAGTTTATGTTGTCAACTATTTCCACTTTACTATCTTTACACATCATCAATACACTGTATTATTATACAACTTCCCCTCTTACCTGTGTTTTTTCTCCTAAAACACATACCTTCATTTTACTCAGAATAATTATTGCACTGTATTTCTAACTGCTATTGCTTATTATCTACCCAGCATGTGAGTAATTCTGTCTGGTCTGGTTTGTTGCCTTGGCTCTTTACATTATAGTTCAAACATTTGAATTGTTTCTTGTTTCCACCTTCACTTTCACTCCTTTAGATAAAAAATTATTTTTTGTGAGTAAATACCTTGAAGCTGCTAATGGAGAGGTAACATTTGAGGAAATCTTGAAGCCCTCCAGGCACCAGAACAGTTCCCAAATTTTAATTGAAAAAAGATTAATGTGGGGCTGTGCTACCCTCCTGCAATACCACATCCTTATAGAACACTGGTCCTGTGAGCAATTTTCTTCAGGAAAAAAAAAAAAAAAGAAATCACATTAAACAGTGGGTGTCCAAAGTAATGGCAATATTTCAGTTCAGATTTTGTGTTAGGTTTTGCATCATGTTCCATCACACAGCACACGTAGTAAGACTCATCATATTCCATCAACTAATTTTGCTAAATGTCAGGCATTTAATAAAGGGAAAGGGCAGAAAGTTGTAAAGGGTTTGCATTGCCTTGTTAATCAGCACTTGAAAAAGTTTTGAAGAACTGAGTGACTTGTTAATTTAATAACTGGTTTCTGGAAGCTATAATGTACGCTGCCTGAAATCCAAGTTTTCTTTTAACAAGCAAAGGACCTCATCTGCTAGCTTTCAAATACTGAAATGTATACTTGTATCTGCCACAATTCTGGTTTGCCTAGCAAATATAAGCAAGCAGCAAAGTCATTTATCAGTACTGACTAGAAGAAACCATCACAGAAACAAACTCTGAGAAGTGTCAGTGCCTCTCATAAAATCACCTCTCCACCTACTCTACAGAACAGGCAAAGTTCAATAGCAGTTCATTATAATAGTTCAACTGGCTATTAAAAAGTATCTCCTTAATAGTAAAGGTATGAGCTGGACTAACAGTTCACCATCACTAGGCAAGTACAGTTGCTGCTTGCCAACTGTTACATGACAGACATAAGAAGTCTAGGAAAACTAATAGATGAAAACATTTACCATCATTCTTTGAAATTAAAAATAACCTCACTTACCTACCATAATTCATAATTCTTTGCGAGTTCTCTCCCAGCATCTAGCCTACAGCATCAAACTCTCCAATGCGTGTACACAGTGGGTAACATTTTTCCAACTGAATAGTTCAATTATCCTCTGTGAGGGTACTCACTTCAGTAAGAACTGTTCAATGGAAGTAAAGGTGGCAGAATCAGACCCTTAGCTTATGTGGAGTTCAGCATCCCTTTACTGTTTACTTCGATTAAATGCATCACCACACATTTTCAAGAGGAAATGCAATTTTCACTAGCAATAACTCAGCAACTTACAGTAAAGGGGTAAAAGCTCTGAGCAGACAGTTCTAGGTGCTGAAGATAGTGCAAGTGATAAAATGATGTATAAAATGACATGATAACAAACACTGACCATATCTCTGATTTTTCTTTAGTAGCAGACAATATCATCATTCACACAGCTGTGAGCCATTCAAGAAGGTATTATCCTGTGAGTTCTGACATCAAAAAACTTATCGCTTGCAGCCTTACAGTAAAGCAGTTTAGTAGGTAATAAAAATGAGCAGGAAATTTCCAGAGTAGTCTGAGTTGACAGCACAGACCAAATTTCCACAAAGTGGTACAGTTATATATAATTTATATCTCTCTGCACCATCTAATCCTCCTGAGAAGATTAATTCTGGCAGAAGGCATGCCATGGGAGGACCAAATACCTTGCCTCAGGGTCTCCAGTAGACATAGACAGTTTTTATTTCTTCCAGAAGTTCCTCAGGAAGCCTGTTGACAAAGACCAAAAAAAGATTTTTATTCTTTTTTTATTGTCATTGCGCAGATCTTCTGGAAGCCCATCTCTATTCCTAACTAAGATGAAGCTTTTGATTTTGTTCTGTCCTTATTTTCCAGTAAACTTTAAGCTAGAGGACCTGATTGTCATTTCAGGACAGGCTAATAGCTAATACAGATAAATAACTCAACAGTAGTGAGTAGTACAGTGAAAAGCATAGCCCATGGACTATGATAAGGGTTCAATTCCACCTGTTCACACTGCTATTATTTCAACATTGCAAGAAGTCAATTAATTAAAATCTAGCTATGAGCAGAAAAATCAATGCTCAATACTCAAATCAACGATATTGTTGAGTGCTGTGTAAATAGCAATCTTGTGCAAACTGCTGTGCCAGAGGTATCCTTGGTGAACTCGGGCCCAAAATCCCCATCTTTTATAATGCTTTCTTTTCATTTCAGATCAATGAGGGAAATAAATCATGGATGATATGGTCTCTTTGGAAGCAGAGACAAAAAAAAATATCCTAAAACACAAAGGCAGGATTCAGCTCTGGACTGTAGACACCCATATGTAGACATTGACACTTTAAATCAGAGGAGCTCCAGGTATCTACGTGGTCACTTTAGCATAAACATCTAGTGGTATCTGAAGCGCTTGTCTCAATCAAGTCTGACCTCCAGCACCCCTCCTCTTTCTTGTAAGGTGCTGTATTGTATGTGGATATTTTGGATGGTTTATGGCACCTGAAAGTGATACGAGACAGACACCTGCATTCAGGAAACCAAACTGAAATCTTAGATGACAGGGTTAGTAGCATCTGCTGGGCCAAACAGCCAGGCTTGGTGCAGTAAATCTCCCTTATCTATAATGAAGCTTTAGTCACACAGGGTAGGCAACATTTGCACAAATAGACATCTGCATTTGAGATGCTCTATGTGCATTTGGACTGGTGAATGGAGGACAGGGTGCAGCATGAGACACTTATGTTTCAGCACTTGCATCAAGCCTCCTCAGCATGTTGATATCTGCAGGTAGATGTCTTAATGTAAGGGTTAAGTCCTACCCCAGGTAACTAGCTTCCTGAGGCACTTCAGCCACATACCTAAGTTAATAAATTACTAACTTCGTTAAAAGTTGTTTTTTCAAGGGTCCATCTCCTTTTCAATCCCCTTTGAGGGGGCAGGTTTTCTGGAAAATCCGTTTTTCCATTCTAAAATACTTTCAACATTAAGTTCATAATCCCTTTATCATCCCTCACTGTACAATTGATATGTTTTTATAGTCCTTTGTGCCACCAGTCTTATTTATCTGTCAAATCTTGAGCTCTTTCAAGAGATCAGTATATCACTTGGTTCTAAATTTGAACTGGACAAATAATGGAAAAATATTTGGAAAAATATATTGTTTGGAAACAAATTGTTGAAAAAACTCTGTTTGCAATATTTGATGACTGATTCACTCTGTCATCACTTCTTTCTTTTATCCATTTAATTTATTTTTTTTTATCTCACACACAAGTAGACACACATAACAGCTCAGTACAAAAAAATCAGCTCTAAAACACAGCTACATGGGCAATGGAAATACAGCTTTCAATATGGCCTTCATACAGCTCCAGCATTCCCAGCTACTTCTTTTAATGAGATCTGTTTGGTCTGGCTTACAACTGCTGAAATATGATCTCAGTCATAGGGACGTAGCTAGCCCTCTTCACTCATCCGTCTTATCCCTCACTCCATGACTATTTAATGTCCTGATTCCCCATGAGGAAAGTGTACACAGCATATTCAGACCTCAGTTCAGAATGGGTTTGTTTCATGACACAGGCTGTATTTCCTGACTTTCACAAAAAGGAGGAAACAATCATTGCAGCAAAATTTATTTTCACATAAATAAGAGGGGAGGGCAAACTACAGAAAATTTACTGTGCTAGTTTATTTCTGATACATATGGATTCTTTGACTCTCCTTACTATTGATTTTTTTCTGTACTTTGAAACTGTTTGCAACTGTGAGTGCTAGCAGATGTTTTTGGCTTTTCTTCACTCCAAAACCAAAATTCAGTCTTGCCTACCATCTGCCCAACAACTCTGGGCACATCAGAGTTCCATCCTTCGCATGACTCTAGAAAGTACCACTGTTACACTAACCAGCTAGGGTGCTTCCCTGCCCTAATCTTTTCCTGGATTTCCTGATAAATATGTCTGATACAATCTCTGTTTCTCATTTCCTCACCGTATTCTTTCATTTTATAAGCATCAGCTTTACTGGGAGTTGGGGGGTGGGCGGTTTCTCAAAGAGAGGTGGTGGGTGGGACTGGGAAATATTTTAATTGTAACTCTACACCTGCTTTTCTGTAAATGACACTGACAACCTGTTTCACTGTGAGTAATTTAGGACTTGAGTCACACTCACCCACAGAGCTTTTTTTTTTTTTTTTCTCTTGCAGAATTTGGCAATTTAAATGTTCCAGCAAGTTCATCTTTTTCAAGAGAAAGCCACCTGGAGACAGATTTTCTACTTAAGCTGTTACCCAAAGCAAAAGCTGGTCAGGACCAATCCACGCATTTTTTGTGTGCAGGAATTTTCAGCAGCCATGGGAACAGTTCCGCGCATTAGGATGGCTCACAGGAACAAGCGTTTACCAGGCTGGGCCCAAAGTACATCATTACTAGCAGTTGTTACCAGCTAACTGACCCAGTGGTGTACATACAACTTCGCACAAGAAACTCTGGAAAACATTTGGACTGCTTATTTAGCATGCCTAGAAGCACCATGAGTGGGGAAGATTGCATTTTAAATGTCACCATCCCTATATATAACATTTGCCTTTATAACAGAGAAACTCAGATTTTTTTCTATTTTTTAAAATAGCTGTAGGTAATACTTCTGGTCTGCATGAATAGGCAGGAAGGCTGTAATTTTGTTAAAATCATTATGTAGTAACATATCCTTGAGAAATTTGATAAGGCCTGACTATGCCACCATAAACATACTAAGTAAAGCCTTTGAATTAACTTCATTTGAAAGAGCTTGCTAAGAGCTAAGGCACATAACGGGATGAAATTGAATTACAGTGGCCTAATAAATTATCAGCCATTAGCTGAATTTCCTTAATTGCCTGTGGGCATGCTTTTAGTCCACCCCAATTGTGAGGTAATAAATGTCAGTGAAAGAGATTTTGGAAGAACATTCAAAGCCTAAATAACAGTGAGGAATCTAAATACTTTGTTGGACCAGTGCCCATGTCCTCAAACAATATTAGAGAGATCAACAAGTGATTTTTCAATTCATGTTTATAATACTATTTGTGATATGTTACTTGATCCTCAGGCAACAAGGTAAAGATAGAAAAGCTGAGGAATGTGAGGGAACAGGAAGTGATACTGTTGAGTCTCAAATTAGGCAGCCCTGAAAATCCTCAAAATTGAAATTGCCAAAGCATATTAAAATGGGGGGGGGGGGGGGGGGGGGGGAGGGGCAGGGGGTTGGATGGACACAAATGACTTCCCAAAATGGAAGGCAGAGGATTTTCAAAACTGCGATATCTAGAAATCTAGAGTAAATGCCTTTACTGAAAAACTTCTGTGGTGTTTTAAGTCCTGCTTTGTGTTTACTTGCTAGTATTTTTCAGTTGGCTATCAATGGGAATATGAATCTGTTTATTTAAATAAGTTCATCTATTTTAAAATCCGTATGGATGTTTCTATTGGTCCAGCACATTCCAAAATTACAAAGTTAACATAAATAAAAATTCTATTCTGAACATTTATTAGCAATAAAGTCTCCAGAGTATTTGTGTCTAGATAAAATTCTGATTGAATTAATTCATATGAATCTGTAAAGACCACTTGATTACCATTTAGATTTTCATTCACAACTTTTAAACACCAAACATTCCTAATTACTCATGTCCTATCACGTCATGCCTAAAAATACATTTAACAGTACTCGGTAACAACAGAATATTGATGTTTACAAGCAGTGTTATGACGAGGTGTGACTTTGCAGTTAATTTTTGATATGAAGAAAAGAATTTTGATTCAACCTTCTTTTTAAACAGGTCCATTTAGCACATCTTAAGAAATAATTACTTTGTAGGATTCAAAGTGAACTCTGATTAGGAGTTATTGTTTCTGAAGCTGAGCAAATACTGTAAAATTAAAATTTAAGTTCTCATGGTTTTACTCACTTATAAGGATTCTTTCAGATTTTTTAATTCCAACATCTGCTTTCTGTAAGAATCTGTACTGGAAAATTATTAGTTCACATGCTTGGATACTCACGGAAATGTGAATAATAAACATGGACATGCAAATATTCACATAAGAATATGGTATTTATATGTGAAGGGGAATACCATTTGACACAGATAAAAGAGCTGGTTCGTAGAAGCTGTTTAATGAGCCATAAAAGAATTTCAATCAAACTCTTTGCAGCTAGAGTGAACCATACACATATTACTGAGTCCCAATCACAGCATCACAGCATCACTGCATATGCTACATCAAATATAACTTTTTAAGGAATAAATACTCTGGCATAGCAGGACAAGATCTTGAGCTCCTCAGCTAGAATTTTGCTAAATGAAAATTTGGCTAGTTAGTTACTAAGTGACACTCCATTTCTGCCCTTTCATTCACTTGTCTTTTCAATTTCTTTTTCACCTCCAGTTCATTTTTCACTACCCGAAGTCCTTGATAATAAAAATACGGAATTTGTTCCTAAATAAACATGGCTTAGCACATCCATGTGTATGCATGCACTTTTACACACACAAATCATACATACATATGTATTTAAGTACATAGTACCTATACATAGGTAGCACTACTAGAATAGCATACATGAAACAGAAATTGATACTCAGTAGACACAAAAGTAAAATACAAATAAATTATTAGAAACAGTCTGTTAAAATGTGGGCCTTTAAAAGGCAAGAGCAGTATTAAAATGTCTCAGTCTAGAAGTTTGATATAGATTTAAATTTACTGCAAGGAAAAGAGACCTTTCTATTAGTGAACTTAATTTTTGTTTGATCTTCCAACATCTCTACAAAACTATAATCTCCTTCCATCTGTTACCCCATGTGAGGGGCCAGTAGGGTGCTATTACAAATACCTCTGCTGTGTTTCACTTTCTTCTTTTCCTCAGCCCATTTCTCTTGCAAAATAAAGGCATTTTAAAATTGAAATTCATTATTTAAATTTCATGTCTTGAAATTTAAGATTTAAAGCTGAAGAAGTGCTGAGACTTAAAATTTAGAACGTATATGTAATTTAATTGCAGAGGAATAATGTCTTACAATGTGTGAAAGAATTATTTTCATGCATACAAATGTCTGTAATCACTATTTGCAAAAATCTGTGAAGCAGCTGTTCAGCACTAAGATTCTCCTCACTTGAATGCCCTTTGCACAAAATTTTCATTGCAAGGTAAGTTTTTCACGGCTATTTTTCATATCGATGGTGTTGCTAGATATGACCAGGCAAATGAAGGCCTAAAAAAGGGGATCAAGGAAGGAAGGAAGGAAGAGATTGCAGAAGGACAGGATGGAAGGGGGAGCTGGGGAAGGTAGGAGGGAGAGGAGAAGGGAGAGAGGGTGGAAGGGACAACTAAGAGCCAGAAAAAATCTAACAATATAAAAGATTATATATTCTGGAACCAACAGTGAGAGTTTCTATAGTGTAATGAAACCAAATACTTAGAAATTACCTAAAGGAAGGTATGGGGTATAATATTCAATCACAAAATGTCCAATATCCCTCCAATTTGATGCAAATATGAAAAGGTGACTGTGATGCAAACAGCTAAAACGTTCATTGTTGATGAGGAAGTACCCATGTGTTTGAATGGGCTCACCCCCATTGAAATTTCTTCACCCGTGTTCAATGCAGGTAAATTTAAGAGCTACAGAGAACCACTAGGGTGCTGAGCAGAAACTGGACACTGCCTAAAGAGGGAAGAATAAAAGAGCTTTGCTTGCTCAGTATAGTAAAAAAAGACTGAGTAGGTATGACCATACACCTATCATGGAGGGACAGATATCAATGTGTGAAAGAACTGCAGAAGCTCAAAAATTATGTCAGTATAAAAATAAACAAGCATAAACTGAGTATGCTATATAATTAAGCTGTAAATTACAAGGTTGTGTGATGTGGAGTTTGCAATAGCAAGACAGTGGTTACATAGCCGCAAGGGGTCTGTTGTGAAATGTTAGGTTCCTAACTGAATTTTATTTTTAGGAATTTGCCCACAGCTACTGAAAATTTTACTCCTGGGATGGGCAGTCACCACATCACAGTTAAACGAAGCTGTCATGGTGAGTTACAGAGAAAAAGGTAGCACATCAATTAAGCATAATGATATGGCAATTAGCTTCTGATTTCAACTTTCTAAATATGTGCCACAGAATAACTAAAAAGATGCAAGAAATTTAATCTCTTCATCCTCTATTAAAAAATGGAGTAAGTGAAGAAGTGAAAAATATTTGACTACTCAGAAAATCTATTTGTCTTCTTTGTTCAGCATCTCCTTCTATTGATCACTATCAGTGCTGACAAATAGCTTGAAGCTGTGATCCTGAATTGATATTTAATTAAAATGAAGATCTATTCTAATTGTATGGTAAACACATCAGAGTTCTGTATGTAAATAATGTCAACAGATGAAGGATAAAAGAAGAATTTTAAATAAGTGTTAGAAAGTTTGCAAAGGGGCTAGGGAGCAAATCATGCAGAGAAAAGCAATAATTAAATTCTGTCTCCAATTTACTTTTACACTGGATTCCATTCTTATTACACTGAAGTTTAAAGACTGTTTTCTTATTCGCCTTGCCAGAATGAATAAATTACATGAACGATATGGGGGTTGGGGGGGGTTTAAATCACAAAAGTAATGTTTTCCTCGTCAAAGTGTGAAACCTATTTGTCTTGAGTAGAGCATGTGTCTTAATGACATTGAAACTTACAAAATGAACTTACTGAACTGCCTTACAGTGAACAGCATTTTTCAGAGAGCATTTTCTCTCTTGCTCCTGGTCAGCAACTTTCTGTTCACTGTGCCCTTTTACTCCAAACTCATATATACCATTAATGAGGAGCACTGAACTGTTCTGTTGACTACCCAGAGGACTCAGTCAGTTTTACTTTATCAGATCCTCTACAGACAGATAGGAACAGCCTCACGTTCACAGGCTCTGGACCTCAGGACCTTGAACAGCCCAATACCTGCTGGAGGGACAACAAAGCTGGACATAAGCAATCCAAGAGGTTCCTGGAGTGCATTGATAACTTTGTCCTGTAAGAGATAGAGAAGTCAATGAGAAGAGGTGCTCTGATGGACCACATGCTCACAAACAACAAAGGGCTGATTGGGGATGTGAAGATTAAAGGAGCCTTGGCTGCAGTGACCATGAGATGGTAGAATTCATGACCCTGAGGGCAGGGAGGGGGGTGAAAGGCAAGCTCAAAACTCTGGACTTTGAGAAAGAAAGCTTTGACTTCTTCAAAAGTAGAAAGGAAGCATACAGAGGATGGAAACAAAAATGTGTAACCTGGAGGGAATATAGAAACACTGAGCATCCAGGGACAAAATTAGGAAAGCTAAAGTCCAAGTGTAACTGAATCTGGCCAGGGACATCAAAGGCAACAAGAAGGGCTTCTTGAAGCGGGTAAGTGACCAAAGGAAGACTAAGTGTGGGCTCTTTGTTCAATAAGATGGGGGACCTGGTTACAACAGGACATGGAAAAGGCTGAGGTACTGAATTTCACCTTTGCTTCAGTTTTTACTAGCAAGACCAACTATCAAAAATCCCAAAGTCCAGGGGGAAAGGCTGGAAAAAGGAAGAGGTACCCTTGGTGGAAGAGGATCAGGTCAAAGAAATACTTAAACGAACTGAACATACACAGGTCCATGGGCCCTGATGGGATGCACCCTCAAGTGCTGCAGATGGGTCATTACTGATGTCATTGCAAGGCCACCCTTGATAATCTTTGATTGATCATGGAGACTGGGGGAAGTGCGCAAGCCCTGGAGGAAAGCAAATGCTTTTTTCATCTTCAAGAAGGGCAAGAAAGAGGGACTGGAACACCTCTCTTATGAGGAAAGTCTGAGAGAGCTGAAACTGTTTAGCCTGGAGATAAGAAGGCTCAGGGGCCCCAGATCTTGCCCATGTGTACAAATACCAGACAGGAGGGAACAAAAAAGACAGCCAGACTTTTCTCACTGGTACCCAGTGACAGGAGACAATGGGCACAGTGTGAAACACAAAAGGTTCCTCCTGAACATCAGGAAACACTTTTTCCTGTGAAGGTGACTGAGCACTGGAGTTGCCCAGAAAATTTCTGGAGTCTCAGTCCCTGCAAATATTCAAAAGCTGTCTGGACACTGACCCAGGCAACTGGCTTTGGGTTGTGCTGCTGGAGCAGGACAGTTGGACCACATGGACTACTGACCTATGTTTTCCCTACTGATACAAGCAATACTTGCAATGTCTTCAAAGATTTCGGTTTTGGCAGTACCTGTTTGAACATATAGTTTATGAACAGTTCCCGTACATGAGTGAAGAAAAAAATGCTCAAGAGTAGAATATATGCACACACTCATCACACCTTCTGCTCATGTCAACATTCGCGGGGAAGGTCAAGGAGAAAAAAATCAGTTTGAAGAGTATGATCTCTTTAATTATATGGTCTGTGTGTCAGAAAGAAGATTTTTCTCCCCTCAGCTAGGTTTCTAGGATTCAAATTATATGAAGTAGGAAGTCTTCACTGTTTTTACTGGCACTGAAAAAGCGTTTGCTAAAAATATATGTTCATTAAATCTCTGTTCTTAAATTTTATTCATTATCCTAAGTGGGTTTAAGTGATATTTGTTTTAATTTTTATTTTAAGATTTTATATTTACATACTAATTTCTGATGTAAGTTTTACTTTAAAATGACAGCTCTTTGAAATGCAGTCATCCTTAAACAGAATTTTCTTGTATTTTTCTTTCTTATCATAACTGTTCTTAAACATATTGTAATTACATTAACTGCTCTAAAGATAATCATGTCCATAGTAGAATGCACTGCCAGCATGTTACCAACCTGTGAATTATTTCTCCTACTGTGGTATATTCAAATAGATCTGACATCACACCAGTAACCTCAGTTAATGCCTGTGGGAGTTATACTTTTCCACTCTGTGTCTGAAACTGGAGAAATGAGATTGCATGGGCTAAAGAGTGAGGTGTGAAAGCTCCGCTGACTTCAATGGTAGTTTAAACAAGAGGAAGGTGTCTGTCTAAATTCCAGGCTGAAAATGTTTTAGCACCAAAAGCCTTGGTAAGGTAACACAGACATGGTTAAATTACTGTGGAATACCACAGTGAGCTAAACCATGGAAAGTAAATGGACACTCTCTGAAAGAAGCTTATTTTTCTGTGTTTTACTCCAGTCAGAGACTTACAAAGAGTAAGAAAAGTCAGGTACTGTGCCTTAGGTGAAACACATGCAGCTGAATAGCTGGCTTATATCTCAGCCTTAGGGAATGGTTCCTGCATATAAAAATTAGGTTTGGGAGTCTGTGTGTGCATGCATGTGCTCTCACCCACATCCCTGCACGGTCAGACTGTCTTTCATCAACAATATGCTTGATGATTTAGTAATCACCAATATAACACGACCAGCAGAAGTTGAGCTCTTTTTTTTCTTTTTTCTTTTCTTTTAAATGTCAAACTAAGCTTGTCCTCAGCTGTGCAGTAAAAGCTTGGCTGGGTTCCTACTCTCATATGCATTCATTTGCCTTCCTTCCTAATGATAAATATACAGCACAGCAAATTTGTCTTATGTACTTTTTTTACCTTCCTTTCTTTACCCAAAATATATTTTGCCTCACCTATTGAAGAGTGTAATTATATTTAACTAACTTATAGGAAAGTCCTTGGTAATTCACTGTTGCCTGAGGCTCTCTGAGTTATCCCTCTTTCACTTTCATGACATAAACATAATAACAGTGCTTCAAGGGTAATACTTTCAGTGGCAAGATGCACCTGGAAAACAATGAAGTGCTAAAAAAATAGAAGGATCCTCTCATAGATTGGTTTTCCTTTCTGAAATGTTGATCATTCCCATGATATTCCACACTGGCAATGTTGTTTCTACAGGATAGATTTTGTTAGATTGTGAAACATGGCCCATAACAGGTGAAGTTTGGATTTTATATTTGAAGGAATAGAAACACAATAGCTAATACCATCTTATTTTCAAGTCAGTAGGAATAAAGCTAAAGTTTATCTGGGGATTTGTGCTCCTTCCCTCACTCCTTAAACCTCTGCATGGGTGAAGGCTGCAGGATTTCTGGCAATCTATTAGTACAATTGATTTTCATCAGAAAATATGTGTTGGAAAAAGGTAAAATGTTTTATGAAAACACAGAAATTTTGATTACCTTACCTTGTAAATTGACAGATGGAAAGTCTTCAAATAAAAGCAAAATGGAAATTCTTTACCATTTCAAACACAATATTTATTTCTGTTTCAAAAATGGCTCTCATACGATGTTAATTTTAGATGCTATGCAAAACTTCAAAACTATACTGGACTGTAAAACAAAATACATTTGAAGTATTATGTGTCACTTAAAAATTTAAAATTCTGATGTATCCTAAGAAATGTTAATTTCACTTCCTCTGTGGTTCTTAGGTGTTTAGATGGGCAGAAACATTCAACTTTCTACCAGCTTGTGCTCTTTATAAATGAAGATGAATAATCTGTTTCTTCTCTTATTTTGGTCATATTATAACTTGTTTTCATTCTCTAATGTTATACACTATTTTTTAGCAGTTTTAAGTATCATGAGGTGTCAGGAATTCTTTGGAAAGAATACAGAGTCCCTGATTCAAGGAATTTTCAACCTATGTAAAATATTGTAACAGCTATGTTAATCATTATTTACCCTGTGCACTGTCTCATTAATGATCTGTTCTGTATCCTATCAAAACCAGTATGTTGTGTTTACTACAGGTGTTATGGAAATTCAATGTAAGGTTTCATTATGATTTTAATTCTGTTCCTTCTTTGCTTTCTTAATATGTTATAGTATCTTTTAATTCTTAATTTTTAATTTATTAATTTTGTGTAATAAGAACTAGTACAATAACATAGCATAGCTGCTGATTGTTCTTCAGCTGTTCTGTTCTACAGAAGCACTAGAGAGACAGAATGAAACGTACTAGATAATGTGGAAAGGGGAAAAGAATTAGGCTGGTAAAATTAGATTACTAAGTAGTAGTTAATTCGAGTAGCAATACATTTTTATTTCTGAACCAAACAGATCTATTAAAGAAATCCAATATGCTTTGAAGGAGGGGAGGATGAACACAGATACAGGCCTAGGCACTAGGAGCTATTACTTGCATTTGAGGAGCTATGTGGAGCCATTATCCAAATCAATGGAAGTTCTACAAAAATAAAGAGGCTGGCAATCTTAGATTCCATTCTTTCAACCAAATCCATGAAGGCACTAGAAACTGTCAGTACAGACCCAACCATTAGGTGACAGCCACAACATATATACATAGTTCAAAAAAAGCTTTAAAAAAATTGGGCTGCAAATAGTATTGTAAATTAATTTTGTCCTTAATTACTCTGCCTTTTGCAATTGTTTTCTGCATACCTTCAGCTAGTAGCTAATGCGCAATAGGAAACAAAGAAGTATTCAGAGGAATTATTTGTAAAGTATCTGTGGAGAGTATATTTTTGTTTTGCACTGAAAATCTGATTCTAACAGCTGCATTCTGTTTTAAGGAACAAAAACATAAATGGTGATGCATGGATCATTTGAAAGGTGCTTTTTCAATTTCCACATCTTCACAACAAACTCTTCAAAAGTCACTAAATACTCAAAAAAAAGACAGAACAGTAAATACACATGGAGGTGGGTAAAAAACAGACACTAAAATAAAAACAAACAAACAAAAAAAAGCCATAGCCTTTTTAACGATTATTTGCCAACAGAAAGAAAGCCAAAGCTTCCCAAGAAAGGTACTAAGCACAAGTAGTTTGTCCAGCTTCAGTTATCCCAGTAGTAATAAGCTTGGCTTTCACCTTTAGAGGGTAATTTCCCAGCATTTGATGGACAGGTATAAGAAGAAGTACTCTTTCCATCACCTTGTGTTATCTGAGTATGAGCAGCACAAGTTCTTATATAGTAGCTAAATATTTCCCAATGGTGTAAACAAATTAATAGCTCTGAAAGATGTGTGTGTCATTTGACATTATGATTGTGGATACAAAAAGCAAGAGATCTAGAAGATTTTGTTTTAAATGGAAGAACACAAAGAAAAATAATATTAATTAAAAATCTAGTCAGTTTATGGAATACCTAGTCCCAGACATTCCTCACAGATGCTGCTTCTTTTCTCACTTTTCTTCTTCACCTTCATACCTGCTACTAACCAGATACAAGCTCCTCCTTCATCCTTATACTTTCAGCTTTACTTTCACCCCTGGATCCCCTGAAGCGAAGGACATTTCTCGCCCGCTGTGCAGCCAGTGCACACTGCAGAAGGCTGCGGTCCCGACACAAGGTCTAACACTGGCAGGCAGCTGATGGATGGAGGATATACTGTCTTGGGGTGCTTGAATTCACTGTGGAGCAGCAGCAGGAGAGCTCAACAGCAGGGAAAGAACATCTCCTTGTACTTATTTAAGCTCTGCCATAGGAATGAGGAATAAATCTGAGACTAGTAGGCAGTTGCACCTTCTGCTGCCCTGTAAATTATATTCTTGCTAGGCCATTGTGTAAACTCTTTCAGTTTCCTGAGAGATTTCCTGATGGGTCACAGTACTGGAAGTGACACCTACAGCTATTGGAAATAATGGTCCATAGCTGCAGCAAAAGAGAATTAATGACAGCACTTTTTATTCGGGATAACAGCCTGGTAATCCATATCATCACTTCAGAGTGAGTTCATACAACAAAACCAAACAAGCAGATAGACAGTTTGGGCTGCGAATAAAATAAAAATATCTCCTTTTTTTCCATTTTTTTCTTTCCTTTTGAGAAAACAAAATGGTACAGATAAAGTTAACTGGATATGAATAAGAATCATTTTGTTGTACTACTGTAGGCATAGCTTAGAGAAAACCCCTTTCTGTTGCCAGTGAATAGTTGTGGGATAAGTCACTGAAGACCTAACCTTTTTTTACAGAAGAAGTAATATCAATACGTTTTTTTTTAGAGTCTGACCAGTGACTTCAGTCTTGATCTAAAAATAAGGAAATCATTCTCCATGACACTTTTTCTACATTGCTTTTGATCTCCTTTGATATCTCTCCTACAGGATGTATCAGCTAATGCAGTAACATGTTACCGCTCTGTAATACTCTGCTTCTGACACACCTAACTAGACTGGGTTCCTACAGACACCTCAGGTGAAGGAGATGTCTGGTTTAAATACAGACAGGAGAAGCCAACATATTGTGGAAATATCAGGAAATTGCAAAGGTATAGACCATATCTCCCTTGTTGTGTTGTGTGATGCCCATGAAGCTATGGAATGTGTAGCATGAGTGTGATTTGGTTTGAAATTAAGGTGTCTTGAACTGGGTGTCATCTGTCACCCATATCTTTAAGCTCCCCTTATGCTGAGCAGAGATCAAGGGCTCCAGTCAGTGTCACAGTTCATACAGGTATCCAACTCCTTTTAGAATGCTTTAGGGTACCTGTGATAGCTTCATAGACTTGGCAAATATGTCAGAACATACACAGGAGAGAAATGCTTTGCTAGACCAGCAGCAGGAGGGTGAGACACCCAAAAACTTCTCAGGCAGCTCTAACTGGCCATGTTCAAGCAGCTGAATTGCAACCCAGGCTGACAGTCAGCTGAACCATTTTCTAGGCTTCACTGACTTTATGGATTACATTTCTATTGACTGCAATGCGAGCTAAGACACAAAGCTCACATTTAGTGGTTCAAATCTCCAAGCAAATCCTTCTCAGTTTCTCTAAACTAGTGAAGAAGAGTCCTGTGGAGGCAGCTGAACTAACTCTGTATAGGAAACAGTTTTGATAGGAAAAGATCAATCTCCAGTCCTGGGTCTAGTCAGCCTGGGGAACTGCCCTGCAATACGGCTGTGCTGGTTCCCCCTCCATCAGCTTGGTCCATGACCTCTGCAGAGAACTGCCAGGAGCAGGGCAGCCTCTCCAGCCATAGGAAGCATTTTGCTAATGTACCTATGCAGTGCTACCAATTTTTCTCTCTCATTCTTAGCCACAGACATCTCATAATGCTTTGACATTATTGTTGCTGTCTGAATTTCAAAAGTTTTTATTTCATGGGTAATTTGCAACATTTAACCTAAGTAACTTGGAAGCCGTAACAATTAGCGACTAAATTAACAGAATATCTGCATAACTTGTTTGCTCCTCATTAAACAGCCAAATCCTTGAGGATTTATTATTAAAGCTAAAATGATCCAAGTATACCAAATGCATTTGGGGTTGTAAACTCTTTGTCAAGTTTCAGTCAAATACTAATGGAAATGTCCCAGACTAGATAAAAGAAAGTTAATAAAGGAATTGCTCAGACATCTTTTGTAAAATGGAGACTGTCTAATGAAGGAAGCAAATGATTCAAAATAGATGTAAAAATTAATGATAATGATCTGATGCTATTTAAACAGACAATAACCATCAATAAAAGGAAGGTTTAACAAATGTGTTTCATTGCAAAAAATATATTAACCACTTTTCACAGTCTGGAACCTTCATCAATCAATAATAGATAATATTTACTCTCTCCTGCTGGGGAGCCTTTTTTATATTTTTAATGGAATACATTGAATGTAGGTTACCATAGTTACAGCAGAATTTCAGAATTAGTTTTGTTTTATCATAATTGTTGCATATTAGTATATAAACAGCTGAACTCCATCTTCCACTGGTAGCACTAATTTGTGCCTGGAGACAATTCTCTCCCCTCAGAAAATCAAACAGCTTAAAATATGCTGTAAGTTTGTGGTCCTCCCAGAGGGAGTAGAAAGTTTCTGCAAGTCAAGCTGTTTGCTGTTTAGAGCCTGGGACTGCTAGGATCAGTAGCACAGAAAGGTGAAGCTGCAAAAATCCATCACCAGCAGTAAAGGGAAATTAAACGTGTTCCCTACCCCACCCCAGACATGTTGAATTATAACCATATTACTTCCTATCACTATTGTTTCTGAGCAGATGTGACCGCTAATGAATTTTGCTGAGATTTTTACAGAACCATAACAGAGTTTGGAAACTAACAAGGAAGGTAACATAGGCTTTATAAAGACCCCACCTTTTATCATCACAGTGTTTTCTAACATAGGAAACTATTGTTCCCACATTACAGAAGCTAGGAAAGAAAAGCTGCTTCGTCATGGATTCCTTATTCATCCCCATAAAGACTAAAACTCATCAGATAACTGCTTTAATCGTTAGAGAAACGAGTTGTGAGAGTAATTTTTTCCAGTGTGAATTATAGGATTTTTAATCTCTCCCAGAAATATTGAAAAAGAGGAGATGAGAGTATCACAGAGAATGTGTATACGAGGTAGAAATAGAACCCAGAAATTAAAAAGCCTAACTGAGATCTTAACTACTAGCTCAACTGCTCCCTGTGAGGCATTGCACACGCAGGACTTCCATTGCACTCCCGTATTGTTCCATGTTGACATGTCAAGCAAAACTTCATATAATGCTTACGCCAAAGTGCCTGAAAAGTCAACATGCCTGAAATGGTCACTGTTATGATACTCTGAACAGAAGAGAAGTCTTCCAGGACTGGTCAATGACTGACAGCCCAAGAAGCTTTTTTCTGTTTCTTTAAAATGCCATGATCCTGCAAGTAAAATGCAAAAGGAAAGAGAGTATGTCATATACAATATGGAAGGACAAGAAACTAATGTCAAGTCAAAGATTGCCTTCTCCAGTGTGACAGCAATTGCATGGATCAGTGGCTTCCAGGAGGTAGTAGCTTTAAACATGCTGCACTTTAATGACTACAGTTTCATAACTGAAGATGACTCAAGTGACACACTGCATAACTGAAGCACTGAAAAAAGCACAGTAACTTAGTAACACCTATTGTTTCCCTCATAGTCACGAAGGGAAATCTTCACATTAACATTACAAATGACAAATGATGTTATAAAATCAAAGTAAATCTGCCTGGTAGCTTTTAACAGAAACTTAGAGAAAACATCCTTTTTTCACATCATGTTCTTTATTGCTTATGTTTTGGGGACCATTGTTATCAAGACAGCGAATTAAGGCTTCACACTCCTTGGCTTTATCACTGCTCCAGTCTGGGAGGGACATCTCTTCATAATCTTCAACCTTGAGTTTTTATGGACAGGAATGTGCAAGAAAATACCTATTTTCCTTTTGAACACGAACCTAGTAGATGCTCGCACATCAGTATTCTCACCTGATATGCTCCTTCCTCCTTAAAAGAACACAGCAAGGTGATTTCCCCAGCCCTTCACACCCTAGTAGGTTCAAAGGGTCTCACACAAAAAAAATTTCCTTACACAATTAGAAATGCTGCATTTTTTAACTCAAATCCAGACCTGTCCACAGATCATCTGGGAAGAGAGAAAAGGGTGACATCTGTTGGATAAACTGCTATTTTTAGCTCATCCAATTCCAGTTTGGGGCCCATTTACTTTATGTTTATAGTTACAGCTGGCAGAATAAGTGATTTTTGTCATGTGCTGGAGAAGAAGCAGGTGCTTGTGCCCACCAAGGGTGCCTGTTTATTGCTTTTAATACATCTTTCAATGTTTGGTTCATTTTTCTCCCATTACCCATTCTTATGCCTTTCATCTAGTAATATAAGATACTAACTGCAAAAGTGTATCATGAGACCAAGTAAGATTTATGTGTGATAATGTACAAATACACAGGAAAAGTCAGTCTTTATCCCCAAATCTTTTAGCACAAATAGACAAGCTCAAGACAAAGGATGGGAATCAAAAAACCCAGTGTCTTGTCCAAGATAACATGAGAACAGAGAGCTGTCTCCTTCATATCATATACCCTTTATAGACAGTTTTATGGTGACTTTTTTCCTAGTGCCTTTGATTAATGTATTTGTTACTGGTTTTCTCTTTTTACCCCATAGCAAAAAAACCAGGACAAGGTCAACCCTCGTATTTAATGCTCCAGATATGAGCCAGAGTACTTGAGTGCTGGAGCTGAATCTGCAACATATGAATGAGAGAGTGAAATTTTCAATATCACTCAGCCATTAGCATCCTGCTCTCTAAAAGCTTGGCCCTTTGTTTTGAGACCCGAATGAGACATGGAGCACCACAGAATATATCTAGAATCTAGGGTTTAATCTTGGCCATTAATGTGCAGGGAATCGGTGTCTCCCACCAACTCCATACAGAATCAGGGCTCTCACCCACATCACGGGACTTCTCCAGGTTTGTCAGGACTGAGCTCCTATTTCATAGTTTGTTTTTTTCACAATTAACTTCATACATTTGTTCTGTCCTGTAAATTCTCCTTCCTTCTTTACAGCACCTGTGTACTGTAACGTAGACTATACCAGTAACTAATTTGCTACTTATTTCCTTTCTTCCTCAGCTCTGTAGAACAAAAATAAACAGATGAAGAAATAGACACTGGTAAGCAAAAAATCTCAAGTGTTGAGAAAGCACTATTAGTCCGAAATGGTGGGGAGGGAGGCGGGGGTGTCCTTTAAGAGGTATTGAACCATTGACCTTAAAGCGTTTTCTATTATGGTCCACAGAGAAGTCACTAAAGCACCTCACCACGGGAAAGAAATGAGAAATTTTGAGGGCTGTTGAGCACTGAATTCTCGTAGTGGCTCAGCAAAATGTTACTTAGAACAGGTGTTCCTGTAATTGTGATACATTGGAGAAGTTTACAGTGTTCAATAGCCCCGCAAGACATACTAATACCTCTCTAATGTCTCTAGAAATAGTATGCTGGACTGTCAAAGAGTAGAGTACAGCATAAAATGTCTCTCAAGCCTGGTTGATGATATTTGCAATTCAGCATATGTTTCTTGTATAGCTGGCTTTTTCCAGAAATAAGGAGGAGATTTTGGACCAGGCCCTGAAAGATCCTATCTTACTGCATGAGACTTTTATTATTTCAAAATTTTTGAGGCTATTGTCCTGGAACCTTTACCTTTCTCTTCTCTAACAGAAAGGGGAAGCTTTTATTTTTCAGCAAAACCTCAGCTATTTAAGAGATCAACCTGAAGGGCAGGAAATCCCCCATAGGACAGGTGTAATTTTAAGGCTCTAGGCCCATGCATAGTGAGAACAGTTGGGAAGCAATCTTTCCTACAGTTTTAAATCCAGATGCTATTATTATAGTATAAACATAATATGGCCAATTTGCAATTTCAATTAACAATAAACTATAACTATTTAATAAAAATGGAAAACAGATGGTAAAAATAAAATAAAATGCCCATGGCTATCAAATTTGCTCAAATTAAATGGAGAGGCAGGAAAGAAAAGCACATTCAATAAAAAAAGAAAAGAGTTACGAACCCTGAGGAGATCTAGGAGGACTAGAAGAGAGAAATGACCAGAATGCATTCTCCCAAAGTAACTTAAGCCTTTTTATATGCTTAGATTCATTACTTCTATATTGGAAGTTTGACAGATTCTGTAAATAGGAACAAATATACAGAAAATGAGAAAAGTTTGGTGAAACAATGTGGCAAGTGATACAGTTAGGTATCACTAAGAGTTCAGCACCGTAGGAGGTGCATGAATCATTGAACGGGCTAGGATATTTTCATATGTTAAGAAGACAATTTGACTAAATGAGGAGGAAAAGATGGCTGGGTTTTTCACAGTGTCAAATACGGAGGTTTCTTTTTTTGTACTTCAAGTAGAGCAGGTACTTGAAGCCCTGACAACCTGCAGTGGGAGCATACTGTAAATAGGCATGCAACACAACAAGGTCATGGCTTCTGACCTCTGTGATTATCCAGGGATATTTTACTAGCTGCAAACCATTTTCTTTCAAAGGAATGATTCAGCACAGAATTGAATTCAATATGTCATTTCACACTAGACCTGGGCAAACTGTTCTTGGGAGACATTTTAGCTAATAAATTAGACCCTTTTTTTTGTTGATAGATTATTAATGAAAATATTATGAACACCATACATGCATTCATTTTCTTTAAATCATTGGAGTACCTTGTACAAATATTTTTCAATCAGCTTGCCTCTTGCAAGTTTTTCATTTAATTAGGTCCTTGACCCATTCAGCATGCATTGTTTGTTATTTAAAGGGTGTAATTGGCCATCTCAGTTTCATGGCAGTTTCCCTCAATATTTGCCTAAAGCTCTAAATAACCATAAATGGATTGGGAGAATAGCTGGGCAAATAGCAGATATCTGCATTCATAAGCAAGTGCGTTTGGATTTGTAAATTTATTGGTAAATGAATGGGGAAGAGCCATTCTCAAATTATCCTGCAAACAGGTACAGTGGCCAAATGTTCAGTCTGGGTTTAACGTGTGCTTTTAGCAGGTTTAACATGTGTCCCTTTAGCCCAGTGAGGCACCTGAATCCCACATTTTTGTAGTGGACCTACAGCCCTTCTTCCTATGTTTAAGACAAGCCAGGATATTTTGCTGTTAATCATATCTCCCCCGCAAGAACTACTCCCTTTGGTGGTGAACACAGCTGAATTGAAAAGCAATTCAGGACTTGCCAGAATGCCTGTCAGTTTCTTCCACATTTTCCAAGCTCGATTTCAGACAAACAGTACCATGATGATATAGCAAGTACTCAATACTAACACTTCAAGTCTCAGCAGAGAGAAACAGAACTGATGGTAAGACCCTTAATCAGGATGCATGAACAAGCAACAGTTCAGTTTACTCTTGTAGAGCTGTGCTGAGACAAATAAATCTTTCCATAAAGCTACAAAAGCTAAGCTAAAAACAAAAACCAAAAAAAAACCAAAAAACAAAACAAAACAAAAAAGCTGAACTATTTTGAGCCCATACGTTCAGATAAACCAAACCTGAAAGCTTTCCTGTAAAACTCAAAATCTCACATCCTCTCATTTTCCAAGTAATACATTGCTCCTTCTGAGCCTTTTTTTCATTGTGGTTGTTATGACTTTAGTTGTTGTTTCAGATAATCCTTAAACATCACACCTAAACCAGTGACAAAAAGACAGACACAATTCTAGCCAGTCCCATCACAAGGGATTACATGACCAGCCATGATTTTACACTTCCACTCCATGCACAAGTATTACAGAGCCCAGAGAGGAGATCTGCTCTCCTATATACCTCTGAAAGTCACCACTCCTTAAAAGTTTTTCACTGTTCAGTACCCCAAACTTCCGTCAGTGGACCCTGTCCTGAAATGTCTTCTCCCCTGATTAAGCCACCTGTCAGGAGAGATATAGCCTGAGCCTGTAGCTGGGGAGAGGCATGTCTGGACCCCAGTCATAGGCATGACCCTTATGTGAGCTGGGTAGTCATGTCTCATAAAATGTAGTCTGCAAGCCAAAAAGACACCGAGCCAGCTGACACTAGTCATGTTCAAAACATGAGTCTTAAGAGTTCAACATACATGCTACGCCACTCCGTGCAGCCTCCATTTTAAACTCCTATTGGAAAAGGTTCCAGAATTTAGTTTAGGGATCCCCATTTTCCAAGTTTTCCCTCACTCTATCCATCCATTTCAACCTTAGGTACAGCCAGTGGGCACTTTTACACATATGCTAAGCCAGCTGCTGCCCGTGGCAACAGGCTGCAGAATGCTGCAAGATCCTATCACCATGAATACTCCACAGTACAGAATTGTCCACTGCTTTATTCCTAGGTGAGACTTTTTTAAAGTACTAACTCTGGATGTCTGGACTAGCAGAGCTTCTCTTCCTGTTCTGTACTATCTGTGCAGGGTACTTGACTAGATGGGAGCAAGACAAACACACACATTTCAATGATGGTAATTAAAGCTAAGAAAAGTTAAATTATAAAGTAATATTATAATGCCATAATTACCCTAGAACTGTGCCTCATGTTTAACAATAGCTGTCTGCAGTGCCATTAAAATAATGACTTTCAGATTTGCCAAGTCTTTTATTATGAGAAATTCTGGCCACAAAAATCTTTAAGACCATTTTTTCAGTTGGTGCAAATTGGTGTACCTCCACTGAAGTCACTGCATGAAGATATGACCTTTATGCTCAAAGGACCCAAAGTGTTCAGCAATTAGGTAAGCAGACTGCTCCAGTAACATCAGATGTTATGACACATGGCTCAAATTCGTTCAGAGAAGCTGAAGTTCTTTAAGCTGGTATACTTAAAAGTACAGAAAAGTGTGAATTAAATGTATATTGTGTATGGGGTATCTTTCCTACTTACTTAGACCTGCTGCAAAAGTACAAGTCAACAATATGCTGTCACATGTCTGAACATATGTAATGCAAAAAGTGTTGACTCAGAGGACAAATCTAGTCTTCTTTTCTACAGCCACCCTTAGCAACCTTCCATATAGTGACAGTCTGATGACCATAGCATGTTGTTATACCTTTCTTCTTTTGAAAATATATCTAAATGAGTCAAAAAATACTAATGTGATCATTAGAATTTGTGTTTTATTGATCAAGTATCAGCGATATGTATGTCATTGCTTTTATCAGGTTGCTACCAAACAGCAAATGCTACTACTATTTCACCACTCACTCTCCTAGAGGCTGTCCTAATTTTGATATATTCCCATATCTAGTATCAGAGGTATAGCAGTGATGTGGTGGTGAATGCTGACTTTTCACTGAATTCTACCATAGCTCAGATAACATCTTTTTGTTTTCAAGGCTTTCTCCTAAGGCCAGAAGACAACTACCTAATCCAGCCTTGTGCTGTCTTTGAATTGCTGCTTTACCCCTAACTGACTTCTTCAATTAATTGCTTTATGGACACAGCCTGACTTTACCCACTAATAGGCATAAGAATATCCACAAGAACAGCTGGGAGAAGTGAAATGAAAGAAAATGAAAGAGAGAAAGAGAGAGAAAGAGAAAAAAAGAGGGTGAGAAACAACTTATGAATGCCACGGGAGAAGCTTCACTTTTAGTTTATACATTGACAGCATGTGCACAAGAAAAGCACCTCTGCTAAGGTACACTGGTATCCAGCTAAACTCCCTGTTAATTCACAAAACTTTTGATTCCATTAATATTGCTTTCCTATATTCTCAGTGGGGAAAAGCTAGAAGGACTTCCATGATGCAGCCTTTCCTTCTGTAAAAGTAGTGTTAGGAGTTTCCTCCTCTGCCGAGTCCCCTGTTACCTACCATGAAACTGTGGATCTATCTGTTCCTCTTTTATATAACATTAGTCTCTAGATGTCCTTACCTCTAGCATGAAACTAGCAAATGGCTTTAACAAATACTAAAGAAAAGAGAGTCTGACTCTAGTCAAGACTAGTCTAACTAGTGCAAACACAAAGTTCTCACTTTCTTCAAATGTTGGAGTGAATATTATTTCCTTGCTTCTATTCTTTTCTCCTCTACTTAGTCAACAGAAATATTAATCTCAACTCTATTGGATTGTTACTCCACTGCTGGGTTTTTGCTGAAAGTATTCAAACTAGGTTTCCAAAGCTTAGACATTAGATTCTATATTTTCATGTTAAACATTTCTGCTTGGGCAAAACTTGTTCCGTACTTAAGTTTAATACAAGAATGGCCCTACAGAGTGATAGTCAAAGTCTAACTAGCCAATTTCAATGCAAGCTGCAATACTTTGCATCTCTTTCATTTATTCAGCCTTCCATTCTTAAATAGAGGCCATTACTTATACCAGCATACATTTTTGTAAGGTTTAAACATCACATCAGCAATGTAGTTCACAGTTGGTTTGTCTGTACCATCTGGGCTTTGTATATAAAAAGAGGCACCTAGTCCTAATTTTGGAAGTGTTTGTGGGAGATCTATTATATGCTGTGCTGGTTTAGTCTGCTTCATGTTTGGAAGGTAATAATTCTGTAGTATTTCTAGGACTTGGCAGTTGGTGTGCCATCTGGGGTGGTAAAGGCTGCATATGGGAGATGGTATGGCCCCAAATATTTTATCTTTCTACTATCCTTCCCACTAAAGGAAACTTTCACTTAAAGAAGCAAATTTTATTACAAGTGTAGTATGCTGACACAAAGGTGAAGGGCAAAGAAATATACATAGCGTATATCTGCTCATCTAGTATTGCTCCCACAAAATATACTTCTAATATGGCAAGTAAAAGCTGCTTGTATTCACCTTAACAGTATTTTCTCAACCTCTGTCGTTCATTTTCTGCATCACACAAAACTCCTCTCCATCCCTGAGATACAGACTCCTTTGGTATTTGGAGACTACCAGATACTCTTCTATTTGTTAAGCATACATGGAGAGCTATATTAACAAGTAGTCTAAGCTGCTTCATATTGATTACTAAATTGGCAGAAAGGTATTTTAATACATGTACAAAGTCAGTGGTTTTAATCTAGCCTATTATAGTTTATCCATTTTAGTCTTTCTTCACTGTATCTGACCAATTGGCTATCACTTCAGTTTCTTATAGTTCCTTTCATTAATCATTCCAAGAAACCAATTTTATGCTTTGAGTGCCAGGGCTGTATAGACTAGGTCTGTTTCTGTGCTCAAGATTAAACTGCTCTTCTGAGATACTACTGTATCACCTTATTCCATGAAGCAATAATACGTATGCACCTATAACTTCACTTGCCCTTTTTCTTGCCCTTTCAAGTTGTGCCCATTATCTGACACAATTATATTTTATTCTCTCATCCTTTCCAGCTTGTTAAATATTAGTTCAATATTTGCTTCAAATTATACCAGCACTGCTGCCTTGTACTTTTATAATTTATTTATTACTTTATCATATCAATCTTTGACACATCGTATTATTCTTTACCCATAAGGACATTCAAAGCTCCTCCCAAATTATGTCATGGATAAATTTTGTTAATGAGCTGCCTCATTCTCCTTTCCAAATCAGGACTGAAGATGTTAAACAAGTCTTGATTTAGTACCAGCATTGCAGCAAATGACTATGCATCTCCCTTCAACTTGATCCATCAATATTCTTTTTTTATGGCCTGTGAGCTAATCTTCAACCCATGCAACAGTCCACATATTTGTCAATTTGAATTAATTGTATGAGATTTCATGGCTGCTATATCAAATGCTCCACTGAAATCAAACCATATTAGGTCTGCCATTTTCCTTTCATTTGCTTATTTGGTAATTCTATCAGAAGAAGCAATCAAATTTGTCTGATAAGATTTATTCTCATAAATCATGCTGCTTGTTCCTCATGATTCTCTTACCCTCTGGGGCCATACTGTGCCTGTAAGGGACAGTTCTTCTACATACTGACTCTGATTTTACTGCTTGCCCCCTGAAAAGAAAACTCATTGAGCAGCATGTTATTCTTGGGGCCCAGTACTAGGTCAGGAATATGTTTCAACACTAATAAGCAACCATCTTTTCTATTTATTCAGTGAACTTTAGGTTAAACCATTATACCAAAGGTTGGGTTATTTCTCCCATGTGTTACGTATCACACTGTGTTTTTTATTGTGAATTGAAGAAAACCATAAAATTAAAAGAATCAAGAGGCAAAGCACAACCTGTCCCTTTTGTGCATTACAGAAAACCATCAGACATTTCCAGCTAACAGACTCCTAGCATTTAGAAAGGTTCACTGCACAGGAAATAAAATCGGAACCATTGCATATGCTGCAGGTTTTTCATGGCACTGCTGCTGCAGTTGCATCCCTTTTACCTGACATAGCAGAGATTAAACAAGAGACCTCCAACATGGAAACAAATTAAACAAGATACTTTATAAAGCTAAACTCCATAGCTAGAACTGTTAACATGATCACAATTTCTGCATTTTGATTTTCAATAGACCGTGCCTTTACAGGGAGACATCTTCACTGTCTGTTACTTTGCCAATACTACTACTATCCTATTTCTAAGACAACAGAGGAAGAGCAAATCACAACTAATCTCCCAGTACATTGAAATTCTTCTGTAAAAAAGTAGTATGGCCACTGATCTGACCAGAAAAGGCATGTGAGCAGTTTGGGTTAGTTCTGTTGAATTTCATCCTCCACTTTGGGTCAGAACAGCAGTCACTTAATGGAACCCTCCAGCTACCATCATCTGCAGTTTCCTGAAATGTAGTTCTCCCCAGTGTCGCATTTCTGCCCCCACGACACACCTTCCAGCCATTGCCCTTCACAGCTACATATTTCTTTCTACAATGAGTTTCCTGTTCTCACTGTTTTTCAATTTTCCTGTTAGGTAAGACAGATGAGAAGAGAGGCAGATATTCTGGGAACTCTCACCCAGCTTCAGACATCTGAAGGATAGGTGGTGAAGCCCAAACTTCCACTCTAGTCTCCCTTTATTGCCAGAAGCCCTTCTAGCTTCTAGCAATCCAATCTGTCCCAGAGGCCTATTTTGCAATAAAATAATCTCTGTCTAGAGTTCAGCTTCTCCAAAAAGTGATATCCCTCTATTATACTACAGTGATGCAAAGGAGCTTAGAACGGTGAACTACATTTTAGATGCCAGTTATGGTACATGAATCCTACACAGTGTCTCATAAAGGCACATAAAAATAATGTCATAAGACAAACTGATAAAGGTCTTTGTGTCCCAGAAGTGCAACTCCTAGTAAATGATCTCAGCTGAGTGTAAGTCTCAAATGACAACATTTGCCAGCTGCACAAATTCTGCGAATATGTCATTAAGGGATGATGTTATCAGACCATCTACATCATGGTATAAATGGTCATAGTTCTATCAATTCCATGAGGACCCTATTGATTAATACTTGCTCAGAAGTTATTTGAATGTTTCAAATGTTGTAATGGTCTTCTATTAATAACATTACTTCTAGTGTAGGAACACGGCTGTTCCTCTCTTCTTTTTGTTGATACAGCTGCAGACACAAAATCAATTCAATGATTTACCCTAAAAATCCCATTAAATTACCACTTGCTTAAAGATTTTATTAAAATAATTTATAAATCCGTGCGTTTTTTCTTCTTTAGAGCTTAAACCTATATACTGTTTGACCACAATTTATCCTGAAAGTGGGTGTGTGGAACTACAAAATTTCTCCCCTTCTGTTTCTCTGTCGCTTTCCCTTTTTTCTATCAAAAAGCGACTTATTGTACCTGTCTAGCTTTAGCTCTGAAAATGTATGGGCCAATCTAAAATATATTGCCCTTTCCCCTGAAACAACAACTGACACAATGTAGTCCAGTTCTACTTACATAAAACTGAGAGGTTCGTAGTGATCCATGACCTTGTAAGGCTCATTATTAGATAGATACCAATTTGTCATGCTGCGCCTAGCATCAGCTTTTCTAGTCACTCACTTCATGCTTCTAGTGGCAAATTATATTTGACTTTCAATTTAAAATCCAGGGTACTTTAATGTAAAACCTCAGTATAATAATGGTGATGAAGCAGCAGGGCATGCAATTTGACAGAATGGATTTTTCTAGCTTATTGTGGCAGATTCCCCTCCTCCAACGTCCAAAAGGAAGAAAAGAAGGAAAGAAAGCAGGAAAGAAGAAAAGAGAAAAAGAAAGCCAGTATCCCTGTCTTGAAACCCTGGTGGAAGCTGGGAAGATGGCAGGCACAGCACCAGGCTGTCATTTCAAAATGGAGGCTCTACTGACCTAATTCAAAGCTGTTAGAAATCTTTTCAAGATGCTCACTGAGCAGAAGTTAAGATACATTAGATGCATCATGACAAGCTATAATTCAAGAATGAATATTTAATTCCTTTTTAATGAAAAAAAAATAATGTTCGTACTTCTTCTGCTGAGGTGCTGAACTTAATACATGTTACACCGTTCCTGTCAGACATAAGTAATGCTGATCCCCTTTGTCTTGGTGCCAAGCACCCACTATTAACGGTGTCATAGGCATGTAAACCCTGAGACAATGGATGTATTTTTTTTATTTTTAAATGCAAAATTATTTTTGAACAATGTCTTGTGTGGGATACAGGGCTGGGAAAACTTCCCACTTCAAGCAAAATATACATTGATTGCATTATTAGGATTTGGGGATCTATATTTTTATTACAGAAAAAAATCATTACATGAAGTCTGATTGGACAGCATGGAACATTATGGAACACGTTTAATTTACTTCTTTCTCTCCTTTCTTTTCCTACATGTAGTAAATATCATCCATGCATTTAAAAGCTGAGCTTCATTTTGAATGTGATTCAGTACATCTAAATTTGGTCACCCAAAAATTAAGTATCTGTGTAAAGCTAATTGTCTGAACTTGTCTGTGTAGAGCCAATGGAAAAAAATACCTCTAAGGATAACTCAGCCAATCTGTTTTAGATGAATCTCAAACAACTTCAGGCTTCTAATAATTATACATTAAAGTTCTAGTAGTGCCTTTAAGCTCCCTTCTTAGCCAACAAATAGAAATAAGCATTTTTAGAAGTTGACACATCTGATTCATCTTACACACTTATTTTAGGGCCAAATTAGTTGCCCTCCAGGGATATTTATTTCTCTCTATTAACTATTAGGAAAACTATTGAGTCTATTGATCAGACTTGTATGTCCAGCTTCAAGACATATAGGTTATCATAGGTGTTACCTTACACTTCGACTCTCGGAATCCTAATAAATCAAATTATCTTGCAGAAAAGACTGTCTTTCCTTTGAATATCAGAGGTTTCCTCTAGATGCTTAATTTTTATATATCAAGATAGCAGATGACAAGATGTGTTTCTGAAATCTCACACGTGTAATTCCTGGACATATAATGATGTACAATAATTAAACTTCTTGCCAGACCTGGACCTTAACCTGTTAGAGGCAAGCATCCTCACACTGAAGTAGCAATTCCTTGTTTTGTGTATGAAGTTTGGTGTCTGAGGTACTGTGTAGTATACCAGACTGAGCTATGCATATCAGCTACATCTTTAAGTAGCAAAAAAATCAAGAATCATAATCAAAGAATCTTTTAGGCTGGAAAAGACCTTTAAAATCATCAAGCTCAACTGTTAACCTAACACTACCAGCTAAACAATGTCCCTAAATGCCACATCTACACGCCTTTTAAATACCTCCAGGGCTGGTGACTCAACCACTTCCCTGGGCAGCCTGTTCCAATGCTTCATCACCCTTTGGGTGAAGACATTTTTCCTAATATTCAGTCTAAGACTCCCCTGGTACAACATGAGGCTGTTTCCTCTCATCCTATCAGTTGTTACTCAGGAGAAGAGACTGACACCCACCTCACTGCAATCTCCTTTCAGGTAGTTGTCAAAATTAATAAGGTCTCCCCTGAGCCTCCTCCTTTCCAGGCTAAACAGCCCCAGCTCCCTCAGCCACTCCTCATGAGACTGTGCGCCAGACCCTTCACCAGCTCCATTACCCTTCTCTGGACACGCTCCAGCACCTCAATGTCTTTCTTGCAGTGAGAGGCCCAAAACTGAACACAGTATTTGAGATGCAGCCTCACCAGTGCCCAGTGCAGGGGGACAATCACTGCCCTGATGCTGCTGGCCACACTGTTTTGGATACAAGCCAGGATGCTGTTTGCCTTCTCGGCCACCTGCACACACTGCTGGCTCATGTTCATCCGTCTGTCAAGCAGCACACCCAGGACCTTTTCCGCCAGGCAGCTTCCCACCCACTCTGCCCCAAGCCTGTGGTGTTGTGTGGGGTTGTTGTGACCCAGGTGCAGGACTCAGCACTTCTCCTTGTGGAACCTCATACAATTGGCCTCAGCCCATCAGTCCAGCCTGTCCAGGTTTGTCTATAGACCCTTCCTACCCTCCAGCAGATCAACATTACCCCCCAACTTGGTGTCATCTGCAAACTTACTGAGGGTGCGCTCTATCCCCTCATCCAGATTGTCAATAAAGATATTAAACAGAACTGGCCCCATGATATGGTTTAACCCCAGCCAGCAACCCAGCACCACGCAGCTGCTTGCTCCCTCCCCCCCACCCAGAAGGGTGGGGAAAAGAATCAGGAAGGAATGTAAATTCAAGGGTTGAGATAAGAACAATTTAATAATTTAAACAGAATTAAAAGGAAAGAACAGTAATAATAACAATAGCAATAATAATAATAGTAACAGTTATAATGTAAAGGTAGGGAAAAGGATAAAATCCAAAGGAAAAGGGAAAAGGAAAACAAGTGATGCACAGTACAACTGCTCACCACCTGCTGACTGATGCCCGGACAGTCCCCAGGCAACCAGGCCCCATGCCCCAGATAACCCCCCAGGTCTATATACCAAGCATGACATCCCATGGTATGGAATACCTCTTTGCTGGTTCAGGTCAGCCAACCTGGCTGTGTCCCCTCCAAGTCTCTTTTGCCCCTCTGGCTGACAAGGCCTGAGAAACTGAAAAGTCCTTGACTAGGTATAAATATGACCCAGCAACAACTAAAACCATCAGTGTGGTTATCAACACTGTTCTCACAACAGAGCCAAAACACAGCACTGTACTAGCTACTAAGAAGAAAGTTAACTCCATCCCAGCCAAAACCAGGATACCCCAGTACTGATCCCTGGGGAACACCACTTGTGACTGGCCACCAACTGGGTTTAACTCCATTCACCACCACTCTTTGGGCTCGGCCATACAGCCAACTTTTTACCCAGTGAGGAGTACACCTGTTCAAGCCATGGGCAGCCAGTTTCTCCAGGAAAATGCTGTGGGAAACAGTGTCAAAGGCTTTACTAAAGTCTAGGTAGGCAGCAACCACAGCCTTTCCCACATGCACTAAGCAGGTCACCTTGTCACAGAAGGAGATCAGGTTAGTCAAGCACAACCTGCCTTTCATAACTCCATGCTGGCTGGGCCTGATCACCTGGTTGCCCTGTACATGCCATCTGATGGCACTCAGGATGATCTGCTCCATAACCTTCCCTGGCACCAAGGTCAGGCTAACAGGCCTGTAGTTCCCTGGATCCTTCTTCTGGCCCCTCTTGTAGACAGGGTTCACATTTGCCAACCTCCAGTCGACTGGGACCTTGCCAGTTAACCAGGACTGCAGATAAGTGATGGAAAGTGTTTTGGTCAGCACTTCTGCCAGCTCCCTCGGTAAGTTTGGGTGGATCACATCCAGCCCCATAGACATGTGTGTCTAAGTGGTGTAGCAGGCTGCCGACCATTTCCTCTTGGATTACGGGAGCTTCATTCTGCTTCCCTTCCCTGTCTTCCAGCTCAGGGGGCTGGGTACCCAGACACCAACTGGTCTTACTATTAAAGACTGAGGCAAAGAAGGTATTAAGTACTTCTGCCCTCTCCTCATCCTTTATCACTGTTTCCCCCTGCATCCAATAAAGGATGGATACTCTTCTTAGCCCTCTTTTTGTTGCTAAGGTATTTATAGAAGCATTTTTAAATGTCTTTTTCAGCAGTAAGCAGATTAAGTTCTACCTGGTCTTTGGCTCTTCTTACTTTCTCCTTGCATAACCTCATGACATCCTTGTAGTCCTCCTGAATTGCCTGCCTCTTTTTTCAAAGGTCATAAACTCTCCTTTTTTTCTGAGTTCCAGCCAAAACTCTCTGTTCTGCCAGGCCAGTGTTTTTCCCTTGCCAGCTCATCTTTCAGCACAGGAGGGTGGCCTGCTCCTGTGCCTTGATGATTTCCTTCTTGCAGAACATCTAACCTTCCTGGACCCCTTTGCTTTTCAGGACGGCCTCCCCAGGGATTCTGTCAACCAGGCTCCTATACAGGCCAAAGTCTGCCCTCCAGAAGTCCAAAGCAGCAGTTCTTCTGACTCTACTCCTTACTTCTCCAAGAATCAAAACCTCTGTCATTTTGTGATCGCTATGCCCAAGACAGACTCTGACCATCACATCACCCACAAGTCCTCTGTTCACAAACAACAGGTCCAGCAGAATGCCTTCCCTATCTGGCTCACTCACCAGCTGTGTCAGGAAACTGTCTTCCACACACTCCAGGAATCTCCTAGATTATTTCCTCTCTCCTGTATTGTATTTCCAGTAGACATCTGGTAAGTTGAAGTCCCCAGTGAGAACAAGGTCTAGCAATTTTAAGTTTTCTCCCAGCTGCTCATAGAATATTTTGTCTGCCTCTTCACCCTGGCTGAGTGGTCTGCAACACACTCTCACCATGATATCTGCCTTGTTGGCCTTCCCCCTGATTCTTACACCTAAACACTCAACCTTATTGTGACCATCATCAGGTTCTAGATAACCAAAACACTCCCTAACATACAGGGCTACTCCATCTCCTCTCCTTCCCTGTCTGTCCCTTCTGAAGTGTTTATAGCCGTCCATTGCATCCCACCATGGTTCTGTGATTGCAACTATATCACAGTTTTCCTACTCCACAATGGCTTCCAGCTTCTCCTGTTTGTTGTCCATACTGCCTGCATTAGTGTAGATGCACTTCAGTTTGGTGGACAAGAAGGTCCTGCCACCTTTTGGCGGGGAGAAGCCCTCATTCCTGCGTAACTCTCCTCAGGTGCTTCTGTGGCTTCTAACATGTGAATAACCTAAATGAAACAAAAAGCTGGATTCTAGGTCATAAAAGTGGTTATTTCCTAGAAAATAGTAGCACTGGCACTCTGGAAGAACAGACACAACAGATTTTTATGGGGTTTTTTGCTTTTGGACAGACAGCTGCAGAGGAAAGGAAATGAGAGAGTAAGAGTGAAATTCAGAAGGAACATGCTAAGTGTACAATTTTATCATCTAAACCAGGGGTCCTCAACCTTTTTAACCAGGGGGCCAGCGCCTGGATGAAGTGGCAGGCAGTCATCTGCGGCTGCTTGGTTTCCCCCCCTCAACCCCCGGCGGGGGCAGGGAGGGGGGGGGGGGGGGCGGGTCTGTAAATACCGGGGGGCAGATTGAGGACCCTGGGGGGCCATATCCAGCCTGCAGGCCATAGTTTGAGGACCCTGGATCTAAACAGAGCCATTATATGTTGCTTTAATTTCCAAAAAGTATCCTGTCTGTCCTTCAGCTTCCGTCAAAAAGATACAAATCCGCCATTTGTGACAAATTTAGAGCTTGTGTGGATGTTCTGGGCAATAAAAACTGTCAGTCGTACTAGGAGCTTACATATGAGCAACTGAATCCCACCCTATACATCTACATCTCAGCTAGTCATCCTGTTTCCTTTAGAGTATGAGGCACTCACAGAGGATAATGCATCTGAGCAGTTTCAGGTATCTAGTGTAGAATGAGTTGCTCCATACAATGAGCAGCTATGAGTTGCTAGTTTTCTTCACTGACTATGATCAGTGTCCAAAAAAAAAAAAAAAAAGAAGTCCAGGGTTTCTTTTTTAGATGTCTTTACTGTAGACAGAGTTATTCAGTCAAGTAACTCTAACACTCAATCTAACATATCAAGCTCTTCTGATTTTTCAGAAGGTAGAAACACAGGATGGCAAATGTCACAGCTTCAGTCTGTTTTCGTAACATAATCCTCAAAACATCCCAAAGCACCACAGCTAGGGCCTTTGAGTACAAGGGATCAGAAGCCTTGAATCTGGAGTATGCTGCAGGGAAAAAGAACAAATGTTATACATGCCACTAGTATCATAGGCCCTTCCTGTAACAGAGACTGTGATGACAATATCCAGATGATGCTAGGATGCGGACCACAGTCCACTGTGCAGAGAAGAGCAAAAACCTCCTAAACTCTGCCTTGAACTAGGATACATTTTCTTCCTGACTTCAAATTTGGCAAAATATTTGATGTGAAGCTGGTGATCAAAACTTTTAAACTAGGAAGCAAGCGACCAGGGTCTGAAAGATACCTCCTTCTTGGTTGAAATAGGTATGACCACCATCTGTCTGTAGAAATGCCCACTTTCTGGTGTTCCTGAGAGAGTGAGAGAAATGTTATTCATCACCAGAAGATATTAAAATCTTCCTGAAACTTGCAGACAGACAGCTGAAGCCCTGATATATTTGTGTTATTCCACTACCATACAAATTAGGTAGAACGTATTTCTAGTATTGAAACTCATTTTCTCTCTACATGGGTGTACAGTTCCATTTGCATGAGAATGCTATTTTTTCTTTATTTTCAGTCTCTCTGACCAGATTTGGATGGCTATACGTATTGTAGATAATTGTCTAAACTGAAAGACACTTGCATCAGAGTAGCAAAGAAAGAATAACAAACAACCTTTAATTATAAAAAAGATTTTATAAATTACTTCTTTTTCCAGGTCTAAGACAGTGCAGACTAGGATCCTAATTGGGGTAAAGCAAAAAAACTTAAAAATATAAAAATACAGAGACCTGCTCTTAGCACTTGCATTTTGCCAGAGATAAACCCAGATGCCATGCCCAGTGCCTAGAACACTGGTACAGTCAGCTTGTTGCATATGACAAGTGCATGGAGTCACAACATACTTTGAGAGCGTAGAGGTTTTCTGACTGAGACTTTTTATGTGTGCTATTCTTAATATTTTCTGTTTTTAGAGGTGAAGACAACCCTGTTTAATAATACAGAGATAGGTGGATCCAAGTTAACATCAATCAGTGCCAGTGGAGCCAGAGATGTCAAGGGATTACAACAATATAAGCAATCTGAGATCTCTTCTTCAACAACAAAAAAAGGGTAAGTAAAAAAGGTTTGGGGTTGGTTTGTTTGTTGTTGTTTTTCATTTAAGCAACAACTCACAAACTTGTGTGATACAGCCTTTATGGTTTTGAACCAGCTAGTTGTGATCCCAGATTAGGCTGTTACATTTATACATGCAGTTGCAAGCCAAATGGATATGTTATTGCAGAAACAAGGCAAACAACAGAGAGCAGGGCCGGAAAACTTAGATGTGGGGTTTCTGGAAGAAAACTTTGAAAATACTGTTCCAAATAAAATAGATTGTCTGATGATTTCCAACTAGTAAGTCTACGCCACGTGTATGGATAGCGTTGCCACACCTTTGAACTCACACTTGGACCTGAACAGCAAGACTATACAAAAAAATTTGTCTGAAATTTGTTGGTTATAAACTGTTGATGGATCAAATGCCTTTAATGACATAGGGGATACATTCACAAAATTCTCTGTCTATTCCAGTTCTACACACGCACATTTTTTCATGTTCCTTTCTATACGTCATGGGGTAATACTCCTAAAGATTGCAGACCTAAATATGAATTGATTTTTCTTTCTTGTTTATTTTTGGATTAATATGCAATACATTTTCTGTGTTACATCCCCTCTCCTGGTAGCTCAAAATTTTTCACAATACCACCTGGTGAGTTACATGGTTATGTTTTGTCCCTGTTGTGTTTTTTTTCCAAGCATTAGCTGAGCAATTAATGAACAAATCAAATAAATTGGAGCTGCTGCATTTTCCTCTAGATGCAAATGTGAGGGATAATTTCTAAAACACTTTTATATTTCTCCCTCATCCTCAGGAGAGGAAGTACAGGCTTCAAGTTCTAAATTACTCATTCCTGCTGGCATCAGATGTATGCCCCAAGGATTTCACTTTCAGCTCAACAGACAAGGCTTTCACTACGTAAATTCATTTCTAAATAGAAAATAATATAACACTTTCCAGACAACCTCTCACAGGTGCTTTAGCATCCATAAAGGAAAGAGCTAAAAAAAGGTCTAAGAATTGATACCTTCTTTTCCACACAGAGAATCTATGGGGCTGAAATTTCCCTCACTGTCTTAAGATTTCTACTAATCAAGGATCCTTAATACTAAATTAGATCAAACAAATTTTGGCATGAATCAAGGCATTCATATAAAGTCCTTCTCACACTCACTGCAAGTCTTCCCAAACTCACTGTTGCAGTAGTGCTTCAAATTTAATTTTTTCTTGTAACATCGGATTTCACCATAAGATCTAGGGGGCCCAGCTCCTGGAATTGAACAGGAGAATTTCAGAATTTTAAAATATATTGCTACCCTATTTATAGAAAATAATCTAGAAATATAACCAAACAATGTTCTAAAATCAAGTAATTAAAAATTACTCAGATGTGTTTTCATAATCATTCTCCACCCCCACCTTCCCCAAGTCATGTTCTTTTCTTCCAGAAACTGATCTCATCAGAGCTGCCCCAGGAGGACAGCTGGTCCAGGTTGACTCAGGATTTCAGCTTGCTTCATATGCTGCTAGTACCAAATTAGGTGACTATATCGTAAGGCTCATCAGAAAACAAACACAAAAAAAATAGGTATCTGTGAGCTTCTGCAGGTTCATAAAGACAGAATGCAAGAGAAAAGGAAAAAGATAAGGAATGGTCAGATCACCATTGTACCCCCATGCTCCTGGGACTGCTGCTGAAGAAATGAATATATGCAGCCAATGAGATTAACTCTGTTTCTTTACGTAAAGCAGATGCTTAAATATTGTCTTGGTGTTAAAACTTGTGCACCCATCTGACTGCAATGATGGTAAAATTCATCCTGAGTTATTCTGTCACAGGACAGTTGCATCTTTTGATTACTTTCTAGCTCCTTTTAGTGCAGTGAGAGGCTTGTAAAGTCATGTGCTGGGGCCCAGCCCTGTAATAACCCAGCCACAAAGATGACTAGTTTCAGGTAACTGAAAGTGTTAGCTTAAGTGTGAATTCACTCCATGTCTATATGATTTCCCTTAGCATGGCTCAGTTGAAAGCAGGGAAGTATTGACAATATGTTTAGGAGTCTGAAAAATATAAAAATGTTATTTGCTTTGGTTTTGCCACAGGAACACTTGATGTTGCCAACGTGAACATATTTTTTAAATATTTTCAATAAAAATTTCTTTCTGTACATTACATTGTCATTCTTCCACGGGGAGTTAAAGAAAATCCTCCTGAACTGGGCTAGCTGAGAAAAATAAAATCTTGATTGCAATAATGTTGCACTTGCATTTTGCCAGAGGTAAACAAAATTAAAAATATCAAAAGCTTTGGTATGCTCTGGTTCTAGAACCAACAATGTTTTCTATCTATAATTCCTAAGGAGGAAAAGAAAGAGTCAGACCTAAGCATGAGAGCGAGGACAGCTTTTTGTCTTGGGAGAAGCTGTGAAGTTCTGCTAATGGTCTATGTCCTGTGCTGACTGGAGTGGGAGTTCAATCATCTCACTAACATGTAAAGGCAAAATGGTCAACTGAGTTAAGGTGCCCTGCTCTGGAGTAAATCACACCTTGAAAGTTAGACAAGATGATCCCAACATCAGATATTAACTACAATGTTTTTTTCTCCTTTTTTTCTTTATTTAAAGCCAAGGTAGTTAATGCAAGACCAGTAAATACAAAGTGACTGCTGGGACAACCTGGTCAGAAACTTTCCAGCATTTAAGACATTTTACTGCATCTTATTCAAAGTGCAGATTAACCCATATTCTTTCGTCTAACTTTCCCAGAATAGAAGCTGTGCTTCTAACACACCACAGCCCCCAATCCTCCACTGATAATACTGATGGGGCTTTCAATCCCTCTGTCTGACTGCAGCAGTAATTCTAAAATAGGCTCCTACAGCAAGAATTCAACAAAGACCATCTCTACTCATTTAATATATTCCTTTGAGTAGCTAAGGGAAAGCAATAGGTTTTATCGTTTACCATTATAGTGGGAGTTGACTCAAAGAGTTAGTAAGATATTCTTTACTTGTAGTATAAACCTATCCAGAGTATTTTTATGAACACTGACACATAATTTAAACCCACCATTAGATCCTCAGTAGAAATCTTGCTATGGCATTGCTTTTCTGCACCGGGCGCATTGCTATTATAATGTTATTTCAAATCACTGGAATAAACAAGTGCCCAGAATGACCACTGTTTGGTAATCTCTCAGAGCCACCCGATTACACAGAAAATACATTAAAACCAAAGGAAACTATTAAATGGACTGTGTATTCTGGCAGCAGGGAAGGAGAACAACTAAAAGCTGCAGCCAAACCTGTCATTCCTGAAACTTTTATTTTCTTATTCCCAAATAAGATATGCAGACTGGTTCAGTTCTAGCTAACTTTTATCAAAAGGTTTGCCTCATGGTTCTTTATATAGATTCACACACTGTTAAATGATACGGTGCAAAGCAAATGGAAAGATTAATTTTGTGATGTGGCACCAAAAGAAACAATTTAGAGCGGGGATTAGGGATTGGACCAGCTCAGTGAAACTTCTGGAACAAGTCCATTATAACTACAGAACATTTCACAATAACTGTATCAGTGATCACAGGAGAGACAGCCTTTTTTAGTGAAATTGAGAAAATTCATACAAACAGACTTTCTTCTGCCTCTCCCTTATTTTTCCAAAATAAGTGAGAAGGAGAAAGGTTTTACAGAACTGAAAAAATGATTGTTGAAAATAGAATAACTGAAAATTCTGAGTCAGATACTACTCATGAGACATCAGACTGGTAGATTGGTATTTATCTTCATACATAAAATATAGAGCACAGCTAACTACCCGGTGATCACAATATAGCCACTGTGGCAGGATATTTTGGCAGCATGCATTATCATTCTACGTACTTTTAAATCTGGTTCATTTTCTTTGTTCTTTAAAGCCATTGTATCAATAAGAAATCCATGTCTCCTTTCTTCCAGCTCAATATTGTAAAGGTTATTGTTATTTAACCAGAAAGGAGCTGAAAAAATAAACCAGCTGAAAGTAGTAGTGATAATTCCTCCTCTCTTTCTCTCTTTCTCTCTCACATATACATTCACAGAGAGACTTATTCAGCTAATGCCTGCCCATGTCCTGTACCTTCCTATACAAGCAGATATTAAAAAAACATCATATCGGTTATGTAACTCCAGTGCAGCCTTTTTCCTCCTTTCTATTACTTACTCCTTTCCTTCCTGTCTTCCCATACTGATCAACTAAGATTTGTTCATTCAGATTCAGTGGTGTGGTATGAACCAGGAAATCTCTGCCCAAAGAACCGTGGTGCAACAAAGTTATGAACCTGGATATCCAGCTCCAAAGACAGTGTTTTAAATTAAAGAAAAACTCATATATCTGGTCACTTTTTCTTTCTGATGTGTGAATACTGTGTAAGATAGTTCTGATCTTAACAATAAAAAATCCATGCAAACAATTTCATTATCCCATTAGCTCCAGGGTGAATTGGTCTCAGTGTCCTTGGTGTTCACTATATAGTGTCTAGTCACAATCATTTTAGTGTGCTATGAGGGGATGTCACTGAAAATCATGGCTTGTTCTCTCCTCTGTGCATGGTCAGATTTACCCCATCTAAGCTCAACAGAGGTGCCTAGAACAGAAGCAAAAACGTCCTAAGCTCCAGGTACTGAGAAGACATAAGCACCTCTAAACTATCATTACAGTACAGGTCCAAGAGACTAAGGCCACCCTCAACTTCTTTAAGAGAAGATGTGAAAGCTCCTTAAATGTTAGACTGTGTTAGCAAGTGTAGTAGGGAAATACCTGAGAGCAACTGCCTCATATTCAATTTTATTCTGTTATTAAAATAAAACAAAAAGATAATAAAAAATCCTTTGCAAATTAATGCTATGAATTAAAAGTCCCCCTGTTTTTTCACAGCATGCCTTCATATTTTCTGATGACTAAATTTCCATGCTTTCGTGTTGATTGCTCCTGAAACACCTGGTAAACAGGATGTAGCATCTTCCATTCCCTTTTACAAGGACTTAAAATCTAAGTAATTCAATCTTAGAGTAGAAGAATCACTCCAGTACTGCTCATTGCTGTTGAAGATTAATTTTTACTAGCCACTTAGAGGACTAAGGAGTGCATTACAGCGAACACTATTATTCAAGTTCAGCAGAATAAAATCCATCATTTCTGAGCGGGGGAAAATGGTTTTTATTAGAGCCATTCACACAGCTCTATAATTCGGTGACATACACCATCTCTACTGACTCATTTCCCATTGTAAATTTTATCTAGTGCAAGGAGCAAAAAGTTCATTAGTTTGCTCAAAATACTTCTTAATGAGTGTGCTAATTGAGACCGTATTAATGTATTTCACTAAGGCTCCCATGTTTATTTCTTGAGAAGGAACACAAATTTGTCTTCTTTTGTGTGTTTAATGCTAGTGAGACTCTGTTTAAAGGAAAGCAACTGTGGTAGCCTTTGTGCTTAGAAAGGTTAAAATGGTAAGAAACACATCACATAAACGCATTGTGAAGTGTATTGGAAAATTAGACTGCGATGTAATAACATTTCCTCTGATTTTAATGGATGAATGAGGGGGAGAAGGGGCTTCAATCTTATTAGGAAACATTCTCAATGGTGCCACAGACTCTAAAGACACTTAATGCAACATGTGGCAACCCACTTTCTATTTCTTACCCTGATTCAGCAAGCTCCTCAAGTACCAGTCTCATTCTAAATGTCTGGGTGGTGCCACCGAAGACACAGTAAATTATTAGAAGACATACTAAATTATCTTCCCTAAGTGGGAGACTTCATTCAGATATAGAATAGCGAAATAGATTTGACTAAGTTGGAAATTTTTTTAAGCTATTTTCTGCTAAAGCCACCATATTGTCATTCTAATGGTTAAATCTATCTTCATGGGCTCATGCTGCAGTTTGCCCATTGTTAAAAATGAAGAGCCTTGCTTTTCAGTCATGCAGAACAAACCCTGGCCTTATTAGCAAGTCTTTTTAACAAAGCAGGTCTTGAAATACCAACTTCTTTCTGAAAATCTGCTTTGAAAATAGAGTCAGAGATGCATGATGAAATGTTTGTTTCTTTTCACAGAGCCTGCTTGGGAAAACAATGCTTCTTAGGTCTGCACTAAGAATGGAAGGAGCTTGAGTCCGTAAGTGAATTACTTAAAACCTTTATGAAAATTAGGCAGAGGAAAGGGACAAAGATTCCCTTCACATAATGGGAATCATTTTATTAAGCCCAGAAACAGTGCCTCATACCCCCTTGATTCAAGCAGAGATTTTTTCCCCTACCCCAGTAGAAATAACTGATACCAAATTAGTTCTGACCTCAGAGGCCTCAGACTGACTCATTAGGAACATATGAGTTTTAAAGAGAACCCTCCAAGCACCAAAAAACGTGGAAAAAATTCTATCTCTGGATATAAATATAGCATCAGGAATCAAATTCCTAATTTCATTCCACTTGGGATGGCTGCTATGTCCGGCATGTGAGAGGGAAGTTGTTTTGCGCTCACCTCCATCAGGAAATTCTCAGAGTTGTCGCTGTTCATCATCCAGCTTCAGTGGCAGCAGCTGATAGGGAAAGCCCCTGAGGACAAGCCTTGGAATAATGAAAGAGCTGCTGAGACAAAATGGCCCGGGGCTGTAGATTTTTAAGTTGTACCCATTTATTTTTTTAAATCACTTTGGTTAACCTTCACTCTGTCACGTTTTTTAAGTCAATTTGCACTACACACATAAGGCTCTAAATGCAAAGAATATATATACCAAGCCAGTGCAAGCTCTCAAGGAAAGAAGTATCCAAGGAAACAACTGTTTTCTAGGACAGATGCATCTAAATAACTGTATGCAGAAAATACAGAGGTAAAGGAAAAAAAGAGTATGAACAAACACTTTCCCACCCACTGATACTATATCAAGATTAGTGATTAACAGGTAGTTTTCAGTTTCAATCAAACAGTCAGTGCTAGAGGCTCATCTCTATCTTGTGAATGAATCAGGTCTCTTAAGTTTTGCAAATTTGTTCTTGAAATATCATTAAGACCTTCTGAATCCACTTAGAAATAGTTTCAATAGGCAAAATTCTGATAATTTTGCTCACTAGTAGGAATGCTCAGCAATTAATCATGTGGAAATGTGCACTAGAATACAAGGAAAATAAAAGTAAAAAAACTCAGCCTATTTTCTTTGATCATTTTAACTTTTCTTGCAGCCAGCACTAGAAACATGAAAATGCAGGTGCTTAAGTTTTATCCCTAATTCAATAGTTTTAAATCTGTGCCAGATTTTTTTTTTTATTTTTATTTTTTTTTTTTTTTAGTTTAGAGCAGTCTCAAGTTGGGACATCTCCATTCCTCTCTAAGCTGATCCAGGAAATAGATTCCTATTTTCTATTCACTCCTGCACTCTATCACATCACACTTTCTATATTTAGAAGTGATTAGATTTATTTACCTTGCACAACTCAACTCAAATGAGTACAGAGCTGAACCTACTCTTGCAAATATCTGTTTACATATCCTGATTTCCATTTAAGTAGTGGCCAATTAAACCTTTCTAAATAAAAGAAAGTACCCATAGCCTTTGAAATTTGCAGGTAGATATGCAACACACATGAGCATTTCAGGTTATTGCTCTCCAATTAGAACTCAGAGGACAACGTCATTGTCCTTTTGACAATGAAACCTGCCTGTCACATTTGCAGGCACATACATGAATTAAACATTACACCTAAGCATAATGTTCTTGCATCTTAGAGTTGTGTCCTAGAGCTGTTCAGCCTAATGCATTATAATCACGAAAAGGAGAGCTAACACTTTCCTTCAGATCCTGGCTGCACTGCAGCCATCATGCAGAAGAATCACCCAAGCTGACGGGGATCCTCCAGTGGCATACAACTGGGAGAAAAGTTCTTGTTGGACAGCATCCAAGGTCTCCTCATGCACTGGCAATGTCCACCTGCCCTTGCTGCCGTTGGCATCTGCTGCAATTTAGTTAAGGCTGTTTGCCTGCAGACGGCTCTCATATACCCAAGGGTACCAGCCAGGCACTCAAACAACCACATATCAAGGGAGTGAGAGACTAGCTTGATTCCTCCTTCTCAGTCCAAATCCTCAGATGCACTTTGTGCTTTTCAACCATGGCAGAATCTCTGAGCCAGAAGCTGAAACCCCAGGGCAATGTAAGCACTGCTGTAAACTCGTTCATGGATGTAAGTGACTACGGGTCAGTGAGAGACAAAGGCAGGGAACGAGAAAAGAGAAAGGGACCAAAAAAAGTACCGACGGTACTGTGCGTAATGCGATGTTTTAGGGCAAATGCATGCTACTCCCTCTCCAAAGGTGTGGAAGAAGCAGCTGTGGCTTTGCTGATGGAGACAGAGGGACACATAGCACCTTCAGAGCCCCACGTCAGGCTGCATGCTGGAGTTAAACAGCATCTGTGCTGGTTTGAATGACAGCACATTGCCTCCAGGAGCTCCTGCTGGGCTGCACACCTCAGCACTGCTTCTAAGCCAAAGCATTGATGTTATGCACTATCTAGCCTGGAGATGTTTTTAATTTGATTTGATTTCTCTCAGAGGCAGGATTAGAAAGCTGGAGTTCAAGGCCCACTGGCTCACGCTGACACCGCTGTACCTCACTTCGCTCATACTGCTGTGTCACAGAGGTTGAAGGAGACCTCTTTAGTGATGGGACAAAGGGACAGCAAAGAGAAAGCCCAGCTAGTTCTCTTTTAAAGCTATCACTTGCAGTAAAATATGATTCAGACTTGGCCTGCTGTGTTCCAAAGACAGGAAACTTAGTTCACATTTCCAAGTTGTTCAGCCTGGCTTCATAAAAAGTTCCCGCAGCAGAATGAACAGACTTAAAATCAACTCGTTTTTTGAAAATCTAATGCCTTTCATCTGGGATGAAATGATAGTAGGTTACTTACAGTCAAAAAACTGAAACAATGCAACATATAAAGCATGCACTGCCATACTCTGCAAAGTTTTATTTCTGAACAATTACAAAGGAGACACGTAAAACCAAATGTGGAAACCTGTCCAACAGCTGTATCGATTGAATATTTTCCTCATTCTCTGGCTTAAGCTCCTGCTGCTATTGTTAGGATGCCCGCTGGGTTAGGGTACCTCCATGGAAAATGGCATCTGTTGGAATTAATCAGCAATGCTTTAGGTGCACTCTGCTTCCTCCTCAAAGAAACCCTAGGAATCGACATTGCTGCCTATTTCCAAATGTCTCCCATGGCCTTATTAAACGTGGCTGTGGCAGCAGAAAGAATGTCTTTTTTTAACAGCATATTGCAAAATCTAAAAGAGCACAGATGTGCTGAGGTTGTCAGTCATGCAATTCAGCTTGAACAAAGCAAGTCTTCAGAAGGATAAGCAAGGGAATGATCTGGTGGATTCACTGGCAGCTTCGTTATGGCAGGGAAAGAAGATTTCTAGTAGCAGTCCCTAAATAAGAGGAAATTTGTGTTTTCAAATAGTTTTGGAAAATCTACCTTTGAAAACTCATTAGAAAAATAGTCCCTCAAGAACAAAATAATTAAAACCCTAAAGGATGTATCCTCTAGCATCACTAGAGCAGTCAAGGAGCTGAGATCTTGCATGTAGACAAGAGTACAAAGCATTATTCATTACTTGAAATAATCAATCATTTTGATTACAATTTGCCCCACGAAACAGGCAAGATGATAGCAGCCCTGTTTCCTCAGGTCTAAAGGATATTTTCTGCATGTTTGTAGCACTTTCAAAAACAAAAGCTGTGTGAAGGCTAATTCCTGAAACAGAGGCTGCTTCAGTGTCCTGTGGTTGTAGTTACCTTTCCTGGAGGGGAAGGAACGTTTCTGCAGCAAGCACTCTGAACACGGGTGCTACTGGCCGTGGCCTGCCATCTCCTTTCATAGGTCAACGGAGCCCCAGAAAGCCTGCTGCCTGGCTAGGTAGCTCACTACCTGCTCCTTGAACCCCAGGACCAGTCCTGGCTTGATATGTGTGTAAGACACCCCAGAAGACCATGGCATTGCCCCAGTAGGGCTGTGCATGACCAATGCCCTGTGTGAGTCTAACCATCTTCTAGTGGCATTCAGACAGAACAGCAGGGCATCCTCTCCTCCAGAGCTCTCAGCTTCTGAGTTTCTTGGTTAAGTCCCTTTCTTTTCCTGCTAATATCACTGCAGCTATCTGCTACTGTTCTCCTCTTACAGCCTCTGTCCATGATTTCTCCTGAGAGCACATCCCAGCAGCCAGGACTGGCATCAGCTGAGCCCAGGCTGCAAGCAAAGGGTCTCATGGGGTTCACAACTAAACTACCATGTCTGTCCTACTCTCCACACAGAGGAAAACTCGGCATGCAACCTGGATGGGGATACCCATGTACTTCAGCGGCTTTCTGGATGATCAGGAAACCAAGACCTTAGGGCTAACAAAGCACACATCAACAGTAAGGATGAGTTGAAAACATCAAGAATATAAACCAAATCCAAAGTGATATATAACCAGAAGTTACAAGCCTGATGCAGCCACCAGTTCTTCAGCATATCAGTAGAACCATTAGGGATACATCTACATATCAGTGGAGGAACTGTAAGAACCTTTTAAAGAAATCAGGTGTAGAGGAATCTAAACTGCTTTACCTTATACGCATATTTTAGCCCTCACTTTTTTTGTATAACTATCAGTTCTTAACAGCCCTGTGCCCTCCAAGGCTTTCATGCAGACTTTCCTCCATTTCTTTGCTGAAGGCATGTCTCCAAGGAGATTCAAAATGTAGCCTGAATCTATCTTTAATTTATGATGTTGGACCTTATTTCCCCAAAGGTATGAGTTCAAGCATACTGTCAACCTCATCTTTACATTTCAGCTCTTGTGCAATGTATTCAGCCTTTAATACAGGTCTGATAGCTGTGTATTTGGGATATGGAAATATCCCAGATGAAACCAAATGTTTACAGTTCACTTTGCTACTGCATAAAATCACTCTCATTTCTCTCTGCCAAATAATCTGTGAGGTGAGAACAGGGTTGTTTACTGTACAAATGCAAAACCAAGGAGTACAAGAGAAAACAACAGCAGAAGAAAATTCAGACCTGAGCACTGGTAGAACTCACATGGCAATAGGTAAGCAAGTTAATAAAATTTGTGATATAAAGGAAAGGAAACTCTTTTTAGTGACTTGCAAATGTAGAAAATAAAACAGCTTATGCTTATTCTGAAATGTTTTTTCTATGTATCTGTGCACTGTGGCAACAGCTCTGCTGAAGCTTTTATTTGAGACATTGGCAGATTAGTCAAACTGTAGAGCGCTTTAGCTCTGCAGATCCCTGGCACCATCTGAAATTATTTCCAGTTCACATGCTCAATATGTCATGCTGTGCTGCACATACACGGAGGGTATTGGGCATATATTGGGGTCTTCACTTCCTTCAATAACCACTCTTGAGCACATCTAGATAAGTTGTCCTCTTATAAAAAAAAGTTACATCCTTAGTTCCCTTTTTGTAGTTACTGAGGTGTCTTGGGGATTTGTAATTAATTCTAATTCAAATAATTCGAATTCTAGAGAATTCTAAGCAATATTTAAGCCATTCTATGCAGACAGATTCTGTATGGATGGCAGATGTGAGATCATTTATTTGCTCAAGTCCAGATCTCAGCAGGTCAAAAGTGGAGGGAAATAGAAAAATGTCACATTAGTTATTATGCTTAGTACAGTTTTATCCTGTTTTCAAATGCAAAAACCATTTACACACATAGCAGGAATTTGAACTGTTAAGGACCTGCAAAGTGCTGCTGGTCTAATGAAGTTCCACACTTTCTTTTTTAATTACCTCTGTGGAGTTTGTGTTCTTCACTCATCCCTTGCCTTTCAGTAGATATACTAAGGTCCAGAAGAAGGATGTGTCCTTTGGAGGGTACCAGATGGTAAAGGTATTGAGTCAAGCACATGGTGGAATAGAACAGCTAATAGTGTATCATTATTTATGAGAAGCCAGTATAAGCATTGACATGTCACTGTTGAACTGTCAAAGAAAAAAAAGCTATCAGAAGACTGTTGTAACTGTAGTAAACACTGCATCTTAATCAGAAGCAGCTTGCTTTCCTTCCTACTTTGAAGTTAAGACAAGCAACTGTTTTTATTGTATCAACTTTAGGAATACATAAGTAAATAATTTTAAAATTTAGTAGAAGTCCCAAGTGAGCTTCATTTTCAGTCTGGTAGGCCTTTGTTTACAAAATTGAATGGAAGATCTGAATCAGATTTACAATGGAATTCACATTTCAATTTCAACTATGGGATGATTGTTGTTCTCCATATTTTATTTCCCCAACCAATTCATAAAACATGTGAACAATCTGTTCATAAGATGGTGCCAATTATATAAATACATCACACAGTATGTAAGAGAAAACTTCATTGGATCACTTTGTGAAATCCATGAAGGATATCTGTGCGCTGCTGTCAGTGGTCAGTTTCTGTAGGGTGCTTGGTGAACTTCATTTCAAACTGAAGTTTCACCGCAAAAAGAAGTTGCAGAAGATGAATCATGAAACAAGTTCTTTGCATGCACATGAAGTACTAAACAGTTGATTCTTACTAGGGCTCATCACATTTGTAATCCATCCTGTAGGGGGTCAGTGCTAAAATTAAATTATACCTGCCTACCATTCTCAATCTAATCAGGCTGTGAACTGAAAAATAAAACAATTAAAATTAGAGACAGGCCAGCCTCCCACTGTTTATGATCTCATTCTATTTGTGAAGAGTAGGTGGAAATTCACCCGTGGTGAGCATTTGGTTTATGTCAATTTTTCTTGTTATTACAGCTGGGGCTTATTTTGTGAACTGTTTGCAGCTATTTCTGCTAAAAATAGGTGGATACCAATTTAAACTTCCTGGCGATATTTCAAGTCAAAGTATCATTAGTAGATAGTTATTATGCTGCGTTTTATTGTAAGAGATCCTGCCATGAAGCCAATCTATACAAATATAAATAAAGACAGTTAGAATTACCTTCCAAACGACTCTATTGGAGGTTATTCACATTTGGTTTAGCAAAACAAGCTAAGCTATTTGCAAGAAAAGTTATTAGTCAGAGGAGCACTGAGTTAATGAGACTTCCTAAAACTCCTTATCAGGTTAGACTTAGGGAGAAATCAGGGATCAATTTTGCCTTTTTGCCTCAGTCCTAAATAAGAGAAACTCATAGTTGTTTGTCCCTTGGTTTCCAAGGAATATAATTTCTTTTTATCACTCCTCCCTCCTCTGCTGTGCAGTCTCATAACAAAATCACCTTCCCCAAACACATCCCCTCACAAAAAAAAGAAAAGGTGACAATTAAATACAAAATTCCCCATCTTCTAATGACAGCAGGAGCTGAGATGTGAGAAGACCACATAAGGGTGATTTGGTCATGTTGATGCATGTAGTTTCCTAGTTAGCCATCACAGGGTTTACATCTTGGCCAGTGAGGATTAAGTCAGATTCAGTTGCCATTAAAGTTTTCAATAGGAACTTCAAAGTCTCAGGGAAATTACTTACACTATTCCCAGGATCTCCATCTTCAACCTAAGAGCTGCTAGTGTGGTTGCAGGTGTTAAACAGTCAATATTTCACTCCCATCAGTAATCATCTGCTCTCCATGATATGTGAATTTTGAAAGTAGTGCAGGAATACTAAGATCTTGGTTTAGCTGCAGCTCCCCACAGTAAAGGGATTTATCTATTGTCAGAGACAGTAATGTGTTTAGGAGTGCAAAGTGGCAAAATTTTACAAGGTTACTAACTGTGTTAATCAAATGTTGTGCTGTGAAGGGCTAGCTAGGCTAGCAGCAGAGTCCAAGGTACCTCATTAAAGGAATTGGTTCCACCCCCATTCTCTGCTCCTGAAGACAAGACACAGCACTGCCTGTTAGGTACAAACCCTCTTTGGGCATTGTTTAGGAACTGCTAACTGGCCCAAGTCAAAATGCTACCTGTTAAACAGTATGGAGAATCATCTGCCTGTGCTTGTGTCCTGTCCATTGGTCCAGTCTAGTCTGCTGGCAGAGCCATAGCCAGAACGTTGTTACATGTATGGCACAAGGCATATAGGAGTTCTCCCTAAGCTCATTAGCCCCGTGGAGAAACAAAGCACGTTAGTGGAGTTGGAACATTACTGTAGTACCATTACCATAGTAATGGAGTTATATTTCTTCTTGGGTTTGGATGAATTCCTTTAGATACTAACCTGTTGAAATAATTGTAATGCCTCAGAGCGACGGTCATCTAACTTATCTGACTTTAGCTGTCTAGAAGATAGGGGTCTAGTCTAAACTAATTGTCTTTACTTTGTCTCTCTGTTGATTCTTCCTTTCTAATTTAACTACCCCTTGTTACCCTAGAAAGCTTCTCTGGACGTCTGTGCCCATCTCTGGCCATTGCCTAGAAGCCCACTTTCAGCCAATTAAAAGTAGCTACAATGGGAAGAGACATGGGAATATAAATGATTCTGAAAAGATGAGGGGGAGAGTGAAATCAATCTGGTAGCACAACTCCAAAAGCTAGGTTGTTAGGCTTGTTTTCAATAAAAAGCTTTAAGTGTTCAAATGTTTATTTCTAAAGATCTTAGGGTTAAGAATGCAGATCTGGCGTGATTAACTTAAACATTTAAGCAGAATGGTTTAGACATCTTGTTCTAGCAGTGTAACACGTAAAGCCAAATTAGATGCCCGGGGATCGAATACATAAAATGGGGGAAATTTACCTATCCAGTTGGGAATTACAACAGCTAGAAAAACTGTTGTTTACATTAGTTTTACTCCTTTAGTTAGCTATCTGAATTGAAAAATAACACCTCCACAAAAATGATATTCAAAGTCTGTCTTATTCTATCAGCTCTTGTTTTCTTTCATCACAGGTTTATACCACCCACCCTTAAACTGTGAGACCTGGGTTCTAGGATCTCAGCTACACATACAAACCTAATACTCCTATATCCAAACAATGTGTTTACTCATTCTCCACCATGCACCTAAAAACTGGGATGAGATTAGATTCCAGAAGGTTTAGAAGGACAGAAGTCTGAAGCAGACAGAAAAGCAGAGAATCAATAATGTGGGTCAATAGGGCCCAAACACAGAAAAGAGTTGTTGAGGAAAATGTGATTGCATGTTTTGCCAAAAAAAAAAAAATTTATATGCTTCTTAAGGAATCCAGCAAGGAGAGCCGAAACTGTCTAAACTGTGTGAGCGGAGGAGTGTTTTCAATGTCTGTTCAGAAAGGAAAGGATCTTAGACATTTTATAGAAGCAGCAATAACAGCAGTAACAATACACAAAAAGAGATTCTTTCTTGGGTGCAAAGAAAGAGAGAAAGAGGGTCTAAACTGACCTGCACCGTTACAAAAGTTGTCAATGGGTTTTGTTAGTGGCCCTGGCAGGGAGTTAGAAGCTGACAGGGTTGTAGAAGAAGGGTGAGGAATTTGCTTTTATTTCCACTACACTTCAGGGGAGAAAGAACATGCAGAAACTCTTAAGGGAAACACGCAGGCAAGTTTGATGAAGGAAGAGGTGACAATGAAGATGTTGATATGAGAATGACTGATGCAAAAATAGTAAATTAAATTTTGTCTCCTTTTGATATCTTAAACAGATACTAGTCTCTGAAAAAATCCTGTGTCTGACAAAGGAAAAGGGTGGGGTTTTGTCTGAAAAACCAACAGTGAACAATCAAAATACCCTACAAAAGGAGACAATACTGAAAAGCAAAATGTGATCAGAAAGATCTTTAGGAAGACTGTGAGGAATGGGGAGAAAAGAGGGAGGTCAAGGCAGTCATACTTAATCTTCTTTCTGAAAGAGTAGTTAAGATATTGCATGTAGAAGGTGAAGGGCTACAAATAAGGAGTATTTTAAGAAGGTGTCAAAGGCTGTAATTAAGCTAAGGACAAAGGTAGGCATGCAACTTGTTTTCATTATATTCTGGTTACAGGGAGTGGCAAGGCAACTTAATAATTTTTATTACTATACTACCAACACAAATTTACTTTTTAAATTTAAGAAGTGGCTCCATTAAATTTATTCTGCTCTTTCCAGTGCTGAGAACATCATATTTACACAAACATATTCAGATGATTTAGCCAAATGTCATGCACATACGTTAATACTCCAGTCTTTTAAAAATTTGTATCATTGTGATGCTATAGTTTAAATGCCTACAGTTGATTGATCATTTATTACCTAACACAATGGAGTATAAAAGCTACCAGACTAGAATTTTTACTTCTTTTACTTCACCTTACTTACTTTTTACTTCACCATGTTCAATTGGAAGTTACTGTAAAATGTGAAAACCAGAAGTGACTTGTGCCATTTGTACTGAAACAAGATTCCAAAAGACAGATGAGCTATGTTTTTTAAGAGGATGGAAAAGGCCTGCAGAATAATGTAAACATATTTTCATTTTGCAGATGGCTGACATAAGCCAAAAAAAAATTTGTTCCATAAGTTAAGGACTTCAGTCACTGGAGACAGATTCCAACCATCAGCCATCAAGATGTGACAGCTTTGCCCTGGATGTTCTTTATCCATCACCTGCCCAAAATGTTCAAAGTCAGGTATGAAAAGACCCAGTTCTGCAAGAGACTAAAGCAAAACAAAACAAACCCACCCTTCAATTCAAAAAAAACACCCTGCTAATTTCAGACTGATGTTACACCTTAACAACTCCCACATACTTCTTGTCTTAGAGTTTCAACAGCTGGATGATCATCCCTCCAGGAATACTGCTTCCTATCACTCAGTTTTGTCAAAATGAAGTCTCCAAGGCTAATGCCTTTTTATCCTTTCTCCTTTTCTTACTGCAAGCGCCTGTGGTTAATGACTTTTTAACTCTTGACAAAGCTGATAAGTAAGTTACTTTTAAAGAACTGCAAATCTGCATGTAGCTATTTGGCAACAGTAAGTTGTGTTTATTTGTTAGAGAGCAAAAAAATGGCCAATGAATTCCACTGCCACCGGCAGTGAAAACTTCTCTAATACGCCTCTATTTCTGCATTAGTTTAGGGTGAAACACGACCAAATCTCTTCCAGACAAAAGGCGCTTCTGTCAGTGGACTGTTTCACTGAGATAAGAATAAAGGAAAAATAAGTCTTTATGCTTTTAGCACAGATTGTTTACCTTGTGATAGATGTAGGCAAGTCTATCATTGGGGAAAGTTGCTTTTCAGTTGACATGATTGAAAAGGATATTAAAACACTTTTTTTTTTCCTTTTTTAAGCAAAGTATGCCCAGAATTAACTCTTTCTGTTAAATCCTGGTTTAATGCCTTTTCCCATTGTTTTGTTTCATTAAAAAAAAACACACCCAAAACATGCAAACATTTCTGTAACCCTGAAATGCAGCGTCTTTGCTACCAGCTCAGTATCAGATTTTAGCAATTACACAGTCGTTTCTCTTCACTGACAGTTAAAGTCACAGGGCATAGCTGCCATTTACTTTATTGAGACCAGGATTTGAACTACTTTGTCTGAACTGATCCAGCCTGGAGAGACTTCTGTGTTGTCTCTGTTATTCACCTTTTGCAACCAAAGTAATACCACACTTCCATCCAAATGAGGCCAGCACTCCCCAAGAAAGCCTCTGTTATTCCTAAGCCCAAGCAGTATGTTCAGCGCCATTTCTGTAGAAAATAAGGATAATCCATGCTTGAAAGGTCATGAAGCTCTTAGACTTCCAAATTCAGAAATTGAAGACTTAAAGTTTAATACTAAATCCTGCAAACATACTTAAAGTTTTACATACATGAGTTGTGTTGGCTTCAGTGGTATTACTGTTCTTAAATTAAGCATATGAATATGGCTTTGTACAATCAGGGTTTAAAGAGATGGAGTTGAAAAATATTGGAAGCATAAAGGAAGCATAGGTTCTGAGTAAAATGTGTAAGTACATAGGTGTCCATTCAGATATTTTACTGAGTGAACACGCACAAGTCTGTGAGAGCTGAATGAAATATGTTGCTACATTATCCAGCTCCAATGACCAGCCTGCCGCTTGTAACTGCTAGGAAGAGCAGTTTCAGTAAAAATCCATCTCACCTTCTGTATATCTTGATCAATAATGCTCACAAGGTGTGGATGCTTCAGAGAATGTAGGTTTCAATCTCTACAAAGTCTCTCTTGAGTTTTCTTATGGATGTAAAACTGAGCATATGGCACATTCCCAAAATCTAGGCTAATCCCATTTTTAGCTCCAAATCTTTGCTCGAATACAGTACTGAAATTCATCTGATAAACTCTAGGAGAATTCAAAGATAACAGGTTAACATATTTTTCTAGCCCTTTGCAAAGTTTTACTATTGTTGCTGATGTTTCCTCTAAAACATCAGCCTGACATACACAATAGTCATGGAAGTATTTGAGTCAAGCAATAATAGTTTGTTGAAGTTGTAAGGAAAAAACAATCTAGTGTGTAAAAAATTATACCAGATAATCATGATTATAGGCCATACCACCTCCATCATATATAAATATATTTCTCTTTGGTTTCACAGAAGAAATAAGTATCAGACTAAAACACCTTTCAGGAAATCCCAGTCTTTTATAGGACATTTGACAAAGCTTGGATCAATGGAGCTAGGAGTCCATCCGGTGATTTACAACTGCAGCTATAACACAGATAAACAGAAGAAAGAAGAATGTTTACATCAAAACCTTTATTATCAGACTAACAGCAAGACTGGCAGTTTTAGTAATACAAAGATTTTTCTCTCTGACTGTAGGCAAAGTCACTATGACAATTTGGAGAGCACTTTGCAAAGTCAACAAGGAAAGTCAATTCAGCTTTCTACTCTCAAGTTTTTTTCTGAAGTACATATTCAATAAAGCAAAACTTCCACTGATTCTTCAGATAGTTTTGCTTGACAAAGACCCTAAAAATTCTACTATGTTAATTACTTGGACCCTAAATTATCGTACCACTAAGCACTAGCCTGAGCTACTATATGACTCGACCAGTTTTGTGGTTCTCTGACACTGCTATTTAAGACTGATTGATTTTCATGTGGCTTTGATATTGTGTCATATGTAATATAATTTAGTGCACTGCAGTTCATTTAAAATGTGTTTACCACCATTCAAAATAAAAGAGGGACAGTTCGTCAAAGAGGTTTCTTATATGTCTGTGGACTGAAGCACAGTAAATCAATGATACACTTCTTCCTAGCCAGCATGGAGTTATGAAAGGCAGGTTGTGCTTGACTAACCTGATCTCCTTCTGTGACAAGGTGACCTGCTTAGTGCATGTGGGAAAGGCTGTGGTTGCTGCCTACCTAGACTTTAGTAAAGCCTTTGACACTGTTTCCCACAGCATTTTCCTGGAGAAACTGGCTGCCCATGGCTTGAACAGGTGTACTCCTCACTGGGTAAAAAGTTGGCTGTATGGCCGAGCCCAAAGAGTGGTGGTGAATGGAGTTAAACCCAGTTGGTGGCCAGTCACAAGTGGTGTTCCCCAGGGATCAGTACTGGGGCCAGTTCTGTTTAATGTCTATATCAATGATCTGGACAAGGGGATTGAGTGCACCCTCAGTAAGTTTGCAGATGACACCAAGTTGGGGGGTAATGTTGATCTGCTGGAGGGTAGGAAGGGTCTATAGACAAACCTGGACAGGCTGGACTGATGGGCTGAGGCCAATTGTATGAGGTTCCACAAGGAGAAGTGCTGAGTCCTGCGCCTGGGTCACAACAACCCCACACAACACCACAGGCTTGGGGCAGAGTGGGTGGGAAGCTCCCTGGCAGAAAAGGTCCTGGGTGTGATTGTAGAGAAATTATAGAGGACTGTATGAAAAGTTATTTGTAAAAAGGTTGTGATGATTGTTAAATACATAAGGTATGACATGTTAAGAAGAAAAAGAAAAGAAAAAAGAAAAATAAAAGGGGGGGATTATAGAGGAATGAAGATGGGTTAATTAACATAGGAAATCTTAAGAAGAAAAAAGAAAAAAAGGGAGAAATTGTAGAGGAATGAAGCTGGGTTAATTAACATTGATAAAATACAGCTGTGAGCTGGCTTCAGGGGCGGTGGGTTGGCTGATGTGGATAAGGTGCAGCTGTGGCTGGTTCCTGTAAGTAGTTAAATAGCTCTAAGGGGTATGGAAGAGGAGCAGCCAATGAAGAGAGACTGGGAAGAAGCAGAGGGAGGAGAGAGGGTACTCTGGATGTAGGGGAGACAAGGAGAAGGATGCAGTAGAGGCAAGAAGCAGAGGGACTGACCTGAAGACTATGAAGAAATAGCAAGATGGTAGAATCTGACTAATGGTAAAAAGCCTTGTTGCAGCCTTCTAATTTGTTTGTGCTGCAACAGGTGATGGTCAACAGCAGGATGAATATGAGCCAGCAGTGTGTGCAGGTGGCCGAGAAGGCAAACAGTATCCTGGCTTGTATCTAAAACAGCGTGGCCAGCAGCATCAGGGCAGTGATTGTCCCCCTGGACTCGGCACTGGTGAGGCTGCGTCTCAAATACTGTGTTCAGTTTTGGGCCTCTCACTGCAAGAAGGACATTGAGGTGCTGGAGCGTGTCCAGAGAAGGGTAATGGAGCTGGTGAAGGGTCTGGCGCACAGTCTCATGAGGAGTGGCTGAGGGAGCTGGGGCTGTTTAGCCTGGAAAGGAGGAGGCTCAGGGGAGACCTTATTAATTTTGACAACTACCTGAAAGGAGATTGCAGTGAGGTGGGTGTCAGTCTCTTCTCCTAAGTAACAACTGATAGGATGAGAGGAAACAGCCTCATGTTGTACCAGGGGAGTCTTAGACTGAATATTAGGAAAAATGTCTTCACCCAAAGGGTGATGAAGCATTGGAACAGGCTGCCCAGGGAAGTGGTTGAGTCACCAGCCCTGGAGGTATTTAAAAGGTGTGTAGACGTGGCATTTAGGGACATGGATTACCTGGCAGTGCTAGGTTAACAGTTGAGCTTGATGATTTTAAAGGTCTTTTCCACCCTAAATGACTCTATGATTCTATGATTCCAGTATCTTACAGTTGCCCATATTGTGGTGTGTATTTTATTGTACAGTATATGTATTTCTTCAACAGAATGTGGGCCAGAGAAAGTTCTGTCTCTAATATAATATCTGGTCCCTATGCAAAATGTTTCCTAATGATGGAAGAGTAAGCTTCTGTGTATAGAGAAAATATTGGCTTACCAATCAACCATCTGGTGTATAGTGGGAATGGTCTGAGTAGGTTTCTCAGTTGGAACATTTGGAAAATGAATATACTGTTGCTACAGCTCAGACTGTTGGCCATGATGTTTGTGATAATGTTGTTGATTTACCAGATGTCCTGCAAATTCCTGGTGTGGTAGTGTTTTCTGCTCCTACTGAAGTCTTCATTATGTGATGGGTTTATGATTGCAGTCATTTCTCACAGAGTAGGAGGGAGCTGGGAACTGTGTCCAAGCACAGCATGGAATCAGTCATCCACTGGCCATTCAGTTTGCAAATCAAAACCTATACCAACATGTTGCTTCTAGATCTCTAAAAATTACATGGGAGTGTATGTAAAGACTTTACTAATACCACTGGCATCATTTGCCTTTTTTCTAAATCACGTGATGCCCACTGCAGATGCTTACACATCTGTCTTCATGTAAGCCTGCCCAGCCCTTTTTCCTATTTTCCAACTAGCAGGCAGGAATACAAATGGGAGCACTACATGTTGTATTCACTCACTGCTCAAGAAGTGTATGTGAGGTCTGAATAAGTATGCTTCACCACTCTGCTCCTTTTCTGTTACAGTAGATTAATGAAGATAATATATGATGTACAGCTGAGCACCTAGGCTTTGACTTAAGAAATTAACTCATCTCTTCTATTTTCAAAATGAATAAGCACATGTGCTGCTTTCCCTTTTTTCTTCATGTTGTCAATTCATAGATGAGCTGTATGCATACCCTTAGAGCAGAAGCAGAGTGGAGACCAAGGTACACATACACAGATCTAAGTGTATTTCACAAGACTAGCAAATGCATCAGTCTTTTTTTTTTTTTATCTAGATTCTGACATGCTCACCAATCTTTTCTTCATGTTGTGAACATTGTTCAGTCAGCACAGTTCGGATGTAGCTGCATCTTATAGGCCTGAAGTAAAAATAGTTCTCACTGGTTGAGAAAAAGTTGTAAAATGCACAAAGACTTATAAATCCCAGATTGGTTCTGGAACAAAAAAAAAAAACCAAACAAGAAAAATAAATAAGAATGAGAAATGTAAAAACGCAAGTTACAATTTAACAGGTAGACAACACTTTGTTCATCCTTACCTTATTTTGATTCCAGTATGAATGCTGACAAGTTAAATCACTGATTCTAATTCAAAGAATATATATTGTGTAAATACTGAGATCCTGAACTACTTAATGGATATTTAAAAGATGAACTTACTTTTGTCACAGGCATTTGAAAGTATACAACATTCAGCTTGGCTTAGTCTAAGAATAAGCATTAATTTTTGCAGCAGTGTGTAAGGAACCACGAAACTGCTGTAGTAAAATGTCATTCAGGTGGCATAGTCATCACTGTACCACAGAATTGCGTTCCATGACAAGTGCAGATAAGTTTGGGTTTAGCAGATATTTGTGGAAAGGTATAGAGAAAATACCAAAATATCTGTGATTAGGTGGATCCAATGTCCACATAATCTGATATTGGAGGCTTGGTATTCCAGACTATGGCACAGCATCGATATAAAATCTGCATCACAGCTCAATTTTATTTTTATCTGCTAGAGAAGGGAATTCTATGCCACTGGGCAAAAAACAATCTCTAGAAGCAGTGAGATTATTCATGCCTCATGCTTCATGCAAGAGGGTGTCTTTTTCTGTGTGCAAAAATAGATCCTAGGCTACATGTTCACTCTGGGCTGTTAATCTCAAAACAGAAAACAGCATAGTGTATATTACTTGTGTCATTTCCACATTCAGAAGCAGGCCATCTTTCTGAGATATATCCAAATTTCTTCTGAAGGAGCATAGGTTTTCTCATGGAAGTTTCACCAGTGCTTTATTCAGGTAGATTGGAAAACTTCATTTCTTTCTTAATGTCTATCTCCAGGCTATCCAGATCTAGCTACAGTGAGAAACTATAAACCAAGTTCTGTCAGTGAGAGTAAATTTTACAGAGCCTGTCTTGTAAAGGAAAATAAAGACAGAAAGTATTTAATTTGTACTGAAGAAATGGTGATTCCACATGGCTGATCCCACTGACTTTGCCCTGTGTGAGATTTCTCATTCCTCATCTCATCGCCAAGAGCTGTCTTTTAGCACATGTAATTTCCACCAGCATTCTGGATTCTTCCCAGGTGAGCTTCACACAAAAATGAGGTATGGTACAGCTGGTACTGCTCAGATTCCCTGATTAGGTAACTAGGAACATCCAGGTAGGAAACCTGCAAACAATGATGTGTTTTAATAGGGCTCACTGTATGTATCTCTTGAAAGGTGTTTCTTTGGCTCAGAAAATCTGTGGTAGCACGATGAAATGGTCACTTGATGACCTGTCCCAGGTGATTTGGACAAGCAACTTGCATCAGCACAGACCTCTCAAAAGTAATGTTTACAAGACTGTTATGATCAGCAATTTCCAAGCTGTTTCCAATTGTGACTACACTTCCAGTTGAGATACACTTGCCGAAACAATTTAATTTCTTTCAGATGAATGCTCCTTCTCACAATGATTATCTATGGAATTGCTGCCTCTGCTGTGTCCCACTCCACAATATTGTCAGTAGGCAAGACCAAGGCAAAAACAAAATGGGAAAAAAAAAAGGTTTTTTTATGCTAGCTCTTATTAAGTCTGGCTGTGTTTAAAATGGTGTTGATTCAAATAACTCCAACCCCTACCTCTCTGCTGGCAGATATCACTTCAGTAATAAAGTCTGCAAAACATGAGGCACAGCTTAAGTATCCTAGCCTGACTAGTTTTAGCTCATACTGCTGAGGAAGGTGGATTTAACTAAACTGCCAAAATCTAAAGCAGAGCAGGTGGAGTGCTGGCAACTTTATACCACCCTCTATGAGGGTGGTGGCATCTTCTAGCAGAGAGGTAGGACAGACAACCGAGCATAATAACATCTTAAGTAAACCCAGCAAGATGTGCCAGAATTTTTGTGTCACAGTTCATATGCAACAGCAGATTCCATTCAACAACACCATCTAGAAGTTAAATATCCAGATTTCTCAGTGTCAGACCTGTTAACCCTTATGCTGTCTCTTAAACTGGGAGGTGTGGGGGGAGGAGGAGGAAGTGAACATTTCAGTTGGCACTGAAATTGGGTTCAATTCAGTTTTATGAACCCAAATTGTTCCCTTAATCAGCTCCTGTTTGGAGAAAATTTGCATGTCACCTCATCCCCAGTTTGAGGTCAGGTCTTTTTCTTTGGGAATTGGCATTGCTCCTTCCCAGTGCTTTCTTCAAATGTAGTGAGTTTCATGCTTATTTCCCGAAGGAATTCTTTTTTTCCCAGAAGCTGTATGTACAGCAAATGGGCCATAATACATTTATGAATTGTGTCCTTAGTAGTTCTTGAGTTGGTAAAGCATTTAAAAGCATTAAGCCTAATCATTCTGGGTAATTGTAGGTTGTACATTGCCTGTTGGGACTCTGGACTTTCAGATATATCATAAATCTTTCTCTGGATATTGCGGTTGGTTGCCTTTTTCTCTTCATCATTAAGTGATGGGGCTGATGGAGATCAGCTGCTTCACTTTGTAAGTGGTTAGCATTCTCTCACCTGCTCTGCATGACTACTGAACTGAGGTATGTTGTGACAGTCTGCTCGCTCTTCCCTGTTCAGATTAATGAATACAGCTTTAAGTGTTAATTCAAAGGCAGTCAAGCTTATATCCAACAATTAGAGTACAACTTCCCTATTCAGATAGTGTATGTCTAATTTGGCATGGTCTTTTATACCAGTTTGGGGTTAAAGTGTGTTTCTGCTCTAAGACTGTGTAAAAACAGCTTCAGGATTCAGGGGGCTCTGTGTTTATTTTCCTCCAGAGACATCCAAGCGAAATTCACTAATTTTGCACACAAAGTTATTTTTATTCCAACTGCCAGCCTGCAGATTCAGCCTGAGCTAGGAAAAAAAAACTTGTCGTCTTTCCACAACACGCACCATTTCCAGTAATAAATATACTGCAGCTCGAATTTTGCCTTTAGTTACATCTGAGCAACCCAACTGAAAACAACAACAAAAAAATTGCCCTGTGATGGCTGCACAGATCAATCCTGAAGGATAGCAAGTGCTCAGCTCTGCAGCAGGCAGGGACCTTGACTGAGTAGTGTTGGCTGGAACGAAGCTCTCACAAACCTCTTCTTACCCCATCCTGAGTGCACAGAGGAAACTGCTCATTTCACCATACTCAGTGATACAAATAAGCTTCCCAACATTCCCTTCAATCATAAACATTCAATCATTTGTGACAGTGAGTCAAGTTTGAGACAAGTTCCACAGATGTCAGAGGTAAGCTCTTCCAGTTAATACGACATCTATTTCTCGTTCTCACCCCCTCAATACCGCACATTCACTCTGAAATGTGGAATCAGGCTTTGAAATAGCAGCTTGTTTAGGGTTCCCAGGGAATTTACACATCAAGTGGAAAAAGGTCTATTTATACATCTGAACAGGAATAATATTTCTGCAAAGCACAACCCAGAAGATCTGGATTCAGTGCCTAGTTCTACCTCTAACTTCCATGGGCTTAGTATTTTGCTATAAAATGGCAACAATAACACTTCATTTTCATAAAAAATCTTTAAAACTTGTCTCTTCCAACAGATAAGTAGATGAGGTGTCACTGCAGATCCTCATCTCAGCTGGTGCTGCTAGCAGGTAATATAAATAATAAAGGTAACAAGTGAATATCTTGTTACAGACCTATCTCTGAAGTTTCATCGAATCACTCGAACATGTACAATTTCTTTCCATTGAAGCCATGATCCTCATAAAATGTGATTAAATCCTGGCAAATGAGACACATTTCAAATTCTGGAGACCCCATATGAACCAGCAAGTGATGCTTAAGCAAGAAAGAAAAGCTAATGTCAGTGTAAATATCTGAAAAGCCAGCAACTTTGTTACATGACTGTCACCTTCTGCCACCTCTTACTTAGTGGACCTTAGGTTGGGAGGAGGGCTTGAGTCAGAGACTTATCAAAATATTGCTGTGAGACAGGATAAAAAATCACTTTTTCTTTGTTTCTTCAAACTCTTCTACTCTTTTATATAGCATTTAGAACAATTTGATTCAGATTATCTGTTTCAGATGCTAGGAAACTGTGTTTCAAAATGCATATCCCAAATGAGCTGAGTTGACTTCAGGGTTGGCATGTGGTTGAAGGCTGCTGTTCCGAAGTGCCACGAGAGACAGGTGCCTAAAGTCTCTTAAAGTCTGATGAAGTTTGCACTTGTTGGAATTAGGTGATCTGTAATGAATCCAGTGTTTTTAGGATGGCTTTGCTTTGGTCAGCAAACACTCCCTCCATCTCCCTCCTGAAAGGCGTTAAAGCTTGAATCAGTGCTATGAAACATCTAAGAAATGGAAAAGGGACCATTTGAGGAACACATCCTATGCATTCTTTGGGGTTTTGTCAAACTTCAGAAGCTGTTACCTAAGTAAAATACAAAGTCACAAACACTAAAACGCAATGACAGACATTTATTAGGACAGCAAGCAGCCCCAGATCAAGATTCAAGAACGCCCAGACTGAGCGTGCTAGATTTATACAGTCCAGGTCCTTGTAGCATTGGCGTTGCCTAATTAGCCAGGTGCCATCATCCTAAACAGCCAAAAGGAAAACACTTGATTCCAAAATCTCATCACTGTCACTTAAATTTATTTCAGAAACCTTTTTTCTCTCCCCCCATTTTCTAGCACGCAGAGCTCGGCTTTCAGCAGGGTACGTATGTTTCTGAATGAGATGAACCCCTATAGCATTAGCACGGAAAGGTGGAGAAAGACAGAGAGCAGCAGTCCCCAGCTCCAGAGGGAAGGCTGCACTCACAGCACAACACCCTGATCTGAGACCTTGCCAGTCCACCCCTGATTGCTTTTGCTTTCTGTGGCGGTCACAGGTTTAATGCCTTGTGTCTGTAGCTTTCCAGAAGAGAAAAAAAAAAAAAAGGGGGGGGGGGGGGGGGGCTGTATTAGAAGTTAATAGCCCACTTTCACAGCTACACTGCAACTAAATGTAATCTTTCTCCTCCTGTGTGACAGCCTTTTTGTGCATGAGATTGGAATAGACTGTTCCTGCCACTGTCCAACATCATGCTGACTTCAATGACTTTGTAAACACAGCCCAAGACATTAACAGCGTGCTCACATGCTTGTGAACGGGGGCAGCACTTAGGGCACCCGTATTGTTGTAGCAGGACGCTGTCGAGGTTTAATCGGGTCAGGTCACTTGCTATTTCATCCCTGAACTGCTGCAGCAGATCTGAGCTAGGCAGCTGGGCATTCGTAACGGGGATATCTCCCGAAGAGTTTTCATTACACGCCCTCGGAGGAGTCTCTGAAAAGTCCTTGTTCACCTGAAATGGCAATAATGCTGCCAGTCTATTTGCTCCAACTTTGTCTTTAATTAGGTCTTAAAAACTCACGTCTTTGAGGCCCTGAAGAAAGAGAACACAGCTGTTTTCCAGAGCAAAATCCCCTTGAAACCTATGTTTTGCTTAATCCTAAGGGCAGGGAGGAGGGGGAGAAGGAAGAGATATACACATTTTTTAAATGATAATATGTTTCCAATCAAGCTTTACAAGATCCTGCACAGCATGGTTTGCAGTGGAGTGCTGCTGCCTGAAAAGAAACATGCATTTTGATTATTATTTATTCTTCTCTTTCTTTCTCTTTTCCTTTTCAGAGAATAACAAGACTTGTGCAGAGAGGAAGAGAAGACAGAGTCTGCAAAATATTCCCCCAAACACACCAGCTATTTAAAGTGTATGAATGTGTAGACAATAAAGTTCACACCAGACAGTTAATGAAGCTGGGAAAAAAATGTGAATTGGAATGTAATGAAAAATTCATACTTTCAGTGCATGAAAAATAAGTGAATGCCCTTTAATTGCTCAGTTTACTTGCAGAAAGGACAGCTTGAATAAATTGAAAAATTATTCCAGGTTGTTAAAAGGAATAATGGTTGATCCTCTGCACCTTGTGCTAAATTCTTCAGCCCTGCTGGACGTATGCATATGTGAGGAGGTAAACTACGACTGTAGTCCGTCTGGTAGCCCACAGGTGCAGGAAGCAAACAGGGAGCAACTGTGTAAGCATCAGGTGGGACTCATCCTCCACCCACTCACGGGCAGCAACAGAAAACGAGGTGGCTACTGAAGAGCAGAGAAGTGAAAAATCGGGATCCGCAGCCAGAGGGAGGAAAGGTAAGTTGTCACTGTTGCTGAAGGGACTAGAGAGGAAAGTTTGTCACTGAGGAGAGGCCTCTTGGTCCATTTTTCATTAATGTAGCACCTCTGTCCCTGTTCTCCGTGCTTTTTTGCCAAGAGCATAAGTATTTTTCGGACTACTTTTCCAAACAGGCTGGGAAAGGAGATAGGGAGCTATGGAGGAGCCAATGCCAGCTGCAAGCTTGAAGTCTGAGAAAGACTGCAGCTGTACTGGTTAGTGGGACTCTGGTGAATGGAGAGGGTGAGGTGAGGGGGGGGGGGGGGGAAGGCAGGGAGGTCTGACGAAATGCAGAACCAAAGGGAGAACAGGGAGTAGCTGCATAAGGGGTCTGTCCTTGCTTTCTCTGTGTGCTCCTTTCACTTCTGAGCACATTTTAGCACCTATGCTCCTGTCCCTGTCTTACATCAGTATCCTTGAAGACTACTTGTGGGTAGGTGCATGCTTCAGATAGTGTTTATATCGTGACTTTCATCAATAAAGCACTTGACAAATGCTTGACTAAACACCAAATTAGCATCACCTTCATTGAAAAGGGAAAATGTAAAAGTATATCTTAATTATATTAAAAAAAAAAAAGGAAAGAAAGAAAAGGAAAAGGGAGGCAGGAGAAATGACCTACAAGAGCTCCCAAATGAAATTCATGTCAGAGTCAGCAGGACCTGCAGCTCCTTTCTCTGCTGCTCTGTACAGCTCCCCAAGCACAATTTCATGACAAGACACCCCAGTGCTATTCAATGTTCATATTGCATCGACTGAGTTTCTCACTGCAGGAACTGACAATTCATGATTTTTTACAGAAATGTGATGGGGGGGGAGCACTATGAGTTCAACTATAACCCCACTGAACAAGAAGCCTTCCACTGATGTTAAGGTTAAAGATTTTGTCTGATATCTTCCAAAACTACTAATCACGTAGTGGATTAAATGAATTTACCTTGGTTTTGTACTCAGAGTACAATAATTTGTCGCAAGAGGGTTTTATGTCCTCTTCACTGTGAACAGTGCAGCAAAGCAACTCTTAAGCAGCTTGTAGTGACATAAATAGGCAAGAAACGTCTCCATTCTGGCATTCTTCGGCATTTTTTTTAATGACAGTCTAAAATGCCAAGTGAATTGTTTCAATTTCACAGCCATTAGCAGAAGAAAAGACCAAGTAGGTCAAGACTGTCACATTAGAAGCACTTAAATAAATAATAGTAATAGTCTGACACCCAGCCGAAGGAGGATTTTTCCCTTTAGCACATCTACTAGTTCTTTGTTGAGTCTGGTTTGAACATGTTATAATTAAAACACAGTGCAGCCTGAAGTCAGTGAAGTTACAGCAAGGGAAATTTGCCCATTATTTTCCAAGCAGATAATCATCAGTTATCATTAGTCAACCTATTCAGGCAGTAGGCAATATAGATGGATTACTTTTAGATCACGTACATGCATTTGCTCTTTTTATTTCTACAGAAGCAAAAAAGAAACTAAATTCTATGAAGTGCTAGAGTCAAATTTCAGTTGTGTACAGGACAGCAAAGCAGGGCTTTGTGAAAGCTGATACGTTGGCATGAGGGGACTTCTAGAAAAATCTAAACTTTTTGCTGATAACATGACAGCACCTCCTTAATTTCATTCAAATCTCTACAGAAACTAAGACTAAACAGGCTCATCAAAAGAATATACAAGATACACTGAACTAGCAATAAAAAGAAAAATGTGACTCTACATATAGGCTTTTTCACACACTATTATATCTTTGAGCTGTCATCATTAACTGCAATTCTATAAATGTCTTGTTGTTCTGTTGCCTTTGAAAAATGGATACAGTGATTAGGATAGATTTTACTTGGATATACTGAGAAAAAATTTCCCTGACAGGTATATGTTGCTTTCAGTATGCTTCTTCAACACATGTTGATCATTATAATGATTGAATTTGAAAATTTGCACATCTCTAGAGGAAAAAAAAAGCTAAAATTTGTAAATTGTTTTCCCAGGGCAATTAGAATGAAAGTCAAAACTGGAACACTAGTGGCAACAGAGCTTTACATATTTGTATAAAAGATGAACCCTTCTGCCTGTTCACTGCTTATCAGAAAAGGAAATATAGAGAGATACAGCACTGCAACCTAAGAAAGCTGATAATGAGTTTTACTTCGTGATATCTGGTGGCTTTTGTAAAAATAACAACAGCAACAGCAAAACCAAGGCAGGACAACATGGCAACTGCAACCTACACAGTAGAAATTAAGATGGTATTGTTGGTACTAAAGAATAGCTATCCTTTGCAAACTGACTGATGTAACTGTGTCAAGCAAAAGCCAACTTTGTACTGTTTTCCTTGACATAAAAAAGGCAATGACTCGGTGACTGTCACTTAATGTGCATCTGTTTTGAATGAATAGTAACATTCATCCACTTCATAATAGGGATCCTGTTGTGAATAATATAATAAACACATGCAAGATAAAATCCATCAGAAGTAAACGTGTCAGAGTAAAATATGCTGATTATCTGATTCCTCCCCACCTCCACCCAAAACAAAGCACATATAAAAAAATGAAAATGTTCCCACATCAGGTAACAAATTTTAAGATCACAATAAAATACATGAAGAACAGTTTCCAGCTGAGATAAAATAAGTGTTTCTCTATTAATATACAACGTGGTATCGGTGTTGATTGGCTGGTCTTTGGGTTGGGATGCCATAAGAAGTCATGACAACTGCAAAGTGTTTGACAAAGCCTAAATGGGATAAGCCTAGTAATTGGCAGGGAATTCTACCCAAAAAATGCATTGGAACAATTTTATTTTTTTTTTAGTTAAAATCTAACTTTTTTAATGTAGTCTGTAACTAACAGTTGTGAAACTGAGTGATGTGTACTGCATGCAAAGGTTCCAGAAGAGAGATTAATGGCATGGAAATTTAATAGAATCCATGACACTATCACTCTTTCTGATGCCAAACAGTGGCACTTAACTGCATGGATGGGATTTGGTTGCATAAACATAGGCAGCCAGTGCCATCTGAAACATCCTAACATCTTCTAACATCCATGCAGGACTGGCAGGCAGGATTGGCAGATCAATGCTCTCCTGAGCTTCAGCTACTGCTCTGGAAGGGCATGTGTCCCTCATAGGGCTTACACCATATCTGCTAGCCCAGGCTCAGATACAGCATTTCAAATGGCATTAGATGTCTGTGTTTAGGCAACTGACTCCTTTCTTGTTGCCTAAAATTAGTTCCTGACAACTGTAAACTATCAGAAAGCTACTGGGTCCTAAGCCCACAAATTCCTTTTAACAGCCAGTTCATTCCTTCCATCTGAGCTGTTTACATACCCATGTTGTGTTATTTTACTGTGGTATTATGAGACTAATGCTACTGAGCCAGCTGAAGTCCCAAAGTAGTTCTGCTTTGTATGACCTTTCCTTATAAAATAACTCTGACAAGATGTACCCCTGACTAAGCAAGATGATATAATATAGGCTATCCCTTACTCGGTACTCTCCATAATTGACAGGCACGAATCTGTTTAACTTTATTCCCATGAACTTAATGAATCCATTTTCTTCCTGTTTTAATAGTTGGTAGAACACTAGCCTAAAAGGCTAGGTCTTCTGCTCCCCTGTGGTACCTTCCTTCCTCATTCCCAGGATTGCATGGTGAAGTCACCATGAAAAATAATCATCATATTTAAGGGGAACTAGGGAACTGAATAGCAGCAGCACCTGATTCTTCATCACTGGATGGTAGCAAAAGCAAGGGGGTTTTACAATGGTTGATACCAGGTTTTTTTGCTCCCCACAGCAAATCTGAGATGTCATGCTTGCTCCTGCCCTTTGCAGAAGTAATTACCTTCGAGCACTGCTGCTTCTATGTTGTAGTTCCTACCTGCTGCCCCACTGTTTCACCCATGAAAGCCTTAATTTGGCACTTTAAACATTCATATATCGCTTTACATCTTCAAAGCAGTGTACATGCGTTAATTAAATTACATGCCTAGAAGATAACAAAGAACAAGATACAAAGGCATTTTAAGCACACAGACAGACTATCAAGTTCTAGCACAACAGGAATAAATTAATAATGGCCTTTTATAATGACTGAATTGCATAGCTTTGTTTTTCCTGCAAGCAATAAGCCAAATAAAACTATTATGAATGAATACATAACAGCTTTCACATCCAAAGTCTGATGGACCTGCAGACCTAGAAACCAAGCTATATGCCACTGGAAAATAAAAGGGGGCCCCAAGCTCCCAAATGAAAAAGAAATTAATTCAAGTCCTGGGTTCCAAAGAAAATACTTTTTTATGTGTGGAAAACAGCTTTTTGGCACAGGTGAGTACATTTACCTCACATAAAAATGCAGACGGAAAGGGCAGTATTTTCATATATGCAGACATCTTTCTATAGAGTATTGCAGTAATTTTTGACCAGGCAATAGGTCCACAAAGAGATTTAGAAAAGGTATAAACAACTCATGGCCTCTGGCATGTCTCCTGTCTAAATGCAGGTCCTCCAGCCTTCCACTTGGTTGCTACCTGGACAGGGAGGTACACACAGTCCTTACACTTTTGAATGGTTTCACACACAAAGCTTCTTTGACACCTTAAGTTCTGCTTTTGAGCCCAGCACAATTTAATCTTGACCATGCTGAAAAATTTTCTGCCTGCCTCCCTTTCCAGGTGTATAAGGATCCACCAGTACTCTTTCAGACTTAGGAGATTAAATTCAATTTCTGCCCTGCTTAAGAAAACCTGAGCCTATTATAAAAAATTATTAGGTTGGTGACTTCATACTAGCCTTTCAGAACATTAAAGTGTGGTGGCATCTATTTCTTTTCCTGCACAGCAGTTGCAAAGGCCTGAACTACTCTTAGCGCTTCAAAGATAGGTTGTTGAACTCACAGCAAGGATAAAGACCTGGACATCCTCCACAATAGGAAACAGCTCTGGGAGATCCAGATAAGCTTGGTAAATGCAAAAAAAGCTTAAAGCATCTTTTCCTGCTGCATGTAGCTGACATAATTGTACTAGCATAGTTTTCTAGTAACTATCTTTCATTGAGAGTAAGCCATCAGCATGCCAGCTTTGTGGTGCAACCCCTGCTTAACCGATTGCTCCTTTGTATTGTCTGAGGGACCTGATGTGGGTGATGCCAATTGCACTGAGTGGGTGAATACGTTACAGGTTAGTTGAGTCAACATTCAACATTCGGCCATTTTAATGACAAGGCAATGGCTCCATCAGAGATTTTTTACAAACCAATTATAAGCTATAATTCATCTTTCTGATTTCTGCAAATAGGACTTTTGGTAGCTAAGACATCTGGTTTTGCTGAAGCTGACCTATATAATTCATATATTACCACTTGTGCATAATACAACCACCCAAATCTAGGTCATTAATTTTTTTCCAATACTCTACACTATTAGCTGTATAGAACTCCTTCATTCGTATCAGAAAATTAGTTTTGACTCATGGGAAAACAGTCTGTTGTTAGTCTTTTTAAACTGATTTCATTATCCCCACAAAAATGGAAAACGAGGAGCTGAGAGATTATTCGCAGTGATGTCCATATTCATTTCAGTTTGCAAAACTAGTGTGCATCTGTGTGCGTGTACACGTGTGTGTATGAGAGAGAGGGAAAAGGAAAGGAAAAAAAAATATCTCCACTTCTCTTTCTCGCCTCTTTTTTGTTTAGAACATTTATTTGTCATGTAAGGTCAAAAATGCATAAAGCAAAAATAAACCCCTGCAGGATACCTGTGATTTCTCAACGTCTTTTCCAGATTTTGAGTAGGAAGTCTAACCTGTTTAAGATTAACTAATTGCAACTTTTTTTACCTTGAAAAAAAGTAGGGGCAGGAGATAAAAGGTAAAAAAAGGACAATGGCATGGGCTGAGCTATGTCATTCTTTCCTTTTACTGATCAATATGTGAAGTTCATTGTAGTACAATTCCAGCTTTGCCTTTGAAACACAGATCAAGCTGGGTCAATGAGGCAATCCTTTTGTATTAAACGTTCTTTCTTCTGTAGTCTATGGACAACTTTTGAACTGAGTCTTCTGCTGGATAACTACAACAGCACCTGCTTTCAAATGAGGCTTGCTCGTAAGCAGTTCTTTGTGTCTTTTTTCTTTTTTTTTGTGCTACTCACTGACTGCCATCAGTGACTTAACAAGAGCAGAATTTTTTAAAGCCTTTGATCCTAAGAGCTCTTACTCATGCAAGTTGTCCTTAGTCACACCAGAAGTCTCATTGAAGTACTGGATAAGAAAAATTAAAGTGTTATGTGTACAAGTATATATGAAGCACAAAAGAACATGGCATACCACAATCAGATCTCCTTTTTTTCAAGGAAAAGTATGTTTGGGGGAGAGAATAAAACAGTTCAGAAAACAAAAATATAATACAGCAATTATTCACACTTCATATTCAGTTTCAGACCCAGGGATTTAGAGGACATTTGCCGTGGGAAGGGGTGTATTCTATAGCAAAGTTTCTGAAAGAATTTGAGCTCTGCAACGCCCTTATTACAGCTGGTCTGCATATGTACCCTATATCCAATATAATCAGCAAGGCAATGCAGGTTTCACAGTTCACCTTTGATGTGTCTACAAGATACTCAAAGCCCAGTTTAACACCAGTGACAAATCTCCTATTCTTCTAACAGTGATACTGGCTGTAGCACACCAGAAACTCTTTCTGCAAGTGCAGTGAACACCATATACCTTTTTGCTCTTCTGCATTGCACTGACACAACTGTCATTGTCATTACCTACACTCAGTTAGCTGGGTTTGTCTGACTGAGAGGAATGAAGCTTTTTTTCTGTCTGTCCCCTCATCTTCATCTAATATCTACTGAAAGTATCTAGCAGAGGGTAAGAAAAGTTCACCTCCCACAGTGAATACCATAACCCCTTAAAAAAATACTGAAGTAAGTGTAATGAGATGAACTATAAATACATCATTTCAAAGCAAATTGGCTGTCTGTTTACTAGAGTAGCTTAAGGTGTGGGAACATATATTTTCTAAAGGCAAGAGTTAAAAACTCTTTTTTGGAAGTAAGCCCTGCCTAAGCCCTATAAAGAGTAGATGACTTAAGGAAAGATGCAGGCTTCACTGGGCCAGAAACAGAGTGCCATCTCTGCACACCTTCCTAAAAGGCATTATTTGGGGAACAGTTAGGGAGTGGGTTCTGGCTCCCACTCCAAGAGATGTCCATGCCTCCTATCAATTACCTGCTTAATATAAGATGCACAAATTCAAACTCTTGCTATGTGAAAACATGGTCTGAGAACTGAAATAGTCAGGCACTTTGGGGAAGTCTCCAAAAGCACCTTGATGAAGTGGGACACAAATACAAGCCAACCATAATGGAAGAATTAGCTGGTAGAATCCTAAATTTATGTGAGAATTTAATTTTTCTGCTGGGTTAAAATTTGTGAATATTAGTGTGGGACCCACATAAAGTTCACAAGTTTTCTCAAATATGTTGTAAATTGATCAATTTTAGCCCACAACTGCTGGCAATAACTGTGGGCTCTCATGCCTTCAGAAAATAATTAAAAGCTTCAAACCAACATTTCTGTGCTACAAGCAAATTATTATTTCAGGTACTAATATAATCACTTGATGTTTCATCATTCTCATGCTGAGAAACATCAAAACCAAAAAAACATAACCTCTGTTTTAAATGGGATCTCTGTACGTATACCCTCAGCTCCAGTTCTGCAACGGAGTTTTCAGTTTAGCACATGCTACATCTAAAACATAAGGATATAATTTCTCAGTATTAATGATGGCCACAAAATACATCAGCCTTCCTAAAATCTCTAATAGCACCGATAGAGTCACTCCTCTCCCTAGGATCCACACATATCCCAAAAATAACAAGTCATACCCCAGCTCTGAGATGTGAAAGTGAATTATTTTTTAATTTAAATGACATTAAAAAGCTTAAGACTCTGTTCTAAATAAAAAGGTACCCTAGGTGGGACTCAGGTGCCTAGACATCAGCTGCCATGCCTCTTGAAATGCCTGCTCTGTAACCAAAAAGGAGACAAGGAGCAAGCGGAGGTAACATAGGACCTACCAGAGGTCCATAACTACAGGGAGTGCAGTGGGTGGCCAGGAAACAACTGGAGTGGCACTAGGTGTCTGTGTTTAGGCATTTCAATTGAGCCTGTTTGACTAGTTCTCAAAGCAAATTCTATTTTTTTTTTTCTTTCAAAGGTGAAGAAATCCAACTCTGAAGTAAATGCATTTGGATTGAATTCTGTATTGCTACCAAGAATAAGCATGACTCCCATCATATTCTCCCTTCTCTGTGTGACTTGGCTCTGCTGCCTCTGCCTTGCTTCTCTGAATGCTGGGTTATATGGCCTTGCAACACAATAGAATGCAACAAAGGCAGTGTAAAATACATCCTAAACCAAAATTTAATGCAATATCCATAATTGTAACGTGTTCTTTCTAATATAAATATGGCATTCTCTTGTTCTCCCTTTCTTTTTTCTTCTCATAATCATGCTTCTTAACTTCATGGTGTAAGAATGTCAGTTCTTCTAAAAATTCAGGCAATAGAGACTCAGTCACATGTGTTTGTAAACAAAGATGCAGAAATCCCCTCGGGTTTCAGTCAGTCCTGGCAATAAATATATGTGTGTGTGTGTGTGTGCGTGTATATATATATTGCTACATGACAGAGGAACTATTGTGAAGTTTCACTGTTTTGTGTTTTCTTGGCTAGCATTATGAAAATTGATGAGCTGAAGAAACAAAGCTATTCTAAAGGCAGATTAACCAGCAATACTGGTGAAAGCATTGTCTACTAAGATTCAAAGTGAAGTAAAGAAAAATGCTGTAATTACAAGTAAGACAGTCCTTTGAGATTCTGGCAACGTTAAAAATCAAGTGATTACCATTTAACTGCTTTCAATCCACTTTGATGTAATAACTTAACATAAGGGACTCAGAAAAACAGCAGTTAAGAAAAGCAGAGAATTATGTGGATAATAACCCCTTCGTTACAGAAGTTATTTTTATGCTTGAAAGATGATTGATTGACAGCCTCAAATGAAGTCCTCTGTGTGGCAGCAGAGAAAGTTCATTGCGGCCAGCACTGAAACAAATACTCTCCCTGCGTCACCTAGTGCCTTAGATTAGGTTGCAAGGTTATCTGTAGGCAGGCTGGATGAACAGTTTACAGCGAGAAGTTCAATGGCGTGTGAAAGTAACCAAATTCTAAGGAAAGAGATAAGATAGTGGTGGTAGGGATGTTAGCTTCTTTGGGATTTAAATGAGACATGTTTAAACTAACCCTGTATAACTATCTATGAGCTTAATTAATCCTCGCATCATTATTTTGCAGGACATTTGGAATTCTCATCCCTCAGATATATTGCTTTCAGGCCATGGAGGCTCTGCAAATTTCATTAAGTTGCCAAATAACTGAAGACAGCCTATCTGCAGGTATATGTCCTATATGTAACTTGATCTATATGCACATAGTTAGCAAATGGAAAGAAAGATTTGATCATCACAGCAGTGAGAAAAAACAGAATGTAATATTATTATTTTCCTGCTATTATGTATTATTAATGACCTGAATCCTCTGAGAGGGGTCGACATCAATGTCAGTTGCCAGTTCTCAACACTTCTAAGGAACAGGCCTATTATTAATTAATTATTATTATTGTATTACTGCACCAGTTGTGTGATAGGTGATTTACAGACATATTCAGGCAGGGTCCCTACATGAAATGTTTAAAATCTAAACCATGAGAATTACAAACAGCATTACAGACAAACAAATGTGGGTAAGAGACAAAATGACAGCAGTGATTACGTTTATTACAGGGTCACTGAGCAAAACCCTGGGCTCAGGAGAGTCCACAGGAACTTTGCTGTTGAGCCCACAGGCTCAGGAGTTTGCTGCATAGTTTTGTTTCACAGAAAGCTCTCTCCTTGTTGATTCAGGGGGAGAGACAGGGGGGTCAAGTCTGTCTTCAGATGCCATTGCAGCATCTGCTCAGTTACAGGTCTCTGGATTAATCTAACTTAACTCCTAAGTGAAGAGCAGCTTTGCCCAAGGTGCTCTCTGCAGTAAACATAGAGGGACAACGATCTCCAGCAGATAATTCTGCCCAGTTAAAAGTTGATTTGCCCTCTGGAGGTTTCTGTCTTTCTCCATTGACTATGGAGTTCAGGGTGACTAGATTCCTAACTCCAGCATCTGAGTAAGGTACCTAAACTGAGTAGAATTCATCCAGCCTCTATGCCTATGCATAATTTAAATCTACATTTCCCTGTAGTTCTGCTGCAGACCAAGTAATTGCTGAGACCTGAGTGACATCGAAAGATAGTACATAGATAGGAAGACCATTAAGGACTGCTTGGATTACTTGTGCTTTGTGGGGTTCTTCAAGACTGCTTTCTGCCCGTTAACATTTATACACTTCTTAAATGTCAGAACCTGAGTGGACTTGTCTCTTCATGAGGCACATATAGCCAAAGTCTGCATCCTGCACCATTCTTGTTTATTTACAGCCTATTCTGAAAAAAGATTAGTTCAGTCAATCAAGGATTTTAATACATTTATATGGTGCAATGGTGTGTAAGTTTATTGACTATGATTTCATGATGTGGAATAGGGAGAAAGCTATCTTGGAAAAATGTATTGTTATTTTATATGAAATTCATGATGCTATTAAGTTTTTGGTCTCGTACACTGTGGAGTGTAGCATTTCAGAGATAAACTATCTTGATGTTTTCATTTCAAAGACAGGTAATAAGTGGAATACAACAATTTCCTGGAAACCCCAGACAGGAATAATCTGCTTTACGCAACTAGTCACCATCCTGAGGCTCTTAAAAGAGTTTTACTTTATAGCTATTTTGAGAACCTGTAGGATTTGCAACCATGGCACTGACTGTATGGTGAAGATGGATTATCTGGTTAATAAATACAGGGAGTGGGACTAAAAAGTGGAATATATCATGGAAGCAAATGGCACTTGCATTAAGGCATAACAGTAGGGAATTGTTGTAGATGGAAGCAGATAAAAATAAGGAATTTTGCTTTTCAAAGTTACTTTATGGATCATTCTGTCTGAGATGTTCCATAAAGACACTACTCAGTGTTCCTTCTCTGCCAACATGATCCTTTTCTCTCACAAAGGTGGAGAGCATCTCATAGCTTCCGTGCTGAGTGCCTTTGCCTCATTGTGCATGCCTCTTATTGATGGGTATGTAGATCCAGCGTAGTTTGTCCATGCTCCAAACTGGCAGGACACCATAAGAGATATAAGCATGTTAGGACAGTGCTGTGTCCAGAGGACTATGCTCTATGGATATATCTGCAGGCACAGTGTCATTTTAGCATTATTATATATTTTTGGAGTAAGACAGTCTTACATTAAACCAGTTGAAAGGACGAAAAGAGATATTGATGTCTACCTATGACTAACATCCACAGACATATAGATTGTAGCAATTTTTTGTCTTAAGCCACGCATTTTTCACAGCAGCAGATCTGCACTATGTTTGTAGTGTCTAGCACAGGGCACACCGGTCTATAAAGCAAGCTTCTGGGAAGTAATCCAATGCTAATAACAATAAAGAAGAAATTAGTCAGTAAAGAATAGTTTAAGTAAAGAGAACGTGATATCTAAGTGTAATTACATGGTCATTCAATCCCTAACATGGATATGACTTTGACACACATCTTCTTCATCCTTTATTTAAAATACACATAAAACACCAGTTACTGAGATTCAGGCTCAAATTAGTCTAAACTAATCCATTAGAAATCCATAGCATTACCACCAAAATCACTATCAAAAGCTTCCTGATAACATAAAATAATCTCCTGACATAACAGGAAGCAGAATTAGATTGTAGTTTCATTTGGAATTGTATCGATTCAACTGTATTGACTATAACCATTTCATTTCTTGGTTGCAATACCATAAATCTGAAATAATTTCAGCATAAATGAGCTCAGGATTAGGCTTTTTGAAAAGTTTTTGTGCCATGGGGGTACATACATGTTGAAAGGAGAGAGAGAAATAGCTCCAGAGAAGAAGTTAACTCCTAAGTGGTCTGAAGCAACCTGAGGAGGTATTTTACCTACCTTCACAGACTATGCAGCTGTTTGGGAGTAACTTTGTTTCCATCTTGCAGACCTTTAGGTTCTTCTCCAAAAGTTCTTCCTTTTTTCGCACCCTATGGCCACACGATAGAGCTCATCAGTCAGTAGAATCCATCAGTGACCTTCCCCAGAAATAGGTCTGAACAACATTTCTGAATGAGACAATTAGATAGGCAGTTCAGAGACAACTTTCCACGTGTAGAAAATTCCATCACAGGAATACTAATAGGATCTGCTATTGCACAGATCCTAGGGGATAGCTAAAAAGGGATTTCAGACACACTATAAAAGAAATGATAAAAATATAAATATATGTACAAGGAGAAACCAAAAAGACTGTCTTTCAAAAGATTGCACATTGGATCATGCTAAGTATCTTTTCCCTTCCTCCTGGCTTCACAGAGAACAGACATGCCTCAGCATTCACCACAGTCCAGTTCTGCAGTAATTCTAAAGCAATTGCTTATTTCTTCCAGAACTGAACATCTCTGTCTCACCAAGTGATCTAGTAGGCAGGGGTGGCTTTTGCAGTTCAGAAATCTATACAAATTTCAGTGGTCAAATCTTCCCGTCTGTATTTTCTCCACAGATAAAATACAGGTCAGGATTTTTTACTCCCTCCAGAAACTGATCCAACAACCTTTCTGCAGGAAGATGCACTTATGATTCGCGGTATGGAAAATGTGTTTCTTACCATCTGTTCCATATTTATAATTCTTTAGCTTATATTAAAGGAAATAGTAAACTACAGGGATATTATGCATGCAATTGAGGATTTTACAAGGTTCAATAAATTCCTTCTTAAAAATCAATTTTAAGCCTACATAAATTCTAATCTTTCACCTGCTCTACATTTTAGTTTCTCAGTTCCTCAGTCAGTTTTGTTGCTCTGTTCTCTACTTTAAGATCAGGCATCAATTTTATGGCAAGGTAACAGGCTAAACTCTCTTTTCTAAGAGAGTCTGTGTGGAAGGATTGTAACACCTAATCAAAACTAAAGCCATAGAAATCACTGATTTTTATATTTGGCTGGCAAATTGAAGAACTGAAAAGAATATTCCAGAAGAAAAAGACTAAAAATGTTCTGGGTTTCTTTGCTAAATTGTCATTTCATTGACACTAAGCAACTCATTGCCAGAGTTTGTAAGATATGAAGGTGATGATAACCTACATTTAAAAAATGGTCAGAAAAGATCAGCATCTTTTTTTTACCCAAAACTTAAGTTCTGTGAGCATAGGTCAAAAATTCAGATTCAGCTCCCTTTCAAGTGGACTAGAAACGCCATAATCGACCATCCATGAGACTGGACAAATATTGGGCTGCCTTGTTGTCCTTGCAGAGCCAAGTAAGCATACACTGGAGTAGGCATTGTATCCCTATTCCCCTCAGATGAGTGTCTCTGTCTCTTGACTAGACAGTTTTATCAAATAGCTGGTGATGTATTTCATAGTTATGTCTTCAGTACTCAGCAATGAAGACCTCTCCTTGATCCAAAATCTCTTCCTGAAGGAAGAAGAGCTGAATCAGGCTTTTCCACAGGGAATTCCTTGACCGCTATGATGAAGCATTTGTTGAAACAAGATTTTGTCTTTCCCTCTTATTGGTGCTCTTCTACTTCATATACCACATATAAACACCTACTGAGAAAAACATCAAAGCCGTAAGTCTGGATCTCCAGCCAGTGAGCAGCTCACCAGCACAGGAGACAGATTCAGATCTCTTCTCTAGCCTGTATTTAATTATTTTTACAAGATGAAACAGCATCAGGAAATCCCTAGTGGGATGACTGGTATTTAGGAACTTCTGATAAGGATTCAAACCTTTCAGTTAGAAGAAGGAACCTTTAACACTTTCTGCCACATTTCCACCAACTGCTCCAGCTCCTGCCTTACTGCTAAATGAGAATAACTGAATTGTAATTTTGTAACATTTGCTTAAGCCAAAATGGTTTCATAGGTTGGCTGTGTCATTAGGACAACGAGAACCACATCCCTTTGTGAATTTTCTATCTGCTGGAAAAGTTACGACCTAATCAAAAGTACCTGAGAATTAGTATTACTCACGACAGTGATGTTTCATTGCTTCAGGTTCTTGTTTAAGTGTGGTTCTGTGTCTCATCAGGTCATACACCATTTTCATCACATTTCTGTGTACTTTGTAAATCTACAAAAAGTTTTGGCTCTTGCTCTCCATTTGAAGAATCCCTCTGACTTCACTCAATGTTCCTCAGATTTATGACAGATTATGGCTCACCGCTTTTCCTGTCATGTAGGGAGACAAGTTAAAAGGGTTAGTTTCAAACCAGCATTTGGAATCTTTCAGGTTCATTTGTTTTCTAGTGACACATTCCTTGGCCTCTGGAAATTGTGCTGAGATTCCCCATGAAAAAGCCTTGGTATCCAAGGAGAGCCTCATTGACACTAATAATGATGTCCTTTGGCACAGCCTTCAACATGCACTGATTTTGGTGCAAGTTTATGGCCTAAGTCAGTTGTATGCTACCTGCAGCAAATGGGGAAACTTGGTTTTTACATCATCACAAATGAGAGCAGGATTGGTTCTTACACATTATTATGTTTTCATTTCCCTGCAGCTGTGCTTTCACTGTTGTCTTATTCATCTGAGCATACAAATAAAAAGCAACAAGGAATAATGTCCATATTGTGCAAGAAAATTTCTATAGAAGGGATGTAGGCCAAGAACAGGGAAGAGGTGCACATTTTTTTTCTTGCAGGTTACCAAAGCACCTAGGGGCTTTAACATACATCTCCAGAAAATAAATAAAGATTTTACAGAAAGATTGGCAGATTCTAAGAAGAGCTAGATGTTGGTTCCAACTAGTGTATATCCTCAAAAATACCAAACTATGATAAAAATACGGTTCCTTAACAAACCAAAGGTATTGCAATAATTACAGAATAAATCTAGCTCATAACTGACACATATTTTAAAGACATGGAGGTTTCTGATAGCAGAAAAGGTTCTGCCAGTGGCTGACAGCACAACACGTACTGTTGTTTATAGAATTTTCTAGAAATAAATACTATGAGAAGATTAATGTAAGTTCTCCTAAAACCTTTTTACTAAATAGAAGAACCTATTTCTTTGGTTTTTTTCTTGAAAAGGGGGGGAATTGAACTTATTGATTTATTATTAACTATTTAGGTTAACTCTCTGACTATGTAACCACACAGGACATCGTTTTGGAAAGGCAAAATGAGCCTTTTGGTAGGGGCTTTGGTGGAAATGAGGGGATGAGGGAAAGCAGGTAACAGTTCTGCTAGTATCCCCTCGGTAAGTTTTCTCAAAACAAGGCCAGTGAGCTAAGTGATTAGTTTGTGTTTCACTGCCCTCTTGGACCTCAGCTGGGACACATACGCGGGGTGTCACACTGTGCCGTGGTGACCAGTAGTACTGGAGCAGCCTGGCTGACCCCCAGAAGGAAAGTCATGGGGGTTCTTCTTTCATATGTGGACATTTTCCCATGAGATATGACACAGACAGGGGCCAAACAATTTGCAGGTCTTGTTTATGTGGATACCTGTAATTCCTAAATGTGTTCAAATTCAAAGTCTTTTTTGTGGTGTAGGCAATCTAAACTATGAGTGCCTCCCATGAGCTAAAATAGGAACATGAGCATGCACCTTCTTCCTCTTTAATAAAAACAAAGGCAGGTTTCTGTCCTCTGTTTTCCTTGGGTAAACAGAACCCTCAAAAATCTTCCATTGGTGTTGTGAGAGCTCCCTCTCCTGTTACAAAGGGCTCTATCTGCTGCTCTAAAGTCTCAGGTTTGGTTTACAGGACTGAATCGCAGCTGTGCTGGCAAGCAGGCAGAGAAGGAGATAATGCTAGGTTCAGCTACAGAAATCATGTCCCAGCAAAGCGTCACACAAAGAATGTCCCTGATAGTGGTGGCTGAAGGATGACTTTATCTCCCTGTCTCTCCTTGCTTCGTCTTTTATTTCTTTGGTCAAATTCTGTCCTGAGGTTGTCCAATGACTTTGGTCAGGTAGCAAGTGCAGGCAAAATCTAGTCCTTTCAGAAAAAGCCCTGGAAGCAGGAATGGACAGCTCATCTTGTTAGAAACTTGGTCCACTGTATGGTGTAGATGGTGGCAGGGCCAGATGTAAAGAGGTAGAGTAGGGGTTTAGGCTGTGTACTGACAGATTTTTGTTCAGTAATCTGGTAATGAGTTTTTTATTTAATTACTTGATATCAAATAGCAAACTAAAATAGGCACCATTGCACACTAGGTGACCTTCACAATGACTCAAAAAACCCCAAACCATGCACACAAACACGGGGAAACACAGCTTTCATCTCATCCAACCATTATTAGCTCTAGTGGAGAAAGGAAGCAGCGAGCCCATTATCCCTAAATAGCCCTTTCTTCCCTGAAATGCATGCCCATACTTGTTCACCCCTAAGTGGGATTAGCTTCTGAATGTCTTCTTTTCTAACACATACAGATGGAGTCACAAGTCCTCTACTGAGATATCGACTCCAGAAAGTCTCCATTATCTTGGCAGAGAGAACTTGAAATCAAAAGCACTTGCAGTAAGATGTCACTTTCCATACAGGCAGTTCTTCAACTGTTCTAAATGGGCTGTCAAAATGAATTAGGCACCAAAATGCAAGAAAATATTATCAGGCATCCCTCTGCCTTTATTTATCATTGATTTCAACTTTCCCTATACTCAGAATAAGAATTTGGTATCTTAAATGGGGCTTCGATCATATCTGAGTACTAGAGGTAAGATGGTGCTGAGAACTTCTGTTCTTTCAGGGGTGGGGGAGAGAATGTGGGCTTGAACTGCTTCAACTGGAGGAGCTGAATCTGTGTCTCCCTTAGCCAGATGAATGCTCAGACCTGAGGCCATTCTGTTCACAGTTTCAAAGAAAGCAGCAGCCACCACTTTACTTTTGTCATAGATACCTCTTAGGCATGCTGTAAGCAGTTTCTAAAAATGCCTGATCAAGCTGAGCCTCTTGGCAGCAGGGGGTACTGTCTGTGTGGACTTGGTGAGAACTAAGCACTTTTCATCTGTCCTCTCCTGGCTGAGCACTGCTGGGCGGGCACAGAAGCAGAACAGGAGGTTCTCAGGGAGTTTAAAGGTTAGAAACTGAGGCACCTCTACAGGCAGGTTGTAAGGCTTCTCAAGGTTTGGGTGAGAGCTGAGCAGGGATTTTCAGATTGCACGTTTTGATGTCTGAATCCTCCCCAGTTCTCCTTGGAGGTACCAGTGTCTTTTTTTATTTGCAGGATGTAAAAGCAGGGAGCTTCACTGCCCATAGTGGGACTTTACACTTAAGCACCTGTCTCAATACTTTAGAAAATGTGATTCATAGGTCATGACCAATATTATTCCAGCCATTTCTTCTCTCCTACACAAAGCTTGCAATTAATTAGCATGTAATGAGTATTATACAACTTGTTTCTGCTGTTTCTGAAGGGGTTTTTGAGATACAGTCCCTCAGTAGAGAACATTCCAGTACTCTAATCCGTATGTTTGCGGAGACAAAATAAACAAGCACATTTGGAAGATGTGGGCTACCTTCGCCTTATGTTTGCTTTTGTGAGGGAAAGAAAAAATAAAAATACTTTTTTGCCACCTGATCATTTTTGTGGGTAATTGTCAGGTTAAACTGAGGCTGTCCTGTCTTTTCCAGATAGTTAAAATAACAGCACAGTTCCTTACCCACAGCAGTTAATTATCAAACAGAACCAGTTGCAAAGCTATTAAATAATTATAACACATTTTACAACTGCTAAAAAATGTATGTGAATTTTATATGGTGATATTATCATATCCCTTGTTAATATTTCTCAACAGTTTAATACAATGACTTATGACAATTAAGTACAGTAAACATCTTTTATTACAGTTTTAACATAATTTTGCACTATATTTTCTACATATTAAATCACAGCTTCAGAGGAATCAGGGAGAAACATTAAAATGCCAGTCACCTTGGGATCCTGAAGGGGCAGTGGTGGCGAGTGTACTTGTGCTAGTAAAGCTGGACTGATTGATCTTTGAGGATGATGCTTCCTTCATTCAAGATGCCCTGTAGGGCTTGAGGACAACGCTTAAATACCTGAGGATAAAGTCTTGGTGCACGCAAATTGGGCAGGGTGTGGAAAACACTAACATAGATCAAATTCATTGCTTTAAAGTCACTCTGCACGACACTATGAAATCTGATCTCCCTGTTTTATACCACAGCATCATTTCCCTCAGTATCATGTGATTCCCAGAGCATGCAGGTGAATTTTAGCCTTTTGAACTTCTCCTTTATTTGTGCTGTATTTTCCGAATTGCAGAACATCAATGCTGAGTTCCAGTTTTCAGTCACTTTTTTATCCTGTGGCATCAGCCAAGCTATGCAACTTGTCAGCAACTTGTTGGCAACAGCAAGTCTTTTTCTGAGGTCTTGCAGCAGTTAGCATGAGTTGGGGCTAGTTAGCAGAGCTGTTAGCATAAGCCCATGAACTTTAACTTTCTGGTTTAGAAGTAAACAAATCCCTTGTTCAAAAAGAATCATAGAGAACCTTGAACAGTTTTTGTGTGCTCAAGGATAATAAAAAGCCCAGCTGCGCAAACAACCTGTTGAAAATCAAAAGGTTCAATCTTGTCCAGAATTGTCTCAAACAGTAACAACAGGAGCTGAGTGTGTGCACCAACAGTGTCTACAGCAAGTCAGAAAAAGACAGCAGGATTTGTAGGGATGAGTTACCAGGGAGGTATTTTCTGCCCAATCCTGTAACTAGGGAAAACAAAGCTTTTATAGAGAGACTCCAGGGGCACAGATCCCAGAGGCAACCTAGGAAAAAGAAAAACCTGAGTGACTTCTGGGCAACCCTGGGGACACCACAACCCAGCCCCAGGGCTATGCACCACACAGCTGGGACCATTGTACTGACCCATCTGGTGTTTGTCCCAGCCCACTTCATTGCTCCCATGAAGCAGGAGTCATTGAATCCATAAAAATGTATGTACCTGTGAGCAAAAACCAGTTCCCTTACTGTCATTTGGTCTTTGACTGCAACAGGGCTCATCAAAAAAATGTATGTAGCAGTGCAGAAGAGCTACATACTGCTGGTTAAAACTACGCTTCTATAAAATGGGACTTGAGAAGCATCCAGGAACTCAGGAGAAAAGGTAGATATATTGCAAAATTTATATAACATCAACAACTAGAATTTAGCCATATTATGCAAACTGATAAGTGTCAGTACCTGAAAAGGGAGAAATCCACTGTGCTGTCAAACGATGAACAAAGTATTATTTGGGTGCCAAATGCAAGAGCCTAAGCTCCATGGGCACAGTGGCCACCATTAGTTAAGGAGTTTAACAGTGATGGGGGAAAAAAGAAAAGGAACAGCAATTCAAATAATAGGATTGTCTGGAAACGTAATACGATTCTATAGGAGCTGTTCTGGAAACATCTACCATTTAATAATGATAATCAATAATTAAGTGAATTATTCCTTATTTTGAATCAGCCATTGCAAGAATATAATTGTCTGTCAAATACCACTCTATGATTAAAAAACAATGTTAAATTCAGATTTTTTCCTACAGGAACAGCTGGGTGATTCCCCACCCCTCTTACAAAGATAAATCAGAACAGCTGTTGTAGGAGCCCCTGTGAACTACAGCTGTATGCTGCTAAATATCAGATATCCTTTGGTATGTGGAAAAATATTTGATCAGAAGATTCTGTGTTTGGTCATTCCAGTTATATGCCACTACCATAGGAAAAGATGCAAAGATGCTTGAGCGATGCACTGTCGAGATAAATCAGTGTAGAACTGTGATTTCTGTAGAGGATTCATTTCTCTGTAAGGTTCAAGTTATCCTCCAGCTTGTAACATTGTTCTCAGTTCCAGGGATATATTTGGGCTTGCTAGGAAGAGGTGGAGTTATTCTATAGGGTTCAGCTGAAACTGTTAACGAACAAGAGATCTGGGATGGAGACTGAGCACTGGCTCTGTGGTCACTCCCAAGTTGTTAGTTTGTCCCTTTGCTCCATTTTGTAGCCCACCAACGGGTACTTTCCAAGGAGCCTATGAAGGCTGTTAATGCTCAGCAGTGTGTCTGAGAGCAGTAGGTGTCAGCTGGCCTTGGGGGTCTGCACGACTCCTTATTTGTTGGTGAATTTTCTAGATAGCTCACGTAGGCTGGGCACGTTCACCTTCTTGTCATATTCTCCTCAATACCTACTAGAAACAGCATATTTTGAGCTCACTTTCACTAGCTGTACCTGGAAAACTGTACTGACCTCTCTAGATGTTCTAGTTAGACACTCAAATGACATTTTCCACACACGCAGTTACTCCAAGGCTGATGGGTACCTCCCTACGGACACTTCCACAGTGTCCTAGCACGGCCACTTACACTGGCAAGCCGGCTGCCCAGCTTTCCAAGGGTGATTTCCTGTGGAAACAGCAGGAAGGAAAGCTGTCCAGCCAGGCAGCCAGGCTCAGCCAAAGGGCCCCTCCTGCTGTACCCTCGGGTGACCCAGCAGTTACGCTCACAGTTTACCCCCACCACATGCAACAGGCCTGCAAAGAGACATCCCAAAGCTGGCAGTCAGCTCCCCGTGGTGAGGAAGTTGGACCAATCTGTCAAATGACTGATATGCATCTATTAAACTGTCTTTTGTAACTCCCAGTAAGATAGACTAACAAGATAACACTTTGAATAATGCATCTGTGGATAGGAAAATTATGAAACACAGATGCCTCCCTGTCTCACCATCATATGTCATTCTTCTGTCCTACTTTATCTGCCTTTGACAAGTTGACTGGTAGTGGTAGGATAGTTACATGGGTTCTTTGTTTCCTCATCTGCGTTTTCTCAACCTGATTGAACATTAACATGGCTTTCAATCAATTCTGCAAGTTACTAAATCTGTTTGCCCCTACAGCAGGCATGTGCCAGAGGAAGTTGTGGACTGACCAAACCTAGCTCTTCTGCTCAGAGACTTGGCACACCTATGCTATGTACCAGGATCCTTTTCAAGGATAATCTTGACATTCGATCTCTGATATAATTAGCACAGTTGCAAATTTTCACAAGGGATTCTCTGTTCTTGTCAAAATCTTTACCATAACAACCTTTGAATTACAATACAGCAGTAAGTGTACTACAGTGTTCAGCAGAGGAAAAGATACAGTAGGAACATCTCTAAATGAAATTAATTAGAATGGTTAATGTTCGTGAAGCACTTTGAAGATGGAAAGAGCTATAGTAGTGTTAAATTATAATCATTAGCATGCCAGATCCTGAAGGTCTTATTCATTTATTACCCATTTGTTACACAGGCTAAACTTCCACTCACTTCAGCTGAAGATTTATCTGAATGAGATACGAATACAGATTTCAAAATTCATAAAATAATAATAGTAAATATGGATTAATATACCAATCAGTCTGTAAAAAGCCTGTGTTCGCAGCCCCTAGTACTCCTGTCTGCTTTGGAAAGACTAACCTGGAATATTCCTTAGACCAAATAGCTCCATTGTTCATTTAAATTGTGAAAATGAATAATATAAACAAAACAACAAAAAAGGGTTCTACATTGGATTGAACATAGTAGCTCTGCATCAAGGGAAGGGAAGGGAAGGGGTCAAGAGCAGGCAAAGCTCTGCTGAACCTGATATTACAGACAAAAAAAGACTGGTTGGTGATCTGAAAGTCAGGAGCATCTTTGACTGCAGTGACCATGAGATAATGATCCTGAGGGGAGGGAGCAAGGCAAACAGCAGTACCATAATCCTGGAATTTAGGGGAAAACACTTTAGTCTGTTCAGAGATCTGTTTAGAATAATCCCATGGGATACCATCCTGGAGAGAAGAGGTATCTAGGAGAGCTGTCTGACTTTCTTATCTCTTCCTCCAAGCACAAGAATGATCAATAAAATCAAGCAAAAGCATGAACGAGGAAGGAGCCCCTAACAAAATTCAGACATACAGAGAAAACACACAAAAGGTGGAAGCAGGGTCGGGTAACCCAGGAGGAATTTAGAGAATGTCCAATCATGCAGAGATGAGGCAGTGAAAGCCAAAGCCTGCCTGGATCTGAATCTGGCAAGGGCCGAGAAGGGCAGCAAGAAGGACTTCTGCAGGTATACCAGCAGGAAAAAGCAGTAGAGAAAATGCGGGCTCACTGCTGAATGGGGCAGACAATCTGGTGGCAAACGATGTAGAAAAGGCCAAGATATTCAGTGTCTTTTTTGGCTCAGCCTTTACTGGTAAGATTCATCCTCAGCAATCTGAAGCCCCTGTGAACAGCGGCAAAGTCTGGAACAAGGCAGACTTGTCCTTGGTGTAAAAGAATCAAGTTAGGGAACATTTAAATAAAGTGGACATACACAAATCCTTGGGACCTAATGACATGCACCCACAAATGCTGAGGGAGCTGGCCTGGATATCTCCCTGTAAGACCACTCTGAATTATCTTTAAAAGGTCATCATGATAGGGGGAGATTCCTGAGGCCTAGAAGAATTCAAATATCAGTTCAAGAAGGGCAAAAAGGAGGATCCAGGGAGCTACAGACTGGTCTGCCTGACCTCAGTTCTTGGGAAGGTCATGGAGCAAATAATCCCTGAAACCACTTCCAAAAATATTTGGAGCAATTTGGAGTAATCAGCATGGATTTATGAAGGGTAATTCATGTCTGACCAACCTGAAAACCTTCTACAAATAAATTACTAATTTGGTGGATGAGGGGAGAGCAGAAGTTGACCTTAGCAAGGCATTCAGTGTTGTCTTTCATAATATTACCATTGACAAACTGGTGAAGTACAGGCAAGGTAAATGGACAGTGATGCAGACTGAAAACTGGCTGAACCACCCATTTCGAAGTGTTGTGATGACTGTTACAATATCCATCTGAAGGTCAGTCAACAGCAGAGTGTCCTAGGGGTCAATACGTGTTCCAAAACTGTGTAACATCTTCATTAATGACCTGGACAATGGGACAGAGCACACCCTCAGCAAGACTGCAGAGGATACAAAACTGGGAAGAGTGGTTGATGCACCAAATGGCTATGCTGCCATTCAGGGGAACCTCAACAGGCTGGAGAAACTGGCCAGCAGGAACCTCATGAAGTTCAGCAAAGACAACTGCCAAGTCCTGCGCCTGGGGTGGAATAACCCTATGCTCCAGAACACACTGGGGCATGACTGTCCAGAAAGCAGCCCTGCAGAGAAGGAGGAAGGTATACAAGAAGTATATCATGAACTAACAATATGCCCTTACAACAAATCAGGACAGTGGCAACATGGACTGCATGAGGAAAAGCATTGCCAGCACGTCAAGGGAGCTGATCATTCCCCTCTACTCAGCATTGGTGAGACACATCTGTATTGCTGGGTCCAGTCCTGGGCTGCCCAGTACAGGAGAGACATGGACTTACTGGAGGGAGTCCAGCAAAGGGTCACAAAGATGACTAGGGACCTGGAAAATCTCTGACACAAGGAAAGACTGAGAGAGCTAGGCCTATTCATCCTGGAGAAGAGAAGGCTTTGGGGTGATCTTATCAATGCATGTAAATACCTGAAAGGACGGTATAAAGAAGACAGAGCAAGGTCCTTCTCACTGAGCTCAGTGACTGGACCAGAGACAATGGTGACAGACTGAAACACAGGAAAGTCTATCTGAACACAAGAAAACACTTCTTTGTTTTGAGGATGGTCAAACATTGGTACATGATGCCCAGGGAGGTTGTGGAGCCTCCATCAACAGAAAAGGAAAAGAACAGGTGGGAACAGACTGCCCCTTGCAGTTCGCTGTGGTGCTGTATAAGAATTCACACATTTAGTTTTAGAAAAGTTAAACACTTTGTGAAAGATGACCCAAGTGACAACCACAGGAGGTGTGAATCTACCTGCACCTCTAATCTCCAATAGTCATTTACTAACACTCTCTCTGCTCCCTTCATCTCCTTATTCTCATCAGTGCTTCAGAGTATTCTGGGCAAAGAATGGCAACAGAATCCAAGATCAGCAACAATGTACATCACAGATTGCCCATCCAACACCCTAATTCAATGTTGAAGAAAGTTCATCTATAGGTGAGATGGGTTCATCTGTGTTGCTTCAGTATTTCTTCTCATTGCAAAAGTAGCATCCGTAACTGGTTTTGGTAGTTATTTGAAAATGGTTTACTTAAGGGAAAAAAAAAAAAGACCAAATACAGCTCACTTTAGTCATGCAATTAATTCCTACTGAAGCTAGCAAAATATATTCATAAAGGCAGTCAGAGAGATTTTAACTCACATCTTGTAAACTTCCTTTTTTCCCTTATGCTATGGTTTCTGCAAATAGTACATATCCTACCCCAAATTTCTTTGGTGAGCAGCCATCCACAGGGAGTACCTATCAACTTGTGAGTTACAGTAATGTCCAGCTTTTCCAGATCTAGCTGATAGCTCAGCAGGTCCTCCAGTACTCCAAGGGTTTGTCAAGCAGTAAACAGAAGCTTCAGCTGGCCAAAATGCTAGAAGGAAACATAAATTTAAAACAAGGCCTTTTTTCCCCCCTTCCTTAAAGCCAGGTTAACAGTGAAGACCCATGTGACAGGCATAGAAGTGCCTGTGAAAAGAAGCTACATGCAGGCTTTCTACAGAGAATTTAAAATATTGGTTAGCAGTATCAACATATTTTGGCTGTGTGCAAGTCCTTGCATATTATCATAGTGCCAGGAAAGTACATGGCACCTCTGAGTCAAATAAAAGTTCTGGTTCCTGCACATTATCTGCATTTAGGTAGAAGATGATAATTCATGGAGTGGAGAAGAGCAAATAATAGTTCCCACAACAGTATCATGTGACAACTTGAGTTGATTTTAACTCTGTTGTGGTTCTGTACAGATATACATAGCAACCCTTTCTTGTAAGCAAGTTGCAGACCCAAATTTCTGGAGAATTGGGTAACTTCAGCCCAGTGTGACATTGTAAGCCTCTTTGTGAGTCCTGATAGAGTACATAAGTGCTTTGATCACACAGGTATCCCACCCTGGGCATTTCAATTACACAGTCTCATGTAGATGCTTAAGTGAGACTTGTGAAGCTGTACCCAGCTGATGGAGAACCACCATCTCCTAACTCAGGCTCTTGTCTACTGTCTCTTCACTGGCTGTGCAGCAAGCCTGAGCTCCTGCAGTGGAATTTATCTCACGTCATTTTAGCAATCCAAATGTTTAGCTCTTGGTTGACCTAGTCTCCAAGCTTCTTCTACATTCAATGGAGAGATGGGTATTTCCAGGCAAATGTTAATGTTCTTAACTTAGACACTTATCCTGAGGTGGGATGACTTGCTTTCTCTCAAGGGATCCCTGACAATACATTATAGCAGTGACCTGTGTGAATAGCTCAGAAGAGATGCCTGTGATCTACATATTATTGTACATAAAGTGATCCATAAGAACTTTAAAATATGGTAATCATTAAGTAGTGTAAAAATTTATTTGTCACCCCCAAAGCTCCAGTACATTTCGAACTACATTTGGCACCAGGAAAGAATCATCGGTGCTGGAATTAGATGTCTATTTTATTCTAATACACTATTAAAGCATTTGGAGGCATAAACCTTCTGAAAACCATGGTACTGTTGAAATCAGTCGTATAATATAGATGAGGTTTCAAAGATATTTCAAAGACAATTAGCAACTTCTCTTACCTGTATCTCACTGTCAGTACTTTATTAAATTAAGAAGGAAGTTTCATTTGAGAGAGGAAGAGTAGCCCATCAGAGGCTACGACCAATAATAATTTACTGAGGGAAAAACTTGGCAAATTGTAACGTTTTTGAAATATTATGAAGACATTTTGTTGGGAAGTGTTAAACTTTTCCAATAAGCTAAACTGGCAAAAAGGGACTGAAAATACACACATTGATATATCTCTCTTCAATAATTTAATATAAAAAGAGAATACAATGAAATGAACTGTCAAGTATAAAAATCCTTTTAGTATTCTCTTTTCATGTTCAAAATCTTTGTTGTGTTTGAGCATCCATAATTGCTTTGCGTCAGGTTCCCTAAGACATTTCCATCTGTCTTTCAGAAAACTTGAAAATGTTCTTTTGTACTTTTGGCTTTAGCAGAAATCAGACATTTCTTTCAGCCAGCAAGGTTACTTCTAGCGATTGTTTATCCTCTGCCTCTCTGTTGTGATCACTGGGACCATCTTTCAGTTCGGCATGATACATGTATATTACTGTTTGCACCATCACTCACAGTTCATAACTTGGGGTAATCCAGAAGGGCATTGCACGCATCGTTCCTTCTGTTTAGCCATTGAAATAACTTTACTCAGAATCAAAAAGCTGAATGAAGCAGCTGAGCCCAGCAAACAGAGCAGCTAACATGGGAGTTTCTGAAGGGTTAGCTGTGGACCCTGTGCTCAGAGGTAGTGCAGTTGCAGCAGGTGAGTTGAGAGAGCATTTGCATGCATGGGCATGTGTGCATTATCTATTCAAGTTTTGTCCTTTGGGAAGTCTGTGGACACAGTCTCTCGATCTCCTATCAGGCTTACTGATCGGTTTGTCGGTGCTTCTGTGAGACCCATCTGGCCATGACTAGCAGGTCTTTGATCAGAATCAGTGCTTGAAATCATCAAGTAGCTAATCCCTCAAAGATTACTGAAGGAATGGGGCTCTGCAGTAAGAATTTATATATAAATCATTTCCCTGGCGTGCTTTGGAACCAGGCAGATGAAGGAAGAATGGAAAGGAAGACAGTGACTTCACATAACATACAGGAGGAATATCTGGAAAAAACACATCTGGAAAACATCATTGTTGCAGTTTCAAGGCAGCAGGGACCCATCACTAACGAACAAGCTATATGACAGAGTGGGGTTTGTAGCACAAGGGACAAGGGTACCATTTTATAGACCTGCTCAAAATCCACAAAATACTCATGTCTGAGCCACTGACAAAGCCCTGCACCAGTGATCTTGAAGGTTTATGGATCAATTTTCTAACCAATATAGTGCAAGGTGGAGCACAAGCCACTAGCAGCTCCCACCATCATATGACATTTCAGAACAGCATCAATAGCTCCTTAAAATCCTGTCTGTCCTATATAAGGGAAAAAAAGCCGAGAAGTTGACATCTCAATGTGAGTGATATATATCAGAGATCTGTCAGTACAAAAACTACCATGGAATTTCTAGAAAAAAAAAAAAAAAAACAACTGACAATTTCCTAACAAAAACTGGTGTCACAGAAAGATAAATTTGATTTCATCTTGGCAGATAAAAGGGCACTGATCTAAGAACTAAAACCAAGGATTTTTTAGGAGCAAGTCATCGTCACTTAATTACATTCATTATGTGCAGACTGAAAAAAAGCTCAAATCAGTAATAAATATGGTTGGTGATTTAAAAGAGACAGGCTCATAAAGCTGAAAACAACTATAGGCTGATAGAACTAGAAAAAGGTATGAATAATTTGGGAGAACTGATTAAATATTTTATTTGATGGCCAAAAAGCTACCATCCCACAGCTGAAAAATTAGGTGACGTTAGTTATAAAACAACTTGACTTTAGCAGAGAGAATAAAAGCACCTACAAAAGCTAAAATATATTTGTGATGTGTGTGTGTGCATGCCAGTGCAGGGTGGGGGAAGTAATGAAAAAAAGAGCAACATGACAGAAATGGATATAAATTTAGAAGCTAGAAAGTTTGGGAAACTGATTAAGGAAACAAGAAAGAATAAAGTAAAAAGCAAGGTATGTTACAGCTGTGGGTAATAAAAATCCAAATGGAAGGAATCTTGCCAGAGGTGCTGGTTTTGTCCTAAATGAATAAGGTAGGACTGTCAATAATAATGCAGAAAAAAATAAAAGTGTTGGAAAAAAATTCTGGTTTTTATTTGGAAAAAGGATGATATATTCAGATTACATGAAAATAATGAGTACATTCACTTTAATAAGTAATTTTTCAGAGGCTTTCTTTACATACAAAGAACCATAACAAAGAACAATAAGATCTTTATTATTTTTGCTTAGAAATAAAGTAGGTTTTGAATGAGATTTAATCTGAGTTACCTGGATCTATATTTAGAAATGTTATAAACAAGTCATTTGTTAGCCAGAGGGGTCCAGAAGAAACATTAGGCTGGGAGTCTACATTTTTTAACGAAGTCACTTCAAACTCCTAAAGTCGCTTCAAACTCCTAAAGCACTGAACAGATTTACTTCTTCATGTTGAAATGCCGATGCTTTCTTCAGTAGAATGCCTGCTATTTGTTAGACACTTCACAAAGTCTCATATAAATTCTTTCTGAGCATCTGATGAGATGTGGTTTTGGCAAGACAGAATGTCAGTGCCTGCTGTTTTTGAAGGCAGAATTTTTGTGGAAGGTTGTATATAAATACATATTAAGGAAGAATGCTTTAACATAATGTTTGAGACATAAATATTCATTTCCTGGTGCAAACTATAGATGAACAAGGTATTCTAATCCCTTCTGATTCTTAAGCACTTATTTTTGGAATGTTTGCTACTTCTTCTGTCTGTTGCTCCTTGATCCCATGTTTTCTCTATAAAGCAAAATACCTCCCTCACTGTACACTTCATGGACTTCAGGAAGAGTAACACGCAATGGTGAAGCTGACCAGAATAGCGACCACTGTTCTCCTGTGCCCCATATATGAAGGTTGCTGAGAATGTGACATTCTAATGGTTCCTCTCCCTGCCAGCCTGAAATCCTTACTGAATTCCTGTAATTTATGAAAGCCAACAAACAAGCAAACAAAAACCTTCATGAGACAAGGACCAGTTCCTTTAAGGGTTTATTTGTGCAAGGTGGGCAGGATGGTATGACTGGCTAACTGCCAGACATCTCGCCTGAAGTGATGCACAGGGTGCTGCGGTAGTGATGCTCGATAGCATACACAGCGGAGGTCAATGAGGTTGCTGTACTCAAAGGCAAGCCTGAGCAGAGGCCGTGCAGCCAGACATAAGGCTAAGCTCTCAGCACAAGCCACTACATCAGTTTGAGGTAAATATCAAGGTTCCTGTTTGCTGCAGCTGGCAGGAAAGTGGTATTTTCTGTAGGAGCATTTTATGTCTCCTGTCAAGCTCACATGGACATTTTTGGGTTTTATCTAATTAAAAAAGCAAAACTGAAACTTTTTCTCCTATTTTTAATATTTGCAACACAGACAAAAAGCATGTTTTCTTGCACATATACAAAGGAAGCAAATATTGGCGTCCAAATTTTTCATCCAAAAGAAAAAATGCACAAGCATTTACATGTTAATAAAAGCAACTCCTTCTACTGGTTATTATCCTCCTTTCTCACTCATGCATATTTCTGTGATTCAAGCGGAGAATGAGCAGGCTTTCAGACCTTCTTTAGCATGCAAATGAAGCATTGGCTTGTGCATCACCCCTTAGATCTGAAAGCAACTTGGATGTCACAGCATAACCTCATTCGAAAAAACGGGGGATCTTCCCCTATTCCTTCAGCCAGGCGACATTTTCCATCCATGATGTGTAGGACTAAACCTAATCCAAATGGCAGTAAAACTGAGACAGAAGAGCAGGTGAAGATAAGGAAGCAAATGAAAATAGATGGGTTTTTTATCAATACGTGTTTCAAAAAGAAGGAATTACAGCATTTCCCTCCAGCTGTACACTCAAAATCAGATATGAAGGACTATCTGACTACTTCCTAAAGTGTTGCCTGCGAGAATTAAGCACAGGCCATGGAGCAGATCCTCTGCATAGGCAAGTCGCTGTAGGCTTTTACACCAGCTGAGAGACTGCTCCTTCTGCATCCCATCTGTCAAATATGCATAGATGCAAAACAGGTGCCTGCAGTCCTCTGAAGCAGGTACATCCCCTTTCTCCCAGTGTTTTTTTACGCACCCGGTGAGTTTCAGTACTCGATTTAGCTCTTTTCCAACTTCATTTCATAGAGAACACAAGATGGGTTTTGGCAGTGACACTTAGCTGAACTCTGCTTTGTGTGCAGTTAGATTTACTTCTAACACTTCTGAATGTCGTTGCCCGCATTGTCGCTTTTGTCCCAAACGCTCTTTTTGTTGGTCGGTTTTGTATTGAAATCACAGTTAAGCCATTCAGCATGGTATTTTCTCTACAGAGTGAAAAGTGTGTGAAAGCAGTTGAAGGTCACACGTATTATAACAAAACAAAAGAGAGAAATAATAGGGCATCCATTCTGAAGTCCTCAGACATCCAACATATTATTGCCTTGGTGATTTCAGTGCGATAAGAAGAGTTGCAGAGGGAAGGAGGCATCTTAATCCAGCTGCTCCTTTCAGCATACACAATGAGAGAGGGATGTGGGGGTCCTGTTGCCCAGCCCCCTCCTGCCACTCTGTGTCACAGGCCTGCAGTGGTCTCTAGAGAATATACCTCTCTGCCAGGGTACCATGGAGGCATATGTTCAATTTGTGAGTATCTGTGGTAGCACCCCTGGTAGGGATTTTGATCAGAGGGACTGACCTCTTCAGCTCATCTGCTCCCAAGCCAGGCGCTGGGCAATGCAGCACCCACGTCCTGTTTTAGCTGTACAAGTGTTCCCACCTGAGGCTTGTGACCAGAGCTGAATTAAGTGGCCGAACAATCAGATTCCTCCAGTAAAGACACAGTTTTTGCTTCCACCCCGAAAAAAAGTGCCTGGGAATAGGGCATAAAACATAAGCGAAAGAGAACAGGGATGTATCTCATTATAGTTGCTTCCTCTCTCCAGGGCCCCAGCACCTTAGTCAGGAACAACATTCTGCATTGTTTGTATTTATTTATATATTCATTTATTGTTTTTATATATATATATTATAAACATAATTTATATCTGTGTGGGTCTTCCCAGCCTGTCAGTGTACCCAAACCCTTTTCCTTTCCTTAGCAGTTTTCAGGTTTTAGCCCTTCTTTATTGTTGCATTTATCATTCAGTAGGATAGGACAAGGGGTAATTGTTTTAAACTAATGAAGGATAGATTTAGACTAGATATAAGGACGAAATTCTTTACAATGAGGGTGATAAAACACCAGAACATGTTGCCCAGAGAGGCTGTAGATGCCCATTCAAGGTCAGGTTGGGTGCAGCTCTGAACAACATGATCTAGTTGAAGATGTCCCTGCTCATTGCAGAGGCAGTTGGACTAGATGACCTTTAAAGGCCCCTTCCAAACCAAACCAATTTAGAAACAGACATCTAGCACCTTTGAAGCTGCCAGCAACATAGCTTTATAAACATTGTCTTTACATCTCCTTGTAATTGTGGTGGTTTCTGTACTGCACCTGGTCACTGGTGCTGGTACAGGAATATATAGGGAGGCTGTGGTACAAGTCAGGCAGAGAAGACCCTGCTGAGGTCTGGTTGGGGTGGTAGGTAGTCTATCCAAACCAGTTGTGCAAAACCCCTAGGCATCTCTAAAGACACTGGGATCTCACAACTTTAAGAGAGAAGTGCTCACATAGTTCAGAAACCCTCCTCCAGCATAATCCTACAGTTCAAAACAGAAGGGGCATAGAGGGTCGAGCCCACCTTTGCCCCACCTGGCACCAGGAGGGAGCACAGCACTTGTCAGTCACTGTGGCTTATTTAGTAGCAATTGGCTCCCAAAGAGTCCTTGTTTTCTGAGGTCTTGTCTATGTTTGCATCTCTTGTGGGCGCTGTTTTGCTCCTTTGCTTGAAAGTCTGAATGCTGGCAACACCGCCCTAAGAGTTGAGCACAGTCATTAGCCCCAGAGTTTTTTTTTCGCCCAGGCCAGACGTTCCCTCAGATGAGGAATATAATTCCTTTGCAGTATAAAACACAGTGCAGAGCCATGAGCTATCTTGCAGACCAGAAGAATTAAAGCCACTTCGCTTCCCTATCTGTACAGTATCATATATATTACATTAGCACAGTGCTCTACCCAGGCTAATAAACCCAGCTCTGCGTTGGAGGTAATAAACCCGCTGGCTGGACTGAGGCCAGTCTCATACTGTAGCTAACCTAAAAGAGGTACCAAAGCTAGCTAGTGACAGAAGTGAGTAAATATTTGGGTGCTTAGCCTCTGTTGAACTCTATGCTGCTGCAGCTCCATTGCTCTCAACACTTGAGCTAGCGACTTTAAAGCTTACTTAGGTATGTATTATCAGTACTGTAGGGGAATATCAATTGTGACCCGGTGCAAAGCAGGAGAGCATAAGATTCTCCTCCTTTTTACCTCCCAGAAGTGGAGTTATATATGAAACCATTTGTCTGAGTATATACGGTCTTGCTGTCAAGGCTGGCTGGCAGAGTGGCTTTGTTCTTCCATGCAGAGCCCTAAATCATCAATCCTGGGTCCAAAGAATGGGGGCATTTCAAACAGGGAGTGTCAATATTAATATCTCATTTCATTGTTTCTAATCAGCTAAAATTATTCGGTCAGGGCAAATTCTGCTGTCTATTATCCTGGTGCAATTCATTGATTTCATGATGGCCAAGTGTAATTGTGTGCAGAATTTGGCTATTAATGTAATTTTAATAAAAGTTTCTTCATGTATATTTCATAAATCTGTTATTTTGCAGCAGGAGTTTTCTAATCAGAGAGAAGGTATCTCTAGAGATTGTTGCTCATTTGGTAAGGTAGGCAATAGGTAATAAATACCACTGCATTAGAAATGTAAGTTGAAGTGAAAATTGGAAGTTGCTTTAAGATGAAAGTAGATTAAATATGGTACATTTGCTTAAGTATCTTTATAATGTAACTTGGCTTTTCATCTTGATCTTTGGTTAAAATGACTTTCTCTGGATTTAACTCTTCATACGTGCTAGAACACCTCTGCACAATCGGAATAAACAAGACTCTAAAATTAAATGCATATTGTGCCAAAGCCTTCCCTCAGCAGTATCTATGCACAGGAATTCATAACAGGATTTAAAATCGGAGCTGAAGGTCACCTCTTTTGTATCACAGGCCATTACATTTCTCCCCTGTAAGTAAATCCAGTAACTTTACTCAAATTAAAACAATTCAGCTCCTTTGAGACCTAACTGTTAAGTGCTTCAGACAGAGATCAGCTGCAACAGAGCTGCCACAAATGCCCAAGGCCTTTGCCATGCCAGGCAACAAAGGTGCAGCGCTCTTGCATAGCAGTAAAGAGCCAGAGTCCCTGATGCTCTGAATTAGGGAGAAGCCACCTTTGTCTCTGAGCATATGATCCTGGCAGAGTGGGCAAGGACCAAACCATGAGGGTCATCTGTACCACATAGGAGCAGTATCCAGTTTGCCCTGGGGGACAGTTTTCCTGACATTGAAGACAAAAATCTGCTTGTCATCTCTGTCTTAATACAGGGCTGCAAGTGTTAGTGGGAACACCCAATTTCTTCTCCCCATGGCCTTCAGCAGAAATGGAATGACTGGGGAATTTGTCCATGCTTCCTGATGTTTGTCTAGCTTACATTTTGTTATTTGTGGATGATCTCTCCTAACTTTGGCATTCAGATACAATGCTTCATTTGATGTGGGTCAACAAGAGTGAACCCTTTTCTATCTCCCAAACAGCTATTAAGACTCCTTTCCATAGAGAAGTAACTAAATCCACTGAAAAGCAAATAAATCCAGTGATTGCCTCTCAACCACTTTTTCAGAAAACAAAAGAGGGTAAATTCTGCTGTTAGATTTTCCACATTCTCCTTGAGCTGAGGACATCTTTTCATAGTGCCTCTAACAATGTTGGTACAAGGGAAAAAAAACACTTCACTAGTTTTTCTCAGTTATCCCTTTTTACATATACAAACCCATCTTTTTTTCCCCCCACAGCATTGCATAGAATTCTATAATTATTCAGAGTAACCCCTTACACCCACCTCTGGTGACTTAGGCTCATGTACGCCCAATGTAATGTACTTTACAGGAGCCAGTGTTTCATCTGATAGGTTTTTCTTGCTTTCTGAAAGGCAGGAGTCAAAATTCAGATGTGAAAGAAGCAAGGAAAATGACTTTGAGGATTCCTTTTTGACTGAAAGGTTACAATTACTTTGCTGGAGCTGCTGAGAACTGCAGGAATGACCTTGCTTAGTGTAATTTGGGATTTGTGAGAGGTTCCTCAGCTCAGAAGAGTTTGCTTTCTCTTTAGCTGCTTAGTGTTACCAAAGGGTTATGAATAAGGGTTGCAGGAAAAAAAACATTGGCTACTCGAAGTTGTAATGCTGAGACATTTAGGGCACTTACAACCTAGGCACTTTACATCATCCTTGTGATAGATATTCAAGACTGTTCTCAGGTATCATCCAGAAAAGCCTGTATTTTTGTGTCCTAGGAAAACAGCGACAGAATTTACATTATCAAATTGTCATACAAGTAGATCAATTAGGAAAAGAGAACTTGCATGCTTAGAGATTGAAGGATATGTAAGCATAAGAGAAACCTTGAAAAAGGGACATTTGTACTGGATCTAGCAGCACGACTTACCACAATTAGCTTAGCAGAGTAGCATGTATCATACAAAATGCCATACTGATGGGAAAAAGTACTCAAATGTGTCATGTACCACACAGAAAGGGTGGAACCAAACTGTGAAGTGCTGTGAGAGATATAATGTTCAAGGTACGATACACGATGAACCAGAATAGAAAGAGATGACAGCAACCAGACAGCAGACCAAAATGAAATAAAATAAAAAAAATGACATGCTGTCTTTGATCCTGTTTACAAGAGGAAAGCAACCGCACAGTAAAGCTTTCATGGTATCAGAGGATCTGCAAGTGTAGGAGAGATTGCTTGTGAGAGAGGGCTTGAACCTGGAAGTTTGCATGCAGCTCTCCCATTAACTTCAGCTAGAGTGCAGTATGCAGGGCGCTGGAAAGATTAGGGTTGAGATAACTCAGTAAGTGGCTTGAGGACAAGAAAGACATAGGCAAAGAAAAATACCGTTGATCAATATCACCTGCACTGTCCTTCTTTACACTGCATTAGCTCATAAGCTTTGGAGACAAAGCACATCTTTAATGAAGCTTGAGTATTATATAAGGCTTTACCATTTTCCAAAAGTAGACACATTTTCACAAAAGGGTTTTAGGATTCCTAAGGAAGCATCAACCCAGTCCTCTGTAAGAGGCAGAGGAATGGAAGCAGTAAGCTTGTACATGGAAAGCAAGTTTTAGAGGGATCAGCACTGCTACTTGCTTCTCAAAAGAAAAATTCTTTTTCAGAAACTCAGTCGTATTAAACAGCATGTAAGTTTTAAAAGCCTTTTACTAGTCAGAGACTTTGCAGTACCTGTACAGGAGGTGGGGAAGGGGAATGAAGGACAAGCATTAAAATACAATTTTCTAATATTTTGCAGCTTCTTCTGTAGCTGTACTAGCGACCTACATTTTGCTAGTACTGCTTTAAAGAAATCGTTCTGTCCAACCAATTTTTTCAAAACAGCAAGCATCATAGTGGAACCCATGAATAGCTGACTTAAATGTAAAGCAAACGAGGAAAACCTCATACTCTGCTTAGCACCTGGTAAAGAAAGTGTCAGTGTAATGTCATATCAATCATTGGATTTTTATAGTTCAAGACAACAGCTGGATAACGTGAAAGACTCCAGAGGAAATAGAAATGACCAGAGGTCTAAAAACCACTGTCCAGCAGAAAAGATAGAAAGAAATGGGTCCATTTACTTGTAAGGACTGAAACGCCAATATTTTGGAACATGTGCTGAAGAAAAAGGGAAGGGATAAATTGATATCTATGTTCATTATAGGTAGGACAAGAGGTTGTAAGTTTAAGCTATTTCAAGGAAGATTTAGACCAGACATTAGGAAAACCTTCCTAATGTTAAGGATTGGATGAGGTATACAGGGGAGTCTCACCACCAGGCTTTTAAAAAAGGATGCATGAAACAGGATACATGAAAAAGAGAAATGTTTACTCATAGCTGACTGCCTGGAGGCTGAAGTTGGCTGAAATGGCCTGTCTAGGTCAGTTGAGCCTAGATTTATGAGCCAGGCTGCTGCCTCTGAAGTGAAATACGATGTGTTTATTTTAAAACAATACTGCAAAGTTTAAGGAGAAAAACTTAACATCTCTAATTAAAACTGCGGGAGTAACATGAATAGGAAACATATTTGGAGATTTGGCCTATGGTAGAGCAACTTGTCTAGTGCAACCTTCAAGGGCCATTTCAGTGTCTGTCAACAGTAAATACTTTGGCCACTGCTTCTCTTCTGAATGTGAAAGATGCAGAAAACCTCATTCTCCTTGAGGCATTCATGGGGCATTGTTTCATCCCTGTTTACTGGACAGAGGGCCGTGTGTTGAGTCTCTAGGTGGAGTAGTTTATTCTGGTGTGTTAGTTGATTAGCTTTGAAAAACAGGTCTTTGGAGAGAGGGGGGGAAATCGTTCTAAAGCATTTTCTCTTTTTAGAGGGACTTACTGTTCCAAATTGCTTGCAGCTTTTCTCTCCATATAATGATTATGGAGTTAAACATCAGTGAGTCTATATAAGTAGAATAATGACAATAACTAGAGCAAGGAATGAAAATGTTAAACTAACAAATAAAGAGGTCAATTACTGAAACAGATGAGAAGACAGAGGGCAAATTCTAATAGCAAGACATAGCTGGCACAATGATTAGACCACAGGCAAATCTTACTGAGTTTGGATTCAGAATGCTAAAGCAGCCACAGTGGAAAACAGAGGACTCACAATGCAGAAAGAGCACAAAAAAATAATTGGAGGATATATACAAAGGCAGAAGGGAAAATGGTGCAACTGAAAAATATTATGAGACAGAAAGTCCAGGAAGGACAAATTTACCTGAGGATGAGGAACTGAAATGAGTGGCTGCACTCCTGCAGTACCATGCAGTTCTTTCTAAGGCAGGATCCCCCTCAGCCCTTCCAGCCGGCCTCTGCTGACCCGAGTCGCTGAAGCATGAACGTGGCAGCAGTACCACGATTCCTCAAATTGCCTAGCAAAACGAATCTCTGTACATCTACATTTTCGACAGAGAGGATGACAATTTGCATGCAGCACGTATGTTACTGGTAGGGCTTCCAGACCACCCTCTGGTCTCACTTACAAGGAATCTGGGAGCACTGCCCCTTTCTAAAGCACAGTCTCATAGCAGGCAGGGAAAACCAGCTGCTGTTGATAATAACATGGTGAGGCTCATGCTGTGCAGGGCTGATTGATCCAAATTCAGGTGATGATGGAGGGGAGCTTCATGGACAAAATCATTCCATGGGTACAAGTGATCACTCAGTTGTGGTAGCAGGAATAAAGTGAAGTCCTTTGCTTTTATTTAGGTTAGAACAAAGAGGGCAGAGAATGACTGAAGGGCTTGAGCAGGAAGGCAAACCTTGTTAGTTTCTATTTATTTTTACCATCTAATATCTAATGTTTCATAGCTCTTGTGACATTTCAGACACATGCGACAATTGCACTAAAATCTAAGTCCATAGAAGTAGGCCAATTTACAGCAGCTGAGGAGCTCATTCTTCTAGGGACTGCTACTGAGACAAATCATTTTGATTTTTAGGCTTTCCTCCACCAATCAATATTTTTATTGCTTTAGTTGAGATAGAAAACAATCATATAACAACAAAAGTTGTTGGGTTTTGTTTCAGATTGTTTGTTTTATTTTTTACTGTTTTCTTCTGAGCACAGTGGGGTAGCCCCTTCTCATAGAAAATATGAAAAAGGATGAAAAAAAAATTGTACTCTACTTTGAAGGGAAAGAAGGGAAAAGGCTTCAGTGCACTGCAGATAGACTGAGGCTCAAAACTGACTGTTTATTCAGCCTTCAGACTGCATTCTCATCCATGCTGCTGTTACGTGTAAGGATGTGTATTCCTGTACAGTCATATGCTACTGCTGCTGAGTCTCATTTCACTTTCTGCTCCTGCTTTTGATTCATCCCATATAAGAATTTGTGTTACAAATCAATCGCATAGATATATCTACAGCTGTTACAGACTAAGCTGCTTTCCACCACAAAATGAATATAAGCCATCCAGCAGGAATGGAAAGCACAGTGAACAGAAGTTCACTGAAGTTAGCCACCCAAATTGCCCTGTCCACAAACTCCTGGTTCTGCACTTCACATGTCACAAGCAGGTGGGGGATGGGTGTAGGAGGAAGCTGTACAATCACAGCACTCCAGCGTGGTGGCCACAGCCCAGTCTTAAGAATTTTTGTTGTGCTTTTTGCAACCAGTCTAAAATTATTATCTCTGTCAAACTTGGTCTTTGAGATTTTCAACATATCCTCAAGGTGGGCAAGGCTTATTTTTCTGAATATTACTCATTTTGCTAGCATTACAGGCATCAATACCTATTTCTCAGTATTTGAAGGGAGATTTAATTCATTTATCAATTCCACTATTGAATTCTTTGAAAGAGGACATATCTTTGTGTTCAGAAGGCTAGAAATATCTTCCCAAGTATTGCTCCATTACTTTTGTAATTTGTGGCAAGAAAAGATTAGCAAAAAAGAATAGATTAATTGCTGGTTGGCAGCTTCGCCAACATTTACAAAGGTTAGCTAAACTAGCTTTACCTATGTAGCCTCATGTCCAGTAAAATTGGTTTAAAATTTTGTGCAGTTAAACAATTGTAAACATAATGAGTTGGATCTATTCCTGGTGTTCTTCCTTATTACTTCAATTTACTAGTTTAATTTAAAAAAAAAAAAAAAAAAAAAAAAAAAGTGAAGGCTGCAGATGCTTCTGTAAAATTTGCAGCTTTTAAAATCTGGAAGATGCCAGTGACAGAGTCCTACAGTAAAGCTCCCAGACAAAGGCATCTATACAGAATTACCAGGAGGAGAGTAAGGTAGCACAAGACGAATCACAATCAAAGAGAGCCCAGAACATCCCTGGGCTGTCAATTAAATGCAGGGTTTGCTAATCTCAGTTCTGGTATGAACTCATTGCCTTACCCTGAGAATCTCTCTTTTTCCCTTCCCTAACTATAAAATTATAAACTGTCAGGATTAGTTATTGTCTACAGAGGGCCAGTAGCTAGCTGTTTACACATTTTACTGTTGAAAAAAAGGAATTAAATTATATTTGTGAAGGATGAAAAACATTAAGCATTACAAACATTCCATTGTTTTGTACTTCTTATGTAATATTTCACCTGCTAAGATAGTGATCTGACAGCCTTAACCATTCACCGGTTTGATATCCCTTTGTGACAACTGTGCTGTTGACACAGAATCATCATTTCCCCCTTCACAATAATATTTTCATGCCTCATGTCATTCCCACCTGTGACTTTTTAGTAATTAATGATGTTACAATGCAAATTGTAATCAAGCCGCATATGTATTTTGTTCATTTGTTTCCTTATGGGAAACATTTTAATTTCCCCTGGCCTTTATGCAGCAGCTGCATGTCCTTTTGATTATTTCTTCTGTTGAAAAGTGGTCAAAGTGTTGTTCAGGCCAAAAATCAGTCCAGCTGTAAGCACATGAAATTCTTTTGGCCCAAAATGTCCTAATCCATATACCATCTAACTTATTAAAAGCCCGGCAAGACATAGGATCCATGAGATCTCCAGTAATAGCAAGAAAGACAAGAGAGAAATGAGAATTTTAAGGCTACCAGAGCAGACTGCTGTTAGCGGGTGTTTTGCAGATTACAGCAACTCTAATACACAGAAAACAAACCTTCCTGCTATGCAATGTTATCTGTTAAGAACTTGCCTATAAATATCATCTCCTTTTTGTCTATGTCTATGAACTAGATGAAAGCATTCAAAGTAGAATTTTCACATTAACGTACAAACAAATGTATTTTGAAAGGAATTTCAATACATATATAGCAACTTGTCTATTATTTTAAACCTCTGGTTTGCTGCAGGCAAACACAAAAACAGCCATGCAGCTGAAGTATAGGTCTGGGAATGGGGTGGTATACCAAAATCTGTAATGGGCTTCCCATTTATTTTACCTCAGTCCTATGAAACTTTCTAGGACTCATTTTAATCTTCTGTAAAACGGAAACAACAACTAGTACACACATGGCAGGGACTCCGGGAGGTTTATTTCTTCAAAGCTCTTTGGCAATCTCTGATACAAAACAGTAAAACACTCTAACTATTGCTTTTACACATACCTTCTCTTACACTTCAGAGATCTGAAGATGTATCTTCATTACAGCTTAATGGCCTGTAACTTCCGCCACCACCACCACCCCTCCCCGTAGCTGGGAGCAGTTTTTTAAATTGAGTTCAAAACACTGAGAAAAAAACATCCTCCTTGGCCTTCCTGAGCTGTCCACACTGCCTTTATCTGCTTTCTCACCTTCACACCATTCCCATATGTGAGGTTTCAGCTGAAGGGAAAAAATACACCTGAAGAGTTCTGCAAACTAGTGACCTATCATGGACTCTCATCTGTTCTGTAGACGTTTTGCATCTGGAAGATGATAATGAAATGAAATCTCTATAGCTGGGAAACCTCAGATATTAAATTTAACTGAATAGAGAGAGGACTTCTGCAATTCATTCAAGTGAGATTTTGTTAATGAAAAACCAAATATCTTGAAATACTGGTAACATAGCATTTGATCCTATAGTTTTCTCCCAGAATAAAATTTTACTGTCTTCAGATCTTAACTCTTTTATTCAGTTCCAATTGTCAAGCTCAGTTCTCCACTTAACTATGGTAGGACACTGTGATCACTCCTGGGCACTGAAATAGAAGTACTGTAGTTTCCTATCTGTAAGATCTTCTCCCAACACTTAACACCCAATTTGCCTTGCACAGCTACCTTAAAGGCTCCTCCCAATGAAGGCATCAAGATTCAGACCTATTCAGTGTTCACAGCCATCTAAGAGAGGAGGCTCAACTGAGGAGGTCCTTGTCCCAACCTCCTGAAGACAGTATGGGAGCTTGGCCAGATTAGAAATTGAACAGGCACATCCAAGGATATGCTGCTTTTTAACTCATAAACACTTTGTTGCTTCTGCAGCTTAGATTTACTGTAGTCACTAGCAGTCTTTGATTCCTTCACCTTTCCAGAAATGTGTGCCATTTCCCCCATACCCTTTGTTTTAAGGACTTGATGCAGTTCTCCTTCCCATATGCTAAGGATCTGTAATTCTTTTCTTCTAATGAGTAGTGTCTTCTTTATACTTCCATATTCACACTTCTGTACACAGATTCCCTGTTCTCCTCCCGTGTCCTCTTTCAGTTTCTCTATCTTCCCCAATTCCAGTGTCTGTGTGGGTCTCTTCCTTACTCTGCTTCCAGTACATCAGAGACAATTGTGTTTTCTACATTCTGTATGGGGTTCATATGCCTTTGATTTCTACCTGTGTTTCCATTTCTCATTATCCTTTTCCTGTCTATGAGGACAGTAGTTTTGAAATTTGGTTGGGACTGACCTTTCTTTTGTGTAAGAAGGTACTTCCCCATAGACTTGCTTCATAATCTGGAGAGAACTTCAAATTTGATAATAGTGGGTGGCTCTACACTGCAAATGCCAGGCGGATGGTGTACCCCTTATCCTTTTTTCCAGTTGTTTGTCATTGAAATCAATTGAATTCTGCTCCAACCTACTACAGACAGCTCGTTCCTGAGCTTTTGCTGTCAGTGGGGGAATAAAACTCTCAACGAGTGTAAAAAAGAAAAACAGCATCAAACTGAGGGCAGGTCCTCACAGTTTCAGCCAGCTCTCCCACCTTTGTAAGTGCATGACTAGTCATGCTGCTCTACAAGAAGGCAATGGTTTGAAGTATCAAGCAGTTTGATAAGTTGAGCTTGTGAAGAACTCGGTGTGTGGCTAAGTTCTCCGTAGCGATATTAATGAAGAATGACGTCACTTTGAAAATATACTGTGTGCATTTCTTCACTGCTTCTCTACTGTCTCTGCTGATTTCTACTGTGTTCAGCATTCTTGGAAATGTCTGCCCTGCTGGGAGACCTAGAGGATCTAAACTTTAGTTTAGTAGCTTTAAAATCAAAAACATGCGCTCAAACAGGCACACACGAACATACAGACACAAGGGTTCACATTATAAAAGAGGTTTTATTCATTTTCCAGCAAAGCTCTGTCATCATAAATGATCACTGGCACTTAAGAGCACCACTTACTTTGTGTATGGATACAGAGAAAAAGTCTTTTGGACAGCAAGATCAATTAACTTAATACAATGAAATTTTTTGGAGTTGTAGCCTCTTTTTTAACTGAAAACAGGACTTTAAGAAAAGCATTTAATTTCTGTGTCATCATTTCTCCCAGCTGTACAATGGGATAATAACGTTGCTTTATCTCACTGGGATTCTGTGAAGGAAATTCATTATTCTTGTGAGAGCCGCTACTACCAGAGATAAGGGTTGTGGAAAAGCCTCTCAAAAAACTAGTTGTATTTGGACTTATCATTGGTCACATGATGAAAGTTAAATACACTCATAAGTGCTTGCTGGCTTTGGACCTGTGTCAAGAAAGGTGTAATTAATGCAAAAATCCAAAGTCTGAAATTCTTAAAATGAAAAGGTGATGTTCCAATTCAAGAAATCAGTAACTTTGAGGTTAAAAAACATTGCCTACATTTTCAGACTCTGCCTCTCTCTGTGCATCACAGCAGCATTTGGTGGCACAAAGGGAGAAAGCACATTCAGAAAACTCAGTCTATGGCACTTCCATGGTGCTGCGCAGACTTATTAGCTTATTGTGAGAAATTTTGTTAACACTGGAGTGAGGAATTCTGTTCAGCGCTCTACTGCTGGGTTTTGATACATACTGGCAAGGATATGTCCTGCCCCAGGCTGCTTCAGAGATACAGAGCCCTTCACTTGATGTTGCAGTTAAAGGCTCAGTCTGACCCTCTGGGAAGTATACGGTTACTACTTTTTTTTTTTTTTTTCCTTTTACATAAGTAGGGACAGTATCAATGTTCTCCAGCAATCTTCATCACACAGCTTTTCACAGGAAGAAGAACAAAAGGTAGAACAAAAAGTACAGGTTGTCAAAGATGCTGTCACTTGGAACATATTTCTCCTGAGCTGTATCTGAAAGGGGAGATAAAAGAAAAGATACTAAAATATTTTATGTGTGTTTGAGATGAGCTCAACGCGATTCCTGTTGTTTCTCTGCTAAAACACATCACTGACTAAAGCAACATAAACTCAAAATGCTGTCTTTGAAAATAGTTAGACAAACACTACTTAGAGGCTTGGTTGTTTGGTTGCTTTTTAACTTTGCTTTAGCCTGTCAAACTCAAGAACTGTCTCTCTGCCTGCCATTTTCAGCCTCTGTCTCTGCCCCCTTGCCATTTACAAGGGGTTAGACAGCTACTGCAAGTCCTCTTCTTCTTTAGTTCTTCTGCTATAAAAAGCAAGGTGTGGAGCAATGAATGCCCACAAATGCTGCTGTAAAACAGCACAGTAATGCATGAGGACTGCATGGCTTACAGAAAAAAAAGAGCCAGTCATCTTACAAAGTCATTACTATGTGTCTGTGCATCCGATGAGCAAGTCACACTGCAATCCCTGCTGCTCACCCCTGATTTCACCTGGGCTGTATATAAGTTGTGTTTTATATGGACATTATGTCTCCTCCTTGACTAGCAGCAGGTGGGGGGCATTAGTGTGGTCTGCGTGCTGAACTTTGACGTTGTGACAGTCACAGTGCCTGCGAGGAGTGTGGTAACCACCGCAAGAGGCACTGCTGGTTACAAGCTGTTGCATCTGTGTTTTATGTCTGCAGTCTACTTTCATTTGTGTCCTACTCCACACCAAGCCTGCCATTACTGCTACACAGCTAAGGACAGTCTTTTGCAAACAGTAAGGGGCAAATTCACTTCCAAACATTAGTTCCTTTTTTAATCACACGGAGCAAGAGAGCAGAGATCCTCCAGGAGTTTGTACTCATGCTCCACAGGCACAACACTATGCAGATAACAAGCATCCTATTATTCCCCTCCCTAACCGGAAACGTCTGGTCTGAGCTAGTTGTCTGGCATCCACCTGTAGTCAGCAAAGAAAGAAAAACACTTAAGAGACTGATTGATCCAGTGCTAAAGCAGGTGTCTCAGAAAAGCAGCATGAATTGCCCTCTGGAACTTATCTCCTCCTGTTAATTATAAGGGTAGCCTGAAAAACTGGTTTAGACTAGATACTGGACTTCCAGGCAGCTTAAGTTAGATGAGCTGACTTCCAGCCCTGGTTGAAAGGAGGCTACGTCAGAATCCTCTCCTCTCTGCCTATAGCAGGCTTTTTGCTGTGCAGAAACTTCAGGCAAAGCCCTGGCTTAATTTAAGTCCATGGCAACACTCTAACCGGACTAGGATTTCCTCCTTCATACCTGCTTCTGATTCCTGCACTTTCGTAGCCTCACAAAACTACTGAGAGGGAATCGCTGTGGTAACTGTTGTCCAAATATTTCATGGTATAAGAAAAGAAATCACTCGTTTTGGAGAGGGAAAAAAGCTTTTAGCAGCCTTGCCTTTATTATGCAAGACGTTATCTGGTTTACCATAAAATAACGCTGTGATTTTTAAGTGGCTCTTTTTTCACCAGATGCCATAAAAAATGGAGTGAGTATTCACCAAAAACCCAGACACTATTTGTAACACTGAAACAGGCTGTGGCAGGAATGGGGTGGCACTGGGTGAATTCCCAAATACCAAGTTCCACCCCAGTTACTCCATGGCTTACTAGAAAAAGCTGTTGTGTAGAATCAACACGGAAATTGGGAAATGGTGAGGAAAGCCAAGAACTAACCTCAGACAAGACACCTCTCAACAAACACCTGGGGGGTTACAAATGCAGGAAGGGGAGACGACAAAAGATTTGTGTCATAAAACACAACTCCCTCTGCAGAAGGGGGTAGGGTTTTCACAGGCAGGTAAGGGAGACAGACAGACAGACAGAAGTTATAGCTCTAACCACAGCCATTAGGGCTGACAGCGAGCAGGAAACCTATTTAGGAGCTCTGTCAGCCTTTGGCAGTAATCCAGGTAAGGTAGACTTGCAAATGGGCCTTCGCCGTTTTAAAATCCTCTTTCCTTTATGTTACCTTGTGTCTTCCCTGACTTAGCCGCTCCCGGGGACTGGGTTAGCCACCAGTCCTTACCCCAGCTGTGGCCCTGCTGCCCACCACGTACCTTTGCAGCAGCATGGGATACACACCTCCAGAGGAGCCTCCGGGGGAGCCTCCTCACCGGCCACACTGCACCATACTCACCTAGATGTTGGTCGCTTCAGGGCATGAGCAGAGTTTGCGTTGACCCTCAATACACTGTGCATGGCGTGCCTTGGAGAAGGGATGAGAGATTCAGCTAACTACAAAGAAATGTTTTTGTAAATATATATGGGACTATATAAATACATAAAATATACATATTGCATAAATATGTTCCTGTGTAGTGGGGAGTAACAAAAAAGGGATAATTTTACCCACAATTTTATGAAAAGCATGTAACAATATTTCTTTCTGCCTCATTTCATACTTTGCCCACCAATTTCAACCTGCCTCTACCTCCCCCCCTTCACAGCAACTGAACAAGATTCAAACATTAATGAGTCAATGCTCAAAACAGCCCTGCAAAGGGTGAAGTAATATCAGCTCCATCTTGTCGTGGCAGAGATGAAGTTACACATGAGTTGCCTGTAGTTACTGAGACAACCTGGAGGATATCTGTGGTTCAAACCTCAGTCTGTCATTTGCCCATGTCTGGATGGCCAAAGTACCCTCTCTGTAGAAAAGCTGCTACTCTGCTACTCAGCGTACGTAACTGGGGCTTGGCTGAGTTTTGAGCACAAACCAGTCAGAGGCATGCTTTACTCCAAACAGAGGGAAGTTATTCTTTCCTGTTAATGAATCTACACTGCTAACCTCATGCATTCAAAAGTCACAAATTATCTCTACTACAGTTTCCAACGAACAATACTGGCCAAAAACCACCTGATTTTTTTTGCCTCATGAATACTTGGTTCTTTTATTTAACTCTGAATTTCTGAGCCCATAGGGTGCGCTCAGGTCAAGTTATCAAGGGTTTCTGAGGTACCATGAGAACTATAAACTTGTGCTTTTAAAAATGAAGTATGAGATATGCCCCCAGAATCTGGGACTTCAAGAAAAAAAAACAACAAATGTCATGAGACTCCATTAAAAGCAGGAACTGACAACACTGTGACCCAGAAGTGACATGAACAGTCAGCACTATTTCTAGGTACAGTGAGACTCACATTGTTAACTTTTGAAATGACTTCTAGAACAATATCAGACCAAATTATTTGCTGACATAAGTAATTTCACCTGAATAAGGTGAAAATTCACCTGGATAAGGAATTTCACCAGACTCATCTATGAAAAGCTTTGGCCCTGGTTCTTTTTTCTCTGTCCATTTCACTGGAGCACAGGCAATTTTCGTATCAGCAGGGCATCTTTTCAGAAAAAAAAAGGAGCCAACAGATTTTGGAAACAAAATTATTACTTGCAACTGTGACAGATAACATGGTGACGCTTACAAGAATTTTTCCTATTAAGCTTTAGCAAGTGCTAGTGCCACAATAAATAACTTTTCATATATGGAGGCTTCAGAAGGAGCAAATAAGGAATAATACAAGCAATTCTAGAAGAAGTTTAAAAAGGATTATAAACCAATAATGTAATAGAAAAAAAAGTAGCCAAACTATATGGAATTACTTACAAGGGTATCGTCATTCCCAATCTATAATTTATATGCACATTTATTTTACATTTCTGTAAGAATAATTAGATGTACTTGGATTCCAAATGAAAAATACCAGATTATACATAAGGCAGCACAGAAGCATCTGAGGTTAAATAACACTCCCAGTGAGATGCCTATGAATCTTTTTGATACCCAATAGTCAACAAGGAATTTTCCTCCCAATTTCCTATTCTACTGAGGCTTCAGCTCCTCTTCCCCTAAGAAATTTAACTTTGCATGGACAGGAACAAAGAATTTGGAAGGTGGAAAAAATGTAAAGTCAGCCTAAGTGTTTTCTGTACAGATTAAATGTGCATGCAGCTGAGTTTACAGAAGGATTTTGTAACATCAGGACCTACAGAGATCAAAAGTAATAATCAGGAGTCTCTCAGAGTCTGTGGTGGCATGAAAGGATCATTCATTTGGGAGAAAAATTTACATTCCGTTTGTTGACATCTTGTAGATTGAGCTATGCCAGAGGGATATAAATCAATGAAGATTCTGCTGTAGTATTCTAGTCCATTATTAATAGTCCAGTATATTTTTATAAGAATAAGTTTAAAAAGTGCAAAACATTTATTTTTTAAAATTCTTTGAGACAAGTTCCATTCCCTACTGTGCACATACATGTAGTTTATATAATCTGAATGTTCTCCATTTTCAGGTGGTCCTACTCAGGCATAGATATGTAAATAAACATGATAAAATTTTCACTAATGAATATGAAGAAATCCTTTCAGGATGGCAATTCTATAACCAGAATCTGTAACTACAGCTAGAGTTTCCCTATATAAGAACACAGATTCCCTGTCCCTGGGTATCTCCCTGGCAGTCCTTTAATCTCCCTTCTAAGCAGACATCATTTTAATTTAAATATTGCATTCCAAGGCTGAGACAGAAAGACAAGGATAAACCATGTGGTATTATGGTCCAGGAAAATATTCACTATCCCAACAAGCTATAGTTCTACAGTGAAGATACAAGCTGGGATTGAAAGACATAAAAGGAAAGCATACTGAAAACATGCAAAAGAAAAAAGTATAGAACATTTCTGGGCTAACATGCTATGTTGACATATTTCTGGGGGATTTCCACTGATATATGTACAGACAAAATATCTGAATCTTTTTGAAGTTAACTTTAGGATTCACAAAGCAACTACCAAAGTCAGCAGATAAGATGTCCTCAGTCTACAGTAATGTTTACAGAGGGAGAGGGAGAGGGAGAGGGAGAGGGAGAGGGAGAGGGAGAGGGAGAGGGAGAGGGAGAGGGAGAGGGAGAGGGAGAGGGAGAGGGAGAGGGAGAGGGAGAGGGAGAGGGAGAGGGAGAGGGAGAGGGAGAGGGAGAGGGAGAGGGAGAGGGAGAGGGAGAGGGAGAGGGAGAGGGAGAGGGAGAGGGAGAGGGAGAGGGAGAGGGGAGAAACCTGAAAATGGTGACTGCTGGGTGCTTGTATCCAACAGAGTAAAGAATGAGTTCACATAATAAAACAATGTAAAGGTTTTCAGTTCTGGAAAGGCACACTTGGAGGATTTAAATAAACAAGAGTTCAGTCCTAAAGGCAAAACTTCAGTGGAAACCAAGGAGTATCTGGCATGTAGAATGCTTACAAAAACAAGAAGCTACCAGGAAAAAATGGAAGAAAGCACTAAAATCCACCACATTTTTCAATTTCATTGTGATTAAGATCTTCTAGACTTAGCCCCCCCCCCCCCCAAAAAAAAAATAAATATGAAGAATAAACAGTCAGATGGACCATACAATTACAGAAGGTTAAAAAAATATGTTATATAAGATATGGGAAAGCAAACCAACAAAAATGTCATCATTTAGTCAGACAATTGTGTAAAACAAACAAACCAGAGAATTAAAGTAGCACAATTGATCAGACAAAGAAAAAAAGTCCTTTACAAATACATTGGATGAGGCGGAAGATATACCGCAGAAAAAGAGGCCCACAAATACAGAAGGCCAAAAAATAAAAGTGTGGAAATGTCCAAGAAGATATTTCTTTAGATATTAAAATGAAAAGCTATGTTGATTATTAAAATGGATGCAGAGCTTTCTCAAGCATACTTTAAGCACTATTGCATTATATGAAAGAGAGGTGGAGGTGTAGCAGGTCTCAGACAATACCAGGAAGGTTTCAGACAGGTCAGTGGTGAAAAATAGGGTGATTTTGTACTCATATGCAGAAATACAGGAGTAGACATGTGGAACACAAAACACTATATTGCCTGCATCATCGCTTGTTATTAAAAAAAGCATGGCTCTATTAAAGTCAATGGAGCTGCAGCAGTTTAAAACAACAGCTTTTTCTCGCTGTGCAGCTGTATGGTTGAAGGGTTCCCTTATGTTGAAAGAAAACACATTTCTCCCTCATAGTTCATTGAAGAAGTATTTCCAGCATAACCTTTCTTTATAAAAAGACCACTGTGGAAAGTGGACAAACTTAGTGGTAACTGATGTAAAGAAGTTCTCCCTCAGAGGAATACCTTGACAATGCATATGAATGCATGTTCTCTTCCTCTTTTTTATTTTTGAGACATCTTTTTTTTACGGTTTTTATGATGAGACGTAATCGTATCACAGGTAGGCCACATCCCCAAGCCCTGGGCAGTAGCTTAGCTTACTCCAGAAGACTCAATGAAGCACGAATTGTGCCAGATAAATCAAGCAAGGCTCCATTACAAAAAGATAGGGAACAACACCTCTGGTGAATATTTCTTCCTTGGACCTTGCTTAGCAGATACAAACTGGGAATCCTACTGGGCAAATAAGAGAAAAAATTCCCATGAAAGTGGCATACAACTTCCACAAAAATAACTCACTAAAGTAAAAGTATTCCAAAATCGAATCTAATAACACTGTACAGAAAAATCTATTCTACCAGTCTGGAATTCAAAGTATCATAAAGCTAGGGAACTGTGCAAGCAACATTAAACAAGACAAACAAAATGTAATCCAAAGCACTTGTAACAAAAGCATAGAATAAGGAATGGGAGAATAAAAGTGTGAAGGCAGCCTAATGCTTCCACAATTAATAGATCTACTTAAAAAAAAAAAATCAATTCAGTGCAAAGTTAGAAAGATGTCAGGAAGGAGCAATTATTCATGGCTAATTACTTTTTAGAGGATGATGACAATGGGTTAGTTTTCTCTGATATTGATGAAGAAAAACCTCTGGGGAAATCATTTGCAAAGGTTACCAAGGATATGAATTATTCTCTGGTATGTATGAACTACAAGAATATGAAAGAATGAGTAAAATACTAGTGTAGTGAAGGTCATCAAGACAACTCAGCTAATAGCATAAATTACCACTTTAGAGATTCAAACATACCATCAATATGTCTAATAATGAATGATCTCCTGGAAGGGATGATTTCTTATGAACTGTTCAGATACTCACCAGAAAGAAGACTTTAAAATAATTTGCTTCAAGAGAATATAGCAAAAGACAAAATTACAGAATTCAGCCTGTAGTTGTCCCTGTGAGTGAACTGGGGGGGGTGGGGGGAAAGCCTTTATACAGGACTGTACTTAGGTCCATTCTCTTCCTGTAATGTGAGATTATGTAGCACATCCTCTTGTCTTCCATTCACTTCCCCATCCCTCTCCAGAACAGCTACCACAGACTTCTCCATTTTATCTCCTCTCCTTTGTGCTCTGTTATCCATACTTGTGGCTTCATTATCAGTTTCCTCTTCAATATATCCATTCACAACCATCATGCCTATACTAGTCTCTAAGATAGCTAGCAACAGCTTTGTCTCCTGGAAAATTAGCCTGCCTCACAACCCCCCAATCCCAGTGGGCTCTCCATCCTAATTTGCTCACAGCCTTTATTAGTTGTTCACATTCCTGCTCCAAATGCCCTATAACATTTGAAAATCTGATTATAGAGTCTATAGCACTGATTATAAATTCTCCTTCTCATACCTCTCTCCTGCCTTCAAGCTGCCACATCGCCACCTCTGCCATTTAGCCTGTCCATTACACTGCTCTGTATCCATTTCCGTGCAGCAGTCCCTTCATGTTTTCATTTGTTCCTATCCTGACTTCAGTAAGTTGGATAGCCACACATACTGCTGTCACATTTATATGCAACCTTCGTACATAGCTGAGGGGCTAGATATTAGCTATATTAGTTACCAGTTCCTCTATAACTGCTAGTCTGATTATGCAATTAGGCAGCAGCTCCTAGACTCTAGGTAATGAACATACATGAAGCCTGCATACATTACGAGGTGTTACTAAATTGTCGGTTTTCTATTAGAAGACAAAAGACAGTTGAGGTTTTTCAGCTCCAGCATGGTTTTATTTAAAAAACACCAAGCTTCTTATCAACTGCGTAGACTTCTGTTATAAGACAGTATGTAAAAACTCTCCCCCTGTATTTATGAAAATGAGTGAGCATGTGATACTGTTCCAAATGATGGGATTAATATTCAAATTATAAGGTACGAAGATAAACAAAAGGCCTAGCCTGCCATTTTCATGCATTTTGATCTTCGGTGCTTTTTATCTTGCAATAAGCAGCTCGCCTCCAGACCTGACTTGAATATGTCATCTATCCTCTCCAAAACTTCTTAGCTACAAGAGAGGCCTTACCCCTCCCATGGTAACAGAAAAGGAAGAAGAGCTTGTGAAGAAGAAACGGGCCAGCAGCCAAGCCAGGACAAGGAGCCTGAAGCCACCTTTGAAAGCCAGGGCTGAGGAGAAGTCTGAGGGCAAGGAGCCTGCAGCTGCCCGGCAGCAGCACGGGGAGAGGAAAGTGTTTCACGGACAACTCACCTACCTTGGCAGCTAATAAAATCAGTAGAGTTAAACTGGCATAAAAGTAGCATGGGGAGAACCAGACCTTTGTAGCAGAAATAACATTGTACTCAACCTGATGGAAACGGACACATTTCTTGTCATCTAAAATCACGGCCTCCTTAGGGCTAGGCTGGGTACAAAGGGCAGGAAACTTTTAATGTAAATATTTCCTCTACAAACAATCAGAATCAAGCATCAATGAGTGAAGAGGTTGATATTCAAGCATTTCAAAGGTGAAACCTACTTTGCCAGTAACAGGGGCCTGAGACTGCACTCTTGTGCCTCTTGAATCTGGTCTGATCACTGATTCCTGGGCAAATAATGCTGGAATGATGCAAAGAGGAGCCAAACCTGCAGAGCAGTCACCATCTGAACGTTTCTGAAGACATCTAGCATATAATATTGTAAACACAAAAAGAACTAGTAGGAAAAGCAATAATAAATCAGGCAGTAAGTACAGAAGTGATCCTTCTTTATGCAATTACAGATTTTAAATAGTCCCATTTGTATCGTTTGGGGTGGGTTTTTTTTCATTTCCTCTGAGCCATTGAGCTGTTAGTCTCTGAGAATATTTGATTGGCAGTCATTTAAAAGGAAGGGAGGAAAGAAGGAAGGGGAGAGAAAGAAAGGGAGAGACAGAGAGAAAGAAGGAAGAAAGAAAATCCTCCTCATGTGTATACATGCATGTGTTTGCAGAGCCATTTGGACTTCATTAGGTACGTTCGTTAGGTTCATTAGGTGAAAGTATCATGCTCCTGAAAAGGAAAAGAACAGATTTTAGCATATCTAGACCATCTATTAAAATGGTATCAAAAGTTATAAATTCCAAAGCATAATGTTTGACAGTAAGCTGTCATAGAAGCAATAGATTCATTATAAAAATGCTAGAAGTGCATACATCTCATTGACTGTTTATCATTAACTGCATGGAATGCTGATAGGAAATGTCTAGCTATAATTTATATTTCTGATGACTCTCAAATCTATTACTCACCTTTCTCCAGTTTTATAGCTCCTCTGGACAGAATAGAAATTGAACAAGCAGAGTAGGTTCTGGAGGGGAATTTTCTGTTGTTGCTGTTCTCTATTATCTCATCCCTCCAGCCTGAGCTGTCCCTCACATGTGACCAGACCTGCACTGCCTAAGTGTTTCTCAGAAAATAAGGTTTAAAAATAAAAAATAAAAGGCGGAGGGAGACATATAACTACTTCTCCATTTCAAGTCTTGCAGCTATTTGATTCTAACATTACACATTGTGGGTAAAATCTTAAAGGCTGTGGCACTGGGAAAATCTCTGTTAAGGGTAACAGGAGATTTAAGAGTATAAAGACCTGCAGATGAGTCTATGGGAAAATAAAGAAAATAAATTTGTGAAATATTCAGTAAACCAAACATTCACTTGTGCCAAGGTATGGGTTCGAGAAATCTGATCATGTAAAATCTTTATGTCTGCAGAAACACCATAACAGAATTAAGGCTAAAACTTACATATGAATCCATTCCAATTAACAATTAGATTTTAAAATTCAGATAATTGCGCACATAACATTATTTATTATTGTTGTTGTTGTTATTATTATTATTATCATTATTATCATTATTATTACCGTCTGGTAAACATTAGATTGATTACCTACCTGGTAACTGCAAAAGACTTCAGTGAAGTCACAAAAGGAAGGGTTTGCTCTGTACCCTTTAAAACTACTACACAGGCTTGTACAAATGAGCTTTAGAAAGCTGCCAGAGCAATGGAGCTTGTTAGCCCTCCTCCATGCAGCAGCATCCAAGCCCAGGCTCTGGAAGCACAGGCTTGCTATGCAATTTCTCATGGCAGACTATTTCTTTTTTATTGACTACACCTATTGCATTTCATCCTTTTACAGCACTTCCACAAACGTTAAAAAGAGGACAGGCAGTAATAGCAGAGTTTAGAGGAATATTTTTCATGTGAATATTGAGTTCTGATGTCACACAACTTAGCAAGAGAAATCTACACTCTGTTTTTCCCAGACGATAAGAGGAAACAATTCTCAGAATTGTTTCAGACCCCAATGTAATCTGGTCTGACAATTAACCCCTGAAAGAAAACCCAGAATGTTCATTACATGATCAATGTTCAGTAATGCATTTTTATACAAGAAGAGGTTTGTAACAGTTCGTGTAAAAACAATATAAGACAAAATTTTAGCAGGTATCTATTGTAAAGCATGTCCTTGATCTGTGAAAGACTGGTTTAGTACAGTTCCGCTTCTGTGCAAGATTCAAGCTGCATCTTGAATATTTTGTTTAAGAAATTACAATTTACATAGATATCTCCTGGCAGATCTAATCCAGAGTACTGGAAAAAGCTTGGAGAAAGTTAGGCGAGTCTAGAACTGAAGTTCACACATACACACTCATTTCTAAAAGAAAATATCTATGCATAAGGTTGTCTCTTCTCCCTGTAATAATATGATGTTATCAAATCTAACAACAGATCTGCTATAACCAAGGAAATTTTTGTATGAAGTCTCTAAGATCAGTCACTTTCTTATATCTAATACTGTCATCAAAAGAAATTTTTTTGTAAAACAGCATGTTATTCTGAAAATCTTCTATCTTTCCATAACTAGAATGATAAGGGAAACTTTCACTTATGCCAATAGCTTTTCTGTGATCTGATTGATGGGAAGGAGGGATCAAGTGGATAAGCAAGACATGTTATACAACTGAAATGCCCAAATAACGAAGACACAAATGTTAAATTACACTATAACTGCCTGAATCAGAGCTATCTTCTTTACAGTGTAAGAAAGGTTTAAGTGAATGTCAAATGTGAAAATAACTAGGCAGGAAAATTATTATTCACAAATTGTGTGATGGCAGATTAAATCACATACCATAGTTAAGAAGAAATTCATCCTCAGTAGATTGTGTCCAGGTTGCCACCACTAACATTAAAGGTCTGAAAGCTGTGTTACATCTGGAGCTGAGACATATAAAGGTGATAAGGGTATTTTCCTGTCTCCTGTAACTTACGGATATTTGAAAAACAAGCCTTATTATTTGTACTTCCAGAACACAGTGATTATATAATTTCTGCTGTTGTTTGCATCACACCCTATGTGAAGCCCAATAAAGCCCATGGGACTTCTGTCAAAGGCTCACACACAAAGAAAGATTGTCCACAGACTTGTGGCAAGACTTTATGCAGCGTGAAATACAACTGCCTGATATGCACAAAACTGAAAAGGAAAAAAACCTACTTTTGTGGAAAAATTTGAAAGAAGACACTGGCCATGCAAAGAAAGAGTGCTTCAGATTAGAAAAGGACATAAAATAAATTGGAGTGAGGAAGTGTGTAAAGGGAAAAGGTGCAGAGGAAACCGATGAAAAGACACAGCCAGATGCATAAGGAGCAGGCAATACCTGATAGGAAAAATTAATTATGTTGTGTCGTTAGGCTGGACTGAAATAGGTGGAAGCAAGAATCTGCAAAAGAGGATGAAAATACTGGACTGTTCATCATGACCAGGGGCTTTGCTGCAGCCTGGAGCAGCAGCTACAGAGCTTCAGGAACAGAAAGAGATTGCAGTGCTTTAACTTGGCAGGGCTGGTGCTCTAAGAACTGCTCTAGCTGTGGGTAGGACTGGGCAGAAGTTTTTTAGTGAGGCACTTTTACCCTTCTGGCTATTGTATCACCCTGTCAAAACCATCTCCTAACCTCCAAAGGGAGTCCTGGTCAGGTGAGGCCCTACCAGAAGCACTAAACTCCTGTTCAGCACCCTAACTTGGTCCAATGGCTCAGGTTTATTTCTGCTTCTCTCTGCCTTGCATATATGTCTCATACCTATTTATTTCATACCACTATAAAGGATAAGGGATCATTCTTTTTCTTTCCCATAAAATATTTTGAAAAGTCCAGTTTTTGTTCTGATACAAAAAAGAGAATAGTTTTCAAAACCCTGACATTTTTCACAGAACAGCATGCAGGGAAGTTTTGTCGGCCTGGAGCCTCTGTGCTGCAGAGAAAAGTAGTGTTTATCAGTGTTGTTGGGAAAAAAGATGGCTTCAGGTGCAAGACAGAATTGGGTATCATTTCTGGAGGCCTGGCTTGGGTTTCATCTTGGGTTATTAGACATTTTCTGAGTTGTGGGTTTTGTTTTTTTTTTTGCTTATCATCAGAGCAGATCCTATTACAATGACACTTAGGAGAAGAAAAAAAAATTTGTCCAGGCCACTGCATTTTGCAGGACTAATCATTACAAATCACCACCACCCCTATATCCAATAAACTACCCAGTCTGCCTCTGAACACCTGCCACAGAGCCCAGCGCAATGCCATTGTAAATTCACCTCCTCCACAAAGCATAGTTTTCTTCTCTAACCTGCAGGGAAATAGCAGAATTGCCAGACAATCAAAATACATGTTTTTGAAAAGGTCAAAGAATCCCAGCAAAATATTATATTTCGTGTAGTGTACAAACCATGAAAATGTTGATATTTCATTACTCAGAAAAAAAATTGTAACAAAAACAGGATCTGACAACACTTCATTTTTTCAGATTTGGGACAAAGAGTGTAGCAAAAATGGAAACAGGCAGTCAGCTAACATCATATGAATATTGTTTTTTGTTTTATAGTTATTCTGCCTTATGTAAAAATCTTTAAACAACCTGAACCTTTAGTTATCCAGCAGAACTTACTCTGTTCCGTGGCAGGGCTACCTCACAGAGGCAATACACAGGAAAAAATGTAATTTGCTGTCCAGATCCCATTCAAGCACAAATGAATCCAATTAACTAACATTTTTTTTCTTTTTTTTCATATTGCTGTGGCACCAAAGCTACTCGGCTTGCTTGTTTCCATATAGTTCTCACCATAGCAGTAATGCACTCTACAGAGCATCAAGCCTGTTAATCAGAAGAACATTTAGACGCTTCTCAGTTCTAACAGTTTTATTGCAGGTAAGTAAGCAGCTGAAACTGCATAAGTTCAGGAGCTGCAGTAACTCAAATAGCCAATATGAAGTGGGAGAAAATTGAATGCACAGTTCTCGGCAGCTTTGTTTCGCTGGGGAGAGTGGAATTATTCTTCAAGTATTACCATGTGCCAGAAGAAAGCATTGCTTAGGACTGACTATCGAATGTCTAATTGCAGGACTGAACTGAATAATTTGAAATGATAGCTATCTAAAGCCAAATTGTAAAGTGAATAGTGGACAAAGAAATAAATAATAAAATTACACATACTATATGTCATTTTTCATTGAATCAGATTGCCAGTCATAACAAAAGCCAAAAGTAACAATCAACCTCATTACTTCACAAAAGAGTAAACGCATTAACTATTTCTAACTCCTGTTACCAACATATATTGTGAAAAAAACCATGGTAAATCTATTTTTTGATTAAACTGTGCCTAACCTTAACCATATTCTTTTCTTATTCCTAAGGGTGGGTTTTTCATACTTTAATATATTGGCTGTGCATGTCATGGTTTGGTTTCTCACAATACTGGCTGCTTTCACTCAGAAACCAAGCTGTAAAGCACACCCCAAAGGAAGGGGTAAAGGCACTGAGAAAAAGGAGTGTCACTTGGGAAGGTGCTCTCAATTTGTTCTGGTAGATGAGACTGCATGTCTCCAGTGAGATCACCCCCAGGGACTTGGATGAGCTACAGATATTCAGCTGCTACTTGCAATATATAAATATGTCTCTCTATATAAATATATATGTGTGTGTGTATACACATAAGGAACCCAAATTCTGTCTCAGTGTGAGGGTCATTCTTCATTTGCATTAGGTTTGAAAATGCCCAGTTCCAATGCCACAAAAAATAAATAGACCTAGAGATACAGTTCTCACTTTGCAGCATGTGCAAATGAAATGCAAGTTTATTTAAGTCTTCCCAGCACAGCAGCAGGGTAACTTGTAAGAGGATAATTTTGCATTTTGCTGTCTGAGGGTTTTTTCTGTATAATTGTTAGTATGTATGGCAACTGACATTCCAGGCACTGCAAGTCTATTCCTTTCCACTGTTACAAGCAATGTCAGAGGAGGTTCATATGTACCTTTTCCTGTTCTCACTGCATTATTTATCAAATGAATATGAAATCAAAATGTTGATGCACAGAACAATATGTTAAACACTCTAATGTGCAATGCCAGCTTAACCTCATCAACTTTCTACCATGGGTCAAAGTTCAGTTTCCTACTGTTTTAACCAGTATTTACCAGTCTTTCTTGCCCTATTCTATTCTCTTTTTTTTTTTTTTAAGCTTTCTTTTTTTTTTTTTTTTCCTACCCTTCATGTTCAGCCAAAAAAACTATCCGCATAAGCCCTTGGTTGTACATTTTATTTTATAGCTGATGACAACAATACCCAAGAGATTTCAGTACCTAGGCCCTTGCTCCCAACAAACCTAGAGGCAGGCTGAATCTATAATTTACTTCTAACCTTGTCTGAATACTGTGTTTTTAATGAAGTGCCTTCTCTAACTCCCTAATATTTATCTACCGGTTTCTTGACATCTTGTATCTGCTACTGACTTGGTTTCACATTCAGGTTACTTTTGAGCAGGTCAGCACCAATTCCTTGTCAGGACCAGGACAGCAAGATTACAAGGACTTAATGGACACATTAACTGAACAAATGATATTCTCACTACACTAAGCATACCCTACAACTAGGCTTTTCAAAGTAGTCTAAGGCATTAGGTTCCCATATCGTATAGGTTTAAAAACCTATCCCAACCTTGAAGCATGAGTTCAGCAATGTGGATTTCTCTAGTGGTTGTTGCACAATTTCTCTTTCTCATCTGACCCTGCTTTACTGATTCTTTGTGCCATCAAACTGGAAATTCATGAGGACCAGGGCCTCACTGCTACAAGTCTTGGGGGAAAACAGAAAAAGAAATCACTGACCCAAAGACTACATTGCAGATGGCAGCTGCATTCAAAGCCCCACAAGAGGGCAAGGAAAACATATGAGAGAGTTGGTCATCATTACAGTCAATGATTTCAGATGATTTGCCAAGCAATGCCATGTGTTCTGGGGGCTTCAAGGCAAATTAAGAGTAAGGAGGAGAAAAAAATGCCCAATATCTCTTTCTCTGCAAAGTAAGTACTCATTCCCCGTTGTACCTGTTAGTGTTAGCCCGAAGTTACTTCTTCATAAAAGTTCCTGTGTACAGACTTTCCCAAACTGCAGATTTCCCTCCCTCCTCGCCCTCCACCCACCCCCCCCCAGCTTCTATCCAAATATAGAACGAGTGAATTGCCTCCATCATTTAATTTTTACATTTAGCTTACAGAGCTAAATTTGGTTTATCTGGTTTTGGCCCTTTCTGCGCCAATGTAAATAAACTCTCATTTTCTGCATACTGCCTGGACAACTGCACACCAAAGACTACCTGACACCATGTCGTTGGCATTCAGAAAACATTGAGAAGCTCAGATAATACTGCTGTTATCTGTTCACTAGGTAAACCTATTCCTCTTTAGGTATTAGGCCTCAGTGCAATCTAATTATTATTGGCATAAATTTTGCCTGTGAAATCCCAAGATGCGTGTAATTTAAAATTGCCAGTGCCACTGACAAAAAGGAAATTAGGATAAACCACTTAGAACTGAATGTTAGATTGCAAATTATTTGGGAGAAGGAACAAAGAAAGCTTTGATCATGTACTGCTGTGATAGGGACCTAAGAACATATACAGGCTCAGCTTGGACACATTAGCACTATGCCAGTGACTTGTATGGAGTTATCTTCATTGATACCGTGTAAGGACCTGCTACTACATACTTCCTAAGCCAAATTTTAGGTATATTTGCATCTTAGATGCTTTTAAACATGCTGCTGCCTGTGTATGCTAAAGGCAGTTTTTTCATCATCTGACTACAGATAAAAGCAAACAAATAGAAAAAACAGCTACATACAAATGGCCTTAGAAAACACAGATAGAAAAATCTGAGGGTAATTCATTGCACTAGCTAGGTTTTAAAATAATTCATTAAACAGCTACCACTTGCCCTGTCACTGACTATCAGTCTGGAAATGGATAATGTTCTAAATGTGTCTGCTTGCATCACATATTCTCCTGCTATCAGTGTTGGTAACATTAGCTATGCACAGGAAGCATTTTGCAGTCTCTCATAGCTATCTTATCAATACCGCCACAAAACTAAGGAAATAGTTGGGGGAAAAAATAATCACAACAGTCTACAGTTCTAGTTGAAAGCATAATGCATCTAGCATTCTAGCAGAGAAAAATGCTTGCCCTATAATCCTATGTAACTGTGGAAAACAGGACTTTAATAATCAGGTTGCGACTTGCCATTAAAGTTTACAGTAGAAAGTCTGTCATATTTGTTGTTAACATTCTGAATAATCCTCAAAACCAGTAATCTGTTTATCATTTATCTTTTAATACAGCATTATTATTTCAGGAAAGCATGCAATGAAGCTAAAATGGCCTTATTCCAACAACAACAACAACAAAATCAATTCCTTTCTACAAATTTGATATAGGCAGGCTGTGTACTATTTGAAAAAGTTCACTGAACCATGAAGACTGGCATTTGTACCATAGAATTCAAGCTTTATTTGATGACGTTATTGAACATTACATTTACCTCAACTAAGGTTGAAAGTAATCATATATATTTTTACTGTCCTCTCTAGAAGGGAGTTTTGAATAAGAAGGAAATCAGATAGCTACTTCTGGGAATTTCTGAGGAAGGGCACAGAAAAGATGCATGGTGTTTAATGAAAAGTATCTGCTCAGTTCAATTATGATACTAGAGGCTCAGCACAGTGCAAAATAAAAGGATAAAAAAAGTTTTAAAAGAATAATGCAATAACAACATGAAATAATTTTGTTCTCTACCTTTCTGATTAAAAGTGTATTTTCATGTCAACTTTAGGAGAAATTACGTACAAAGCCTGTTTGTAACAGTCTGTTTCAATTTGTGGAATGTTTACATTGTGTTACTCAATCACATTAATTGCAAAGATTGCCTCTCCTATTGTTTCACTCTACTCTTGAAAGACAAACAAGAACCCAGCTCATGTAGTACCACCAGGTGTGACAAGTTGTTTTCTTTAGACCAGCACCTGGCCATCACAACTTAGTGGTAACTAGTCTAAATGGGAGCTTGCTAGAGTCTAATGTTTTTTTTTGTTGTTAGTGTCAGCCCAGACGCTGGAGGCATCACTTTAAGAATCAAATTCAGAAGCTCAGGAGAAATGTCTTCCTCATGCGGCCACTTGACATTGACACCAACCTGACTGAGAGAGCAGGTAAGTGGTTTAGAGATGATATTCCCCTGCATCAAGCAAAGTGTCTTTTGACTCATCTTGCAGATGGTTACAAATAAGCTTATATTAATCGAGTCTTACATAGGTTTAAATTCAGCACAGTGCATCAGGGCACAACAAGGTCAGCGTGCCTTCCAACACCCTGCTCAACAGCAAATTAAGCATATTTAGAGAGAACATGCTTAACTCTCTGACAGCACTGAACAAACATCACCAGTTCTGTGGCAACCTTTTATTCAATAATCTGGTCATTTCAGCAGCCACACAGGAGCCTAGTTTTAATTTGCTGTTCTTCCAGAGAAGATTCTGAGACACCTCTACTTTCTACCTTCTACAAGAGTATCCTAAACCACCAAGTGACACAGCAGGCTGAGAGGGGCTGGGACCACTTGCCTTCCCCCTTGCCCACAACAACATGCCATATAGCTAAAAAGAAGGATTACAGAGATGTAAATGGAGTAAAACATAGAAGGAAAGTGAAACTCTAGTACAGAGGCTAAAGACATGCAATAAATAGGAACTCTTTGTGTCTACTTCCTCTAATGTGCTATACTTAATAAAATGTGGGATTTTTCAGCAGAGCTTGGAACTCAGGACTCCCCCACTGTATTCAAATCACTTAAGTAGACATTTGAGTGCTAGCAAGATCCCAGCACCCCAGTTAATAACTGGGCCTCTGGGAATTATCACAATGTCACAGCAATAATAATTCATTACACAGCAGTACATTTTATTTTTAAGGGTGACAGAAGATCTTTTGGAGTGACTTTTATGAACAGAAAAGCTAAGAAACAAGTAAGGATTTTGGTGATTTAGTAGTTCCCAAAGTTGAGCAGTTCACTAGAAGCCATTGTAGTCCTAAAAAGACTTTCATAGACAAATGCTTCTATGGTAGAGACCCAAGCAGGCAGACACAAACATCACTCTAACTCACAGGCTTTGGCCACTCCACTGAGCTAAAGAGGACAGAGTCTGAGTATCCACCTGATTGTCCATACTACTTAGCTGTTGGTCCCTCCTTGATGCTGCACCACAACAACAAACTCTAAGAGGAATTTTCTAAGAGGGTTTGTCCTAAGTAGTGTTGACAGGAACTGGTCAATGGCACTGGACTCCCAGGCTAGAATTCAGTCCCTGACCCTCTTTTGTGCCTGCTGATGTACCCAAGAAGTAGCCATCAATTACTGTGAGAGCAGGGTCCTGTGTCCCCAGAGTAGTGCAGCAGTGGGAGCCTTCCAGATGAGTGAGGGAGCGTGAATGAGCAGAGTCTACAGAACTAACAAGAATTAATTAGGTGGCAGAAGGAGGTTCAATACAAAAATCAGTAAGTACATAAATGGAACTGCCTGGAAACAAAGCTGTACATTTGATAGCCTACATTGTAAAGCTTCAAACCTGTGTCACACCCTCCCCCTGATCCAATACACTGAATAAAGTGTTCCTTCTAGCTCTCATCACTGAGTAATCAGCTGACAGAAGCAAGCAAATGCAGAATCAGGTCATGCCCACATGTACTTTGGGACTGTGAACTAATTTTCTATCCTGAAAGCTTGCAGGATATGATGATCTTCATTAAAAAAAAAAAAAAAAGTTTGTTTTCTGACTGCAGCCAGTTGGAGAAACAGTGCTTTGATGTTGCTCTGTCCTACCATGAATTTAAAGGATATGGATAATTTACAACCTTGATTAACAATCTCAGAGCTGCAATAGCTCATCCTCTTCACATCCCATCCTTTTTATTGAATGTGCTTAAGTATTCATGAACACATGATAGCAATCTTGTTAACACTATGAAAAGCAATGACATCCTCATTATAAACTGTTTGAAAATGCTCATGATCCTTTCACCAGAATGAGCTTTGTACAATTAGAAGCCTGAAAAAGCCACAGGTGCACAACACACAAGGTGATAAAACCGTAATTGTAAGATACAATGGCATTGTAATGTCCAGGACAGTAGATTTTGCAGCTATAGACAGAGGGCAGGACACACTCGTACTCCTTGTAATACTAATTTCTCTTAGGTGCCATACAACTGCATCTTGCTTGCATGTTCAGGCTGAAAAGAATCACAGTTTCAGGGGCAGGTAGGCGCTTCCATCTAAATCTGATAGATGGGAGACATTTAAGGCTCCCTGCCTTTCTCATTATGGTGATAAAAGGTTTGCTTTCTGGTATCAAGAAGAAACTCAGGATGTTTAGCCATGATTTCTCTTGGTTTCTCTAGAGACATATTATACCATTTATGATCTTTTAATCTTTTATTATAGGTTAACTGTTTGCTGTGGAAATCGGTATAGTGGGTTTTTTTGTTATGGAAATGGCTTTTTGGCTATGGTCAACAGGAGGTTCAAGTGGAGTTGATGTCCTGTCAGCCTTTCTGCATATCTCTTGTATAGTTTGTTCTGGAGTTTCCAAATATTTTCCATTCCTTTTCCTTCCTTTCATTTTCTTACCTTCATGCATCAGATCTTTCTATTGCTGGATATCGAGGATTAGGAAAGGTTGAAGATATATATTAAAATCTCCCACATTCCCTGTGCCTACAACTCAAGACAGCCAGATGCCCCTGCATACGCACACAGGTGCTCTCACATGCACGTACACAGATGCATAGGAAGATAGACACAGCAGGCAGGGAGCAGGTTTTAAGAAACACTGAAATCAGGCAGTGGTTGGTTTGACATTTTGTGATGCAAGTGAGGCTCTGAGCTCTGAATCCCATTTATCATTTTGGCCTTTCAAAACCTGATAGGGAAGGAGAGCATTTCAGCTACAGTTCAGCATTTCCACTTAGCCAGCTAATCAAGCCACCGTTAAGTGGGATAAATGGCAATGAAGGAAGAAAAGGTACAGCAGCTGTGTCACACTCAGCCTGGAAGAGTCATATTTGACTTAAATACCTTCGCTGCCCTGATGTGAAAAGGGACAGTTAGCAAAAGATTTCATTTACCTCACTGGAGACTTTCTGTTTAACCATCTCTGCATGCAAATGGAATGAGACAGGGTGATATAAAAAATGTGGTCTTTCAGAAAACTGGATCCACTTCTCTGCTGTCAAAGAAACCTGCATAAACACTTCTGGAAAAAGGTGGGGATGTGGCAAACACTTCTGCAAACGTGTTGCATATTGCATTTTTTTGGCACTTAGCCTGCCCAGACGTACACGAGCACATAAAGCAGTGCAGAATTCTGCCCAACATTTCCAGTAACAAGAGTATACTTTGCATTCAGGAAAGCTTTTAAGTGCATGTTTAAGGTTAAGTGTGAGATTCATTACCATTCCTCAGCCTGGAAGTCATTTCTAGCAACATTTGGGTGCATCTCTGCCAATATAATCCACTGGAGCCGGGCACATTTTTCTTCCTGTGAATGAACTATTCATATCCTCTGCAAGCAATTTCATCCATTCCAAAACAATTTATGAATTCACCATTAATTTGACAAATAGTTTCAGCTGGGAAGGCTTTCTTAAACTTAGACTGGCATAAAAAGTACCTGAAAGAGCCACTACTTTCCTCCAGTTGTCACCAACCCAGATATAGAAAATGCAGAGTTCTTAAAATGGACTCAGACCCCCAGATTCTACCTCTAAAGAAAGGTTTCTAAACAGCACAGGGTAAATTATCTAAAATTATGGGCTCAATATCTCTTCTTGATACTGTTCAGCTTTACATAAACTACTTATGAAATTCCCTGGAATTGGGGCTGGAAGCCAGGTGTCAGATCTTTTGTTGGCTCAAAGATACTGCCGAGTGGTCTGCTGCAAACCAGCATCCAAAGAAGGAAATTAAAAACCAAGAATGAATGCTTCAGTGTACTGCTACCCTCATTCCTACAATTGGCCTTCCTAGATATGTAGATGTTTCACGCCGTCTGTCAGGACCATCTCCAAATAGAGTAATTGAATTCTGTTATCTTCTTTGTTTCTCACATCTGTCTTCTTCTTTAGCTGTTTGTTTATATTCTTTTTATCCAAGCTGGCAAGCTTGGATCCTAAAGCAAACTCTGCTGTCACTGGCCCTTGAGAGGGGGTCCCTTTAATCAAGAGGAACTAAACAAAAGGTACAAATCTGGAGTAAGATCAGCGGTTTGCTAAGGGAGTAACAGACCTATAGATAATTGCATGATGCTGTTATCAGCCATTAAATAGCTACCTACTTCATTCCTGAGGTGCCTGCCTCAATGGTCACTGATTTATTTGCATACCCTAAGGTCTTTCCAGAAGGATCAACTGTATATACTGCCCTTGGTTGTTAAATACTGATACAGAGTGACTCCATTAGGAAACCAACAAAATACTTTGAGTGTGGAGCTAGAATGTAATGCATAATAATTACAGAAAGTCACAGGAGAGAGAATTTGTATTTAATGTGTCTACCAAAACAGCAGATATTAGTGTATTTGAGTAACTATTTTAAAAGGAAGCCTTTCTGTGGATTGTTCTGTTGGTTGGTTTTGGAGTTTGGGGTTTTTTTCACAAATTTTAACTTAACCTGGAAGAAATGAGGTTCCCAGAGAAAATTAGTCCAAGACATAAAAACGTCTCTCTGAAAAGTAGTAGAGAGGGAAATATTTCCGCTGAGTTAATTCAGCATCACATTATGCCAAGTACTCATAGCAGCTGCTGAGGAGAAAGCCCCCTGTTACCAGGAGGTGCCGTGTCCATAGCAGAACCTCTCCTAATCACCAGTTAGCGTTGGCCCTAAGATCTTTTGCAGCAGCCACACCTCATCTCAGACTCTAAGTCATATTGCACAGGATGATTCATGCACTGAAAGTCTGTTAAAAAGAAAGTGTGGGTTTATAAATATGTCTATCCACTGACTTTTGTCTCTTCCTCTTTAAATCAAGCATCTTTTTCTATGCAAATCTGGACTCGTAGGCAGGAAACATTTCAGAAGCAATAAAGCCAGCAGGCCCAGGCTGAAGAAGTTTCTCAGGTGAAGAAACCAAATCTGCTTAAACAAAGAAAAAAGTCTTATCCTGCAGTGTCAGAGTAATATGTTCTTCAAGTCCTGACCATTATGCATTCCATTTATACCACTTCTTTAATCAAAGCTGAACCTGGTGAATTGCAAATAAGAACGAAAACATTAAATGTGAAAGGCCAACTCGCTCATCTATATTTTTTGTCAAAATGACAGTTTTAAAATTACATAGGTAAAATACTTCACTAAATAGGGTTATAAATGTGTAATTCATCACAGCAGAACATTTTTATGCGTTTTAAAACTACTCTTTTATTTTAAGAGGTGACGACGCAAAATGGTAGGCTCATTCTTCATCTTTTCATTTTGCAGTTTATTTTTGACATAGCAAAGATGCAGTACGGTTAGAAAAGCTCTTGGAATGGTATTTGTACCCTTCTCTTTCTAAGCTGTCACTTACCACAGAGCACATTTCAAAGGCGAAGGTAAGTTCCCACCCTGGTTCGTGTATGTACATACACACCACAAGCCTCTTGCTAGGCAAAATCCTCATTGCTTCACAGAGCCCATATCTTGTTAGAATGGGGGCATTCTATCCCCCACTCCTCTAGTAAGGTACTGTGTAGCTGAAGCAGGAGAATCAGTTTTCTTATCCCACTATTTATGGGAATTCCAGGGTAATTGGTTTGCAGCACAGTGTCAGGTGTACAGTTCCCCAGTGGTCATGGATTTGTTACCCATTAAACACGAATCACTGGGAAAACTTAGATGAAAAGGTAAGCATTAAGGCTGAAGAAATAAGGCAAATACTTTGGTAGAAACTCCCATTGCTTCACTGTAATTTGCTTGAAATCCTTGTTCTTCATTGCAAGTGTGAATTCACATACTGAGATTGCAACAAAGGATTAAGATAAAACTCCTGGCGCAGAGTCAGGGAAGAATAACATAGTTGCAAGGTCATACAGAGAAAAAGATCACTGCGTCCAGGTAGTCTGCTGCATATGATGTTTTTGAGAGGCTGGCAAGAACAAGAGCTTGAGGCAGGATGAGGAACTGTCACAGAGAGAAAGAAAGAAGAAAGGAAAATGTGATCTGACTCCTGTTACATCCTGGGGAGATTGTCTCCAAATTCCACACCGGGACTGGGTCAGTCACAAAGGCACTGACCCAGAATAATGTACCTCAGGTCTAACATTAACCCCAGCGCCTCATGGGTCATAGTTCAGAGCACTTCACCCATGTGATTGTGAACATCTGTCAGGGAAGCAATTGCTTGCTCCTATTAAGTTGGTGTGAGATTGAGGCCACCATGGAGAACTCAGCAATAAAGTTAACCAACTGCTACACTTTGATTTCAGGAGTTTTCAGTTCCATATTCAGTCCCCAGATGGCCTCACTCCCAGAGGACATTCAACAACCAAATCCCAGCTACGAGAAAACTATGAATCTTCACGCCCTTTGCCACACAGTTAGAGAAAGACAATCTCAGTGATGCTGCTTTGAACCATCTGCAGGAAGGCATGATAGCCAGGTCTTTGAGAAACCTACTGCCATTCCTGAGTCACCCAACAGTTTGTTGGTGACCGTGCTCCTTGCCTCAGCTTCCCCTTAGTCAGGATTTGATCACAGGAGCTATTTCCATTTCCTGTCACTGCACTCTCAAAACTAGCCAGCTGCAACAAGGTCTTTTACCATCACATACCGGCATACTCTTCATGTCAGTCCCTCTGCTGCCTGCTCCTAGTCTCTCCTCATCCAGGGTGCACCCTCTTTCTCTGCTTCTTCCTCCTCTCTCTTCCTCGGCTGCTCTCTCTTCATTGACTCTCAATCCCTTAACAGAACCAGCCACAGCTGCACCTTATCTACATCAGCCAACCCACCGCCCCTGAAGCCAACCCACAGCTGTATATTATCAATGTTAAATAACCCAGCTTCATTCCTCTACAATTCCCCCCTTTTTTTTAACATTTCATACCTTATGTTTTTAACAATCATTACAACCTTTTTACAAATAAATTTTTCATACAGTCCTCTATAATTCCTCTACAATTTCCCACCTTCCCTAAGGTGGAAACAACCTTAGGCTGGACAGGCAATGTCAGGTGGACAGGATTTTCACTGTAAGCAGCAAGAGCTTTCAAAGTAAATGGGTTGACATCATATGTTTTATTATGAAAGGAAAACAAAAGTATTTTTTGTGTGTTTTCTGATGCTTTTTTACTTACCTCTGGTAAAAAAGCAAAACAAGCTGCAAGGAGGGAGTTGCATAAACCCATAATTTGGCAGCCAATTAGTCTTTGATTTAGACAGTTGCTTTTTGAATATTTTTTTTTAATGTGATTCCTTGCAGCTGAGAAATTTACATTTTAAAAAGTGCTTAATGCCAAGGCAGTAGTGGAATCCCACATTTGTCAAAGAAGTAAACTGAGACAAAACCCAGTCCTTGTTAACATCCTAGGCTAGGACTGCTTTAACAGCAAATGAAGGAGAGAAGGGCAAGAATTTTTCCTCTGCTGATAAGGGGCTTGCGGAGACAAGTAGGGGAGCCAGATTCTTTGTTGCCTCTTTGCCCTGGCTAGCATGGGGCACATACACACATGCACAGCAGACAGAAATACCTCCCATACAGCTTACAGCGACTGTGCAAATTGCTACCAAGGGTGGAGATAGAATGGTTTAGAGAAGAACAGAAAGAAGGACAGTGCAGCTGTGACCTTTGCCTAGTGACTCTGTCCAGAGAGGCTGCAGACACAGGTGTGATGCTTGATCTGTCTTTACCGTCCCCAGAAAAATCAAGGTACCCTCTATATTTAAACAATACCAGCACAGGCATCTCATTTGCAGGCTGGCTACAGTCAGTTCTTTGAGCTGTGTATAGATCTAGCGGCAATAACAAACTGCAGCTTCTTTCATAAATGCAGATGCTGGAGCTTGCTTCATTTTAACCACAGTCATGTCAGAACCACACTGCTTTGTACTGAATACAAAAGGAGAAAAAAAAATACTCCCGTTCACTGTAATGAGACCACTTGCTGGAAGAAACATCAGCCTTGCTAAGCACAGGAGAAGCATCATGCATGTTGAACCCTGTTAGAAAGAACAGGTTTTGAGTATGCAAGGCTATCCAGAGTCAAAAAAAGAATATGACAGCTTGTATATGTACATTTTGCTCAAGAACAGAGATAGGAGTCAACTGAGTTATAGTGGACATGGATTAGACATCGATATCCCTTGAAAATCTCACAAGGTACATTTCTACCTTTGTTTTTTGGTTTCTTAATTGTTTTAGAGGCCTGACACTAGAACACTCCCAAAGCTTGGTCTTGGTCAAGGCCAAAGTTGTGGTTCCTCACAACTAGGGCACGGGGCACAAGGAGAGCACCTGGCCTTGTTTTCCATGCCTGAAAATTCTGGGGAGGAAAAACAGAAGTCTTAAAGACATGGAGATACTTATCTTAACAATTGTTTGTCAGATTGCTGTTCTAGAATGGCTCCTCTGTGAGACCTGGGTGGGGTTACGGGGAGCCCAGGCTTGAGGCAGCTCCCATTGAGGTATGTGAGCATCTTGCAGTCTGGGCATGGCAACCACTAATGGACTCCCGCTCTGGTACCGCAAGTTCAGCAAAGGCCACCGCGATGGCTGGGGCAGGAGCACTTGCCCTGTGAGGAGAGGCCGAGGGAACAGGGCTTGTTGAGCCTGGAGAAGAGACAGCATCAGAGGGACCATACTGCAGACCGCAGCACCTTTGAAGAGGTCATTGAGAAGATGGAGACAGGCTGTTCACAGCAGTACATGGCAGGAGAGCAAGAATTTCTCAGCGGGTATGAGGAAAGCATTTTTCACTCTCAGGCAAATTAATCAGCAGAACAGGTCGCCCACTGCAGGTTTTCAATACCCAGCTGGATAAAGCTCTGTGGAACCTACTCTGACCCCACAGATGGCCCTACTTTGAGCAGTATGCTGGAGTAAAGACTTCCTGAAATGAATCCCAATCTGAATGATTTTATAACCTACCCATGAAATTCCAGAGAGCTTTGCTCTTGTGGTGATTTAAGAAGCAGAGAGCAGGACCACAAAAATGCTAATAGCCCTGGAGTAGAGCTATCAGCTCGAGATTTTTTTTTATCTCCGATTCCATCACAGGGATGATTTGGGGTTTACCCCAACTAGCAGTGAGACTGTCAAAGTTAGACTTCCAGTGTTGGCCACTTCTGCGAGCCCCCTCCATAGCTAAGGGGAAGAATGGGAAATTCATCTTGCCATAAAACAAGGTCTGAAATGTGGGAATGGATGGGCACCACCACTTCGGAGGTGACAGTGTCTCTTGTTTAGAGACAGGATACTCAGATGAGTAGCTGGGGCATGTACCTCTTACACAGCTAAAGCCGAAAGAAATGAGCCCTATCCTAAATCTGAGGGAGATGGTGGTTAATCTCATACTTGCATTTAATCACGGTACTGAACTGGCTTTGACAGGAGTTGCAGGAGCTCAGAGCCACTCTGAGACAGGGATGGCATTTGCTAGAAGTTTAAAAAGTACAACATGTGAGGGCGTGACTCCTGCTATGATCGCCTCCAGCAGCCGTGTGCAGAGCGATGCCCTGGTTAAGCTCCCACAATTAGGCACCGGAACGTCTACGTGACAAGCAGAGGGAGAGCTAAAGAATGCAATTTCAGTGAATTGGCTGGGATGGGATTTCCCGGATTAGCACAGCAGGTATAACTAATTGCGTTTATCCTGCCCAAGCAGCAGGCATCAGTGTAATTTGCCTGGAGTTGTTGTGCACTGTATGGTTCTCATCCAGGTTTCCCCAATCCATCCTACACACACATCCCTTAGGGAATCTGTCTGGTCTAGGTGTAATACACTGGTCTAATCTCTGCTATCCTTCTGCCAGGCCATGCAACTCAGGCCCCACTGGAGTCTCCTGTAGATTCATGAGCTTCCAGAGTTACAGAATGGAAATTGTGTCTGCTCCGTTCAGTTTAAGCATGTAGATCAATTTTTCTGAGTTCTTATGCTGGCCATATGGGACCGATCCAGAAGAGAGCTGCTGGGTGTCTGCAAGAGGTAGAACATGGGCTGCAGAATGCAAAGACAAAACTTTTGCTCACATTCCTCTGGTCCCAAAAGTGCCCAGATACTTGTTTACATCAGAACTCCCTCCGTGCCTAAAGATCTGGATGCACACAGATAAACCCTCAGTTCTGGCAACACTGATGAGCTCCATCTCACACCCAAGCCCAATTAACATGCAGAAACCCACTCTAACTCACCTACAGTTTCATGTTTTTCACCTAACACACCCACACAAATAGGACCTTTACCAAACGCCATGGTTTTCACAGCTTGCTTTGAAAAGGCAGCCAGAAGAGGTTTCTGTCCCTGCCTTTGCACAGTACTAACAGCAGGTGAAGGTCACAGAGGGGACCTGTGTTCAATCCCCACCATTGCCTGACGGGATTCAAGACTACAATGGCCTCCCAAAGGAAGTTCTGAAAAAATAAGCTTTTATACTCAGATGGTTGGCAGCTCATAGTCCTTGCCCTCTAACCGAAGGCTTTCCACTGCATAGGAAACAGTTAACTTCATAGGTGCTGGGAGCGGTAAGAGAGAGCAAGAAGCAGCCTGGCATGCACCCACTTAGAAGAGCACCACAGCCCACACCCCTCAGGGGATGGCGCTCACGTTTCTGCTCTGGCCCCAGTGATATCTTTTCCGTGCACCATCCACCCAACAAGTGAAAAGAGAGCTCCCACGCTCAGGCACCCCGCAGTCGGTTGGCTGTGGTACCTGAGGCCGGTGAGAGGTGGGTTGCAGTCTCCGGGGGAGGGTGGGAAGGTGGGAGCTAAGCGTGGGCTGCTGCGTCTTGGGTGACTGCACTTGGCTCTTACATAAGAGGGTGGCACGATTTCAACAGTACATCTGGATTTTAAAAACTAAAATTTAAAAAAAGGAGAGGAAAAAAAAGTGAGACCTGTATACCACTTCAGGAAAGAAAGGCAAAAAATACTCTGAGAGTAAAATATCGAGTTCTGGTTTCCAAGTGGATGGAGGCACTTGATGCCATAGCAGCGTATTAGAGGGGAGAAGATTCACTCCTGTCCTTAGATTGTCTCTGTTGGCTGGTTCACAGTGCACTGCTTGCAGAGATAACAGCTCCGGTCCTGGGAGCAGCATCATCACCCATCCTTTGAAAGCTAATTTACCCAGACAAAGCATCACCTGAACTGTGGCCGCTCTGGTGCTGCTTTGGAGCTAGCCCAGGTCTCTCTAGCTGGCACGATACCTGCACCATGTAGGCATACTCCTTCCTGGCAAATAAGTTTTCCTAGCAAAAAGCAGTTTTCGTGGATTTCAGGGGAGCCAAGGCTACTTTCCTGATTTCTTGCACTAGAGAGAGCACAAGCATCCCAAACCAAAATCAGTGTTAGGAAGTGATCATTTTCTTTACACCCCTTTTTACTTATCTCTGTAAATGTATTTAAAACGGCTCACGGAGACCAAAAAATTTGATGGGTTTTGCAATCTTAGACTGAAAGCATCACAGAAGTGAAAAGTATCCTTGTCGTATATTATTAAATTGAGACACGTCTCTGGTTTTGCTTTTTAAGTATTCTTATATGTTAGAATTATTTTTTTATTACCATTGAAGCTCTGATGGAAATTGTTTTTAGAACTGTTCTTACTCATTTATGTTTTGATTCCCTTTTTATTAATGGCTTTAATAGACTCTTACTTTCTAGTCTATTTCTGCTTGTAATTTGAAAAGATGAAACAAAGATTTTAAATAAAAGTCCTTTTTTATTCAGTTAATAATTTTTATTTTAATATTATATTTTACATACAGAAAGCTTAAGAAAAAATAAATGAAAATAGTTTTCCAAGAAGCAGCACAGAACATTAAAGCCTTTGTTTTTTCATAAATAGCCCAAATCTGCCACCTACTGATGTAAAGTAGAATTTAGTGGAAACAGCCATTTCAATTTCTGGAAAAAAAACTTGCTTACTTTTCAGCTATGCTAAACCAGTGCCATCTAGTGGCTGCTTCTGAGACTACGTAGGCAAAAATATATCAAAATATCTATTGCTGCTGGCTGCACAACAAGATACTTAAGCCATTTTGGAATGGATTCAATAGGCTTAGTGTCCTGCGACTCCATACAAATCTTTGCAGCTATCCTCTGAGGTGACGTATAAACCTGTACGTTCATTTGTAGTTTATTTTAACAGCTACAAAAAACAAGACACCGTGCAAATTGCTTTTCAGGTTAAACGCACCCTTCATTCTTGCTTATTTTATACTTGCAGTTTGTTTCTGCTTTTATCTGTCCCTTATTGGATCATCTAAACTACCAGGGATTTTGAAAGGCTAAAAAAATATTGATTGTTTTAAGCTTGCTTTAAAACCAGAGAGACCTAGCTCTTTTCTATAAAAGCAAATATAATTTATGAAGTCAAACAAACTCTGCTTTGTAGTGTGCCACAATAACAAACAAAAGACATAAAAATTATCTACAGTTCCTCTCAATTTCATATTTCTTCCACCATTTGATGAGTATTGCTTCCAAATCACGATTCATCTTGTTGAGCTCAGTAAACATGAAGAGAGTAATTTTTATTTACACAGAAGTCCCACACTTTCAGATGCATTGTTAAAAACAGGGGAAAGAGGCACTGCCGTGGACAAGGACTGCCACTGGGACTCGATGCCTAAGTACCTGAAGAATCAGCTAGCCAGTTCCTGGAATTTTCAGATACTCACCTTCAATATTGCTTTTAACATTTAGCCCATCTTGCTTAAGGGCAAACAAATTCAGATTCAGGTCTGATGATACAGGTCTTTTAAATGTGCTTTGGTAATGCTTCCCCATGGAATCAGATTTGAAGACAGCCTTCTACTGTTGATTTAGAGGCATATGAAAAATTCACATTACCCTGTAGTGTGCCTCTGATCAGGAGAGACCCACTGCTCACAGAAGGATGGTGTGAGCTCCATTCTACGTTCGAGGCAAGAGAGGGCCCTTCTTCACTGGGTTCATCTTCCTGAGTTTTAGGCTTGCAAAGAGCCAGGTGCTCACATCTGATCCAACCACCTGAGGGTTCTTTCAATTGTTAAGAGAATAAACAGATGGTTTTGAGGTATTTTTCTTTTAGAATTTAGATACCTTCTCCTTCAAGGTGAACTGAATTGAGCCACAAAGGTGCTTACTACCTCCCAGCAACTGCACAAGGGTGTAGAGGCAGTAGCTCAGAAGAAAACATCTCTAGACAGTCACAACCAGTCAGGTAGAACTCTTGTTTCTGGAGAGAGTTGAGCATAGACCTAGCTGTTGTCAGGAAATAATTACATTAATTTTGCTCTTAACAAATCCTCAGCATTAGCCTGGGCTAGTTCCACTGCTTTCCAGAATCTTTCAGTGTTGTACATGCAGGACTGATGTTCCTGGGGATGATTCCTTTGAGACAAACACTCCAGTTAAATGTTAGACAGAAAATCTGGAATCTCTGTTTTGGGAATCTGTTTATCTGGATACAGAAGGTATAAAACATGACAGGTCCCTCAGTAGGAATCACCCAGCATGTTGAATGTCCCTTGAAGACCATTGGGAAAGTTAAAGACACCTAAAAGAAGAAAAAAAAAAAAAGGCATTTTTATCTTATAATTAAAAATAACTTTCATGCACATAAAGCAAAAGTGCATCTTTAATTCCAGCATCAAAAAGAAAGGCATTGCAAACTCACAGGATCTGGCAAAACTTTATGTCATTTAAACAAGTGCAACACCTCAGTAACAGAAATGGGGTATGTGGGGCTAGGGGTTATGTGGCCATGTGCCTTCACTCCCATGGAACACCCACCAGGATTTGCATAATCCAAACTGCATATGCAAAGGAATTACTTAGCTCTGCCTCAAGGCAGCAAAAGAAACCTTCCAAAGGTTTCCTGAGTCTCATCTGAGAAAGGACATAACATCAGTACTTCCTTTCTTACCAGCCACCACCAACATCCTGGCTGATGCTCAGTCTCAGAGCTTCCACCACAGTTTTGCTGCATTTTCAAGCAGCGGCTGTCATGCCTTCCCCGGTGCCTCCCCCATGACTGGGAAATGATCCCCATAAACTTCAGCAAGACCTCTTTGCAGTTCGTGTTCAAGATCCCCACAATCTTACCTCATTGCCCCTTTGTACTTCCCACTTCATCCACCTCTTTGATCCTTTTTAGATAGAAAAGTGTTTGAGGGAGGGCTATCTTTCTGCTCTGTGCTTGCATTGCAGGCAGTATGTGTGAATCCAAGTCCCTGAGCGCAGCTCCCAGGAGGGGAGCATTTGATGAATCAGTAGATATAAAATTGTCATTCTGGACATTACAGAAACATCAGGTTCTTCCCTATCTGTTGAATACTCTGAAATTAAAAGAAGGTTGGCACGCAACAAAAGATGCAGATAGTTTTGTTTCAAAAATTTCTCTTTTCTTCACAGTAGTTTTGAATGAAATGGGAGGATCAGCAACAGACTCCACACAACTTTGCTTGGGGCCAGCTTACAGAATAAAAAGGTGAAGCATTACGAAGCTGAGTGAGTCAGAGCAAAGACAAATCATTCCCGTGGCAAGTAGCTCCTTGCAGGATCAAAATTCATTTGGAAGCATCTTAGCATTGAGTTTTCAGGGCCACGTATTGACAAATGAGACTACCACCAGCAGACCCAGGGCAGGAGTTTTATAAATGTTCGCTGTTCCTTCTGTTTATTGAAGCTTTGCTCATGCATCTAAATGACAGAACTAGAACTTGCTTGCCATTTTAGGACATTGCTGCCTGCATTTCAAAAAATACCTCTACAGTGACCTTGATCAATCAGTTTGCCACTACTCAGTGCTTTTATCTGATGATAAGTATTGCAGAGAAAATGTAACAGTACTGAATCAGTGATAAAATTACCACCGCCTTGCAGTGACCTAGGATTGTTTCACCCGCACCTCCTAAAAACACCAGGGAAAACAGAACTGGCAAATGAAAGGGGCTGATTAATTCAGTGTGACCCAATCCTTCATTTTCCTGTGTCAACATGTTGTACTGTTGCTGCTTTGCCTGTGTCGATAGTTACTGGAAAACCCTTCTTTTCCAGCTTTCTTACCTGAAAAACGTATTAGCACATAAGGGAAAACTTGAATGATGCATGTACAAAACGTACTAAATGGATAGTAAATGCAACTGGGTGTTTTGAAAGAAATTTGGCATGTCGAATATTTGGGCCCCCCCTTCCCATGTAATAAGTTAGGTGTTGTACAGTTCATCACTTTTCATGATTCACTGAGTTTATATAATATCCAGTAGCAAAGCACTGCTTATTTGAATACTAGTTCCACCCCTACAACAAAACCTGCAAATTTCAAAAATATTTGTTGTCACACTCATTTTTTAATTAAATTCATCTGATGTAAGTAGGACTGCATGAAGACCATGGCAGGCTAATAGAAATATTTATGAGAAGTACTGATCACAAAATAATAGTTTAAGGTATGTTGAATTTTAATTTTGCCAATTCTTACAGTAGGTAAAGATATACAGCTGAGCCCATTTCAAAATTCTTTATTCAAGCTACCTTCTTCACCAAGAGGAATGTATGAAATTTATTTCTTCTGCTTTCCCTGCCAATCTTTTTCAATCATTTTTTAATTAAAATTGTGCCTTTTACATTCTCAGTTAAATTATAACCTAGTCAAAGTGAGTTTCCTTTAAATTTGCACTATAATATACAGTTCATCAACAAAAAATATAGAATTCCTCTTATATTTTTAAAACTCAGTGAAAAATTAATAGCCAAGCCACTGAAGGATCTCTGTTATACCAGAAGTTGGGATGATGGACTTGGACATACTTTTATTAGACTTCAGCCAGCTTCCCTGCCAGCTTCAAAAGTGGTAGAGAACAACCGTACCTTGTCACACCTCTCCAGTGCGGTCCAGTGAGCAGATGATGGAGGCCCCAAACAGAAAGCCAGTGCCTTCATCTGCCACTGATTGACTTCTGCTACTCCATGTGTTACATGCAGCTGAAAGCCCAGACAACCACCCTGAGGGAGATGTACAGTTTCTCAGTCTTAAGCATGCATGTCTGTCTGTCCAGCACTGATTCCCAGCCTTCAGGTACACCAGGCCAATTGAAGTTATCCTATACATCTCAGCTTCTAAGCATTTTTTTTGCATCTTCCTAATCCAGTGCTAAATTTGTGGAGAGAATTGGAAAAAACCCTGCAGAATGTGGAAAAATCTGTCTAAATCAGGATATCGCTAGGGATGTCCTATAGGACCTCACACAGCTCAGACTGTGCCCCTTGGCAGGAAGCCCCTGCACACAGTTTATGAGGATGAATAGGCCACTTCTCCCAGTGCCCGTAAGAATCCTTGCTCTGGCAGAATTTGCTAAGAACTCTAAATTATGTCTGTAATACCAAACTAAAAAAGAACAGGAAGCACTCCTGACCCCAAGGTCAAGAATGAAGTTCATACTGCTTTGCATTAGCCGCTTACAAATCAGTCCTGCAGAGAACCAGCTGGAGCAATCCAAGTCAGAGCCAGGCAGTAAAGTAATAAATGTGGATAACTGAGGTTCACTTCCTTAATTTATTCTCAGGCACTCTTTTTTTATACCAATTTAGACCCACCCTAAAAGTCATTCCTGTGCTTTTATCATGCAAACATGGGGAAAGGGCAAACATCTTATACAAATTAATTGCAGAGTCAAATGGTATTCCCATTCATTCAATTCGAATAAGCATGTCAGAAGAACATGTGTTTTTTCACATGTAAGACCATGTTCATAAGTGGTTTGAGGCACTCACAGGATCAGGGCTAGACCTCAAGTGTGAGATTAGCAGAATCTGCCTCCTTGCAGGTTCCTGCTGTGGTCATGGCATCTAATACATGCTGAGACATCCAGAGCTGTCAAGGCTTGAGCAACTCCATAGATGCTTACCACCAGAAATTTACACAATACCAGATTTAGGCAAGGGAAGAAAAGACCTAAACTAGATTTGAGTTCACGCGTCACCTCTGTGAATCTGTCCCTATGCTTTCACATTGCAAGTACCATAACCTTCTTCCTGCTCTGCCTGTTAAGATCCCTAATTATATTAAAGCCTATCATCACTTATTCATGAAAGCATCTCTTTAGCACATCCAAAGTGACTGATCTCCAAGGTTAGAATGACAAAGAGGGACGTGTGTGTTTTCACAGAAGGACTCTTTAAATGAGTTTTCTTTTGTAACTTTTTTGGTGAGCAAGGTCAGTTCTATTGGTTTTGTTCAGCTGGAGCTCCTTCATGCTCGAAAATTAGATTGTGTAATCTATATATTTTGCCACCTGATCTCCAACCTGAGTACACTACCTAGCTCCAGTGATTTTCTTTAATGAGGTGGAAATGCATATAACAGTTTTAAATATGCAGGCTAACATTTTCCTCCATCTATAATTATGCAAATCGTTATATAGTTGTCTCTGCATGACAGAAGTAATAACATCTTATAGAGACCCTGTTAAAACTCACTGAAATCATCTACACAGATGGATATGATTTTATAGAAAATACAGCACAGAGACATTAATTAGTTACAAACCACCACTACCATCTCCTAACAAGCAATGTGACACAAGCTAAAGCATGTTCTGTATAATGATACAATTTTGTTTGGTTTGCAGCAGATAACTGAAACACTCTCAAACAGTTAATAAGATCAAATGTAACAAGGAAAGTCACAATCTGTTACTATTTTTCAAGATGTAGAAGTACCATATATGTTTCACATACATTCTTGATTGTAAGACAAGCAGTACTGTATGCAAACTTCAGCATTTTCTGAGATGTTTCCTCTTCTCCCCTTCTTTCCCTGCTACCTTTCATTCATCAACAGTGGTGGAACTTGTCAATTCACTCCCATTTTTCACCCATCCATAACTCCTCAACTGATGGCTAATAATCCAGGATTTAGGCACAGTCTCCTATACAGGTGCTGTGTATGGCTAAGGCTATTTATACTTTCCAAGAGAAACATACTACCAGAGGATGCATTTTTGATACCTCTATTTCTACCTGCATGTTTTGAGAGTTCTTTATAATATGCAGGAAGCATCCCAAGCTCACACATGCACAGTATATTCATTAAAAGGAAAAAAAAAAAGTCACAACTGTTTAAAAAAAATCAACTTCATTTTAATTTAATGACAACATTGTAGAAGGAATTTCATTGACATAAACATTTTTATGAACACTTGCATTAAAAACAAAAAGCATTCAGAATTGTTAAATAGGTCCCATGAGCCCCATTTAGAGCTCACATGAGGTGTGAATTGGTACCTCCCACCTCTTCTTCTAATGCTTGCTTCATTTTTGCTATGAGACAACTCATGGTCCTTCAAAGGCTTTAGAAAAGTCCTAAAGCCAAGTCCCCTGATGTCAGTGTGAAGGAAGAAGAGACCTACAATGGCCCTTTCCTGGCAATGGAAGAAACAGCATCTTGCAAGGAGAAGGGCCTCTTGCTGAAGGCAGAAAAGCTAGATGCAGGAGAACCTGCCCCTTTTGACCATACTCTTAGCAATTATATTTCCTACTTTACCCTTTCCAGACTTGTTGGCCACCTTTTCCCATTAAAGGAAAGTACACTCCAAGGGTTTCTGGAAAAAAGAGCAGCTGACTTATAGTTCAAACCCTCCTGTGTCTCCGTGTCCTACCTGTGCACTCTTTCACCTGGGGAGGCCACAAAGAGGAGGTGTAGCTTCTTCTTCATTAGGGCCTTCAACAATTTTCTGTTACAAGAAGATAAACTCACAGATTCTCTCATCCTGCCCCTTGGCCTTTTGGCTCCTTTACCCGTCATAAAGTTACACAAGCTTTATTCATTACCATACAACCCTAGACATTTAAGAGACCTCCTCATTCCTCTACTTTTCCCTTCTTTCCCATTTCAGCTCCCCTTTTCCTGCGCATACCTACCTCTAGCCCATCCCTAACCAGACCAGCGAACTCTAAGGGCACTTAATTCCACAGCTGCCTCCAAAAGAAGAGCTATCTAAATGAACATGACATGCCTATCCATGCGACAAACATTCACAGAAGCACAAATACACATCAAGCATGTAAATGCCCTCGAAATGCATGCAAATAATTTCCACATTGACTAAATTTTACCTGCACAGTTTTCAGAGCCATTCAGCAAGCCCCAGGCTGTGAGGAAATCTGCACGCTTGGAAGGAGGGACGTGCCCCTTGTACGCCCACCAATTCAACAGGAAATATGAGCAGAGTGTAGAGGTAGGACACTAATGTCTGGGGACAGGCTGAAGATGAGACGCAAGAAATCTCTGGAAAAGAGTAGGCACAGCGGGTGCTTGTCTTGCTCCCCATACCACAGAGACTGAATATTCAATGGATGAGAATCTTGAACCTGAATCCCCTTGATCCCTAAAAGAACCTGGCAACTGAATCAGCTTCTTTGGTTTACTAAGAAAAAAGCTAACTATTTTTGCAATTTTTAGCAGCACTTTCCCTGGGGAAACAAGAAAGAGACATGCATATGTCACACACCTATTTTAAAAAAAAGTGCAACTATTTATCTCCAAATTACCCAATTTCCTCATCCTCCAGTCACACAGCTGGGTTGTGAAAAACACCCCAAAAAAAAGTCATTGTGGAAAGAAAAAGAGAGTTCTGTTCAGTTTTTAAGGCACAAAATTTCGTGGGACAGGAAAATTGCTTCTCACAAAGATGCATTAAAGCTGCTTTTTGTGAAGTAAAGAAAAATCCCAGAGGTCAAGTAGAAGAGAATATGCCTCTAGCTTCAAGAAAAAAAACCACAAACTTAATGGGGATCTATTGGAGGACACCAGAGTCTGCTTCAGAGAGACAAAGGGTATAAAGAGCGAGCAACCTTTATAATGAGAAACCTCTGTTCATTCTCTGAGTGTCAGGGACTTTGCCATTGACATGCTATTCCTCTTCCTTCTCCTGCTCATTCAGGCCAGCTCCATTGTGCTGCTGTTCACAGCTTTAATAGCTATCTACTTTGGACATCATTAAAAGTGCTGTGGCTTGAGGCAGTAATACGTTTCTGATATGTTTATTAATGACAGCAATCCATAAACAAATAAGTTCCATTTTGCCTGGAGTCTTGCTGTGGCTTAAAAATACATCTGAGGACCATTTCTGCTTTAAGTTTCTGATTGTGCTGAGTCCCATTAAGTCACAGGAAAATATAACTAGCACATTGCAGTGGCTATTCAGTGGTTAATGGGTCCCCCACTGTTCATGAAAAGTCTTTCTATAAGTGCCCTCTTCAGTGTAAAACTTACATAGCTCCAAAGATACTGATACAGCCAGCTGGAGTAACAGGCTCCTGAAAAGTGACAGATTTAAAGGAAGAAATAGTGTGTGGTTTGCTAGAGGCAAGTTATTTTAATATAATGCAGCAATGACAGCTCTCTGTGTTTAATCATTAGGCTCCTGACTTTCTCCTCAACACTAGAATTTCACACAATTTAGAGATTTTGGTAGATGCTATTTTACATTTCCCCTCCCAGCTGTTGAGACTACCTGCCACGTTCATGTTGGGAGCCATGTTTCTAAGTTTCCCAGCTATTTTAAACAAAAATCTAAATAATTGCATGTGCAAGAGTCAGGCTTCAAAGAGCAGCTGATACAGGTTTTCCAGGACATTTGACTGCTCTGGTGTTTTCAGAATAGTTGAGTCACATCAGTTACACACTCTCATCCTTGCCTGATTTTAAATTTAATTTTATTTATTTAATAATAATAATAAATTTAATTTTAATTATTTAAACTATTTCTGTGATGTCTGTCAAATATTAGCACAACCATTTATTTAATTGACAGATGCTATGAGCAAAGGAACTTAAGGGATTCTGTTCTTGAGTTTCCCAAGATTTATACTGCTAGTCACTAAACTTCATCATGATCTGTTATGCCAGGTATAATAGGAGAGTACCACTGCTTGTACACCAGAGTATGTATAGTTGTGGCTTTCTGGATGAAGGACATATGTAGGGTCATGGAAAAATAAAATTCTCCTACATTTGGGTGGTTAATCAGAAAGAAAACAAAGCGTTAATAATAAAATAATTGAAAAAAAAAAAAAAAAAAAGGTAGAGCTTCCTCCTCTTGCAGTCCTTAGAACTAATTTTTCGTAAGTGAGAATATCTCACTTCACTACTTCCTGTGTTGTTTTATCTCAGGCTTCAGGTAGACCAGATGAATAGACCAAGAGCCCTAATTAACATAGACTAAACCACTATGATACTTTAAAAAAAACACACAAATACATCTTAAAACCCCAAATTCATGACTTTGAGCCTTTGAGGCAGATCACTAAGCAATCAGCTCAAGCCAGAACAGTGGTAGTCTGCTTTTCATCTGCAGACCCCTAGTGTCCATAGACCAGTTCTCAGCAGGGACCAATTATCCATTATAACACGACCACTTACCTTCTTGATTAATCATGCTCCAAGACAAGGACATTTCTTATTTCTTTAGGTTAATTCTATAGATCCTTTGATGTGTAGCGTTTCCAGACAAGTCATGAAGCTCTCTGTTTTCAGCAAGCCCAGCCTCCGGACTCCTATGTGTATTTTCTACCTGCTACCTCTACTCTGCTCCCTCTTTCAAGGGAGCCAGTCCTTTACTCCCATATCAATTCAGAAGTCACTTTAATCAGTTCTTACACTTTTCCTCAGAAGCATCACCACAACTCTTTCTTGATTCTTCCTCTCACCACCCTCATAAAAAAGTTAATTAGTCTGATTGTTCCTAATATATTCCCTCCACATACAATGCCAACAGAAACCATGATCAAGAAGCCCTGCAAGTTACAAAGGTGGGGACCATATCACCTATCCTTAGGCTTCTGTATTACAGACCTGTTCATCTGAGCCTGTCACTCTAGGCTTTCTTAGCAGACACAGTAAAACTTTGTTTACAGGACAAGATTCATCTCACACATTTTTGCTGCAAACTTTAAGATGAGATACAGTTTGGGGTTTTTTCCATTGTTTTTAAAGGCCGCAGAGGCTGACTACCTCCAGTACTAATATGTACATTGTAGAAGTCTATAGCTGGTAAGACAAATCCCAGACTGGGTGACCAGAACATCCAGGGTCACATGTGGGACTTGAAATGGAAGTACAAACCTGGGAGCACACTGAATTCACTGGCAGGGGGATTGGTGAGAACGGAGGGGTTGAACAATGTGGGTATCTGGGGATATGATTCACAGTCAGGGTGTGGGGCAGAGGGTGTAAGGGCAGAAGAAGCATGACTGGCAGAAGAGAATGTAAATGTGGGAGAGCCAGCAAACTCAAATTTGAAACTGGAAATTCACCTTTGTTTGAAAGGTTAGAAGATTGGATGACATTCTTCCTCAAAAAAAAAAAAAAAAAAAAAAAAAAGTCGTCAATACAAGAATACAATAGAATGCAACAAAATTCAATAAGAATACAATAGACAACTTATTTTAATGAATTATTGCAGATTTTGAAGTCTGACTTGCAAATTACTCTTTAATTTGAGTCTGGTAATACTGACATCTCTAACAGCTAACTCATTCACTTTAAATACAGCAATATGTTATTGGCAATTGTTGAGAAACAAGAAGGAAAAATAAAGCTAAGGGCAAACAAAACAAAAAAAAAAAAAAAGAAAATCCACATGCTGAGAAGGAAGCTATGCAAAACATTGCTTGGCTGTCACTGAGCTCAGATTGCAAAATATCAATGAGAAAGGCCTAAACCCTCTCTGCCTCTGGCCCTCTGTCTGCATTCCATCACACAACAGAGAAAGCTGTCCACATCTCAGCATGGGACTTGGCAAATTTGACACAAGATCATGTAAACTTGTAAACTTGTATCTTCAGTCCCAGCTCAGATGAAATATTTCCTTGCACTGGTGCCCTAAAATGGAGAAAGTATACAGATTACCATTTCCAGTCACCACAGCCTTTTTTTAGCACACTCCAGGCTTGCATATCTGGTGCCAAATCCATTCTAAGGAAGAGAATAGGAGGGAGACTGTAGACTGCAATTGCGAGACTTATTGATTTCTGTCTCATTTCCTCTTGCTGTTCTAAAACCTGATGACAAAGAAAAATAATATTTTTCCATTCAGCCCTGCATTTTGCCTTCTTAAAACTAAGCTGCCTGACTACTCTTTGCCCTGCTTCTGCATTAGATTAACAGCAATTAAATCTGAATACTATGGGTTAATATCTAGTCATCATGCGAATGTAATTTTCAAATGAATACATGGTAGAACAGCAGCCTCCAAAAAGCTTTCATACTGGAACAAGAAAAAGTTATCAGACCTTAAATAATCAAACACCATCAACCCTAATGTCAATAATTCTTTTTTATATATTAATTAATCTGATTCCTCTGCAGCCAAATAGGCTGACACAGAAAGCGTCCATTCACTTATCTTGCTGAAGGTTAATATCACACATGGGACTCACTTTACCTGACTTTGGCTATCTAAGTTAGGCAGCTAGTCTCAGATAGCTACCTTGGTTTCATCAGCTGAGGATCTGGAAGATTCATCTAATCTTTCTTCAATATTTATGTACCGTTCTCTTGAAGAATCTCTACTCCCTTGAGAAGGAACTTGAGTGGCTAGCTAAAATTAAGCTAATCATAAGGTGGCTAATGTTACCTGAGATTAATCCCCCTACACTTAAGACAATTTGCCCAATACCTATCAAATTCTCTCACACCCAGTCTCTCCCTTCAAACATAGTGCAGCACTGGGCAGGTTTTAAAGCAAGTCAACGTTATGCAGTTGGTTACATTTCATTAGTAAATAAGAAATTAGATAACCTGGACTTCATCACAAATTTCTAGTCATAGATATGCATGATCTTTCTTTCCTATCTCGCAATCATCTTATCCGTGGCAGTTACAGCGAGGATACCCTGTTCTTAGTCAGTTCTAGTGACACACACAGGTTGGAGCTGTGGCATAAGTGGCAGCTGATAAGCACAGGACCCTCTTACTATTGATAAAGCACAAAATAAGTCCCAACCTAAAGATGGTACTTCCGCAGAATGTTTCCTGATACTTGCTACACAGCTGGAAAAATTAGCCTGGTAGCTTCCTCTAATCACACCACACACACAGACTGCTCACCAGCTGGTTTGTTTGTAGACAACAAGATATTGATTTAGTTGCCTGAACATAGGAACTGTTGTCATCTTAAATGCCTTAGCATATCCACTGCATCCAGATGGAGCTGGCAGGTATGACACTGGACTTGTAGGACACCATCTGTCATCAATACAGGAAGATAGATGACACACAGGACGTGCAGTAACATATTAAACGGCAGTAGGAACCCACGTTTCAGCAACTTAATTGATCATCAGGAGTTGGATTTCATTCACACTTAAATGCAGCCATGTAAACATGAGGTGTCTAAGCTTCCATTAAAGGCAATGGAAAATATTCAGTATCCAGTGGAGCCCAGAAAACTGGCATCTCACCCTGATGTAGGAGATAAAATTGTCACACCTACCTTCAAGAGGTATTCATTCCTTTCGGAAGTCACATTTACTATGAGGACGTTTGTTAAGGTGCCTTTTTGTATATAAAAATTTTCTCACAACCTTTGGAAAGCCTTAAGTGTTTAAGAGGTCCAAAAACCCGTATCCTGCACAGACAACAGCAGTACAGCTGCAACAGTTAAAGTAAGCGGAGCATGGAAAGGTGATCTTCAAGAACGAATGTTTTGATTGAGTACAACCAGGAGTGGCTCTCATTTTAAAGTTAGTGCAGTCCAGCCTTGCCAGCCATAGGATGTTGAACTAGAGATGTCCTAAGGTCCCTCCCAAGCTGAATTATCCTGCATTCCTGTGCTTTCATGGCATTGGCAGATTCCGAGCTCTTGGCCTAAGACCAAAGTCACTATCACACAGAAAATCCTGTGTCTTCTGACACCTCTCCCTTTTTGGTTCTGTGTCTATCAGTGGAATGAATGCTTTAAAATTCATTTACTTGTCAATAGAGAAAGATATTAAGAATTACTAAACCTTCCAAAAGTCAAACTATGTATTTAAAACCCTCTTTCAAGTCCATGACCAACTGCATTCATGTTCACTGTACTGCAGCTCAATATGCAGCCAGGAGACTACCTCACCAAATGAATAGTTGTGAGAGGTAATAACATACCCGAAGCTTCCGCACGCTTCCAAGACAAAGTCATTTAGCACAGTTGTCACTGTATTTTTGATGTTTTAGGAAAAGCCATTGTTCAGTGGAGCTCAGACTGTTGCCTTCACCTATGGAGAAAGATGGCCTGCTGCCAATTTCTGCCTGCTGCCTGTTGAATGACACAAAAAGACTGGCTGACTCACAATCTTTTTTTTTTTTTTTACCTTGCCTTTTCTTCTTTATTTAGCTAAATGCTTTCTTTAATTGTTCCTTTCATTTGAAAATAAAGATAAAAAGGAAACTAACAAAGGTTCTCTACATGGCTAACTTTGTAAGAAGGCACTGGGGCACACTTCTTGAATTGCTTTAAATAAATTCATATATTCTGGCTGTGCTTTCAACTCAACTAGGCATGGATTAATGTTATTTTATTCATACACTGTAGTGTCTCCCTGGAATTCTGAAACATTATTTAAATGTATTTTGCTAAGTAGATGAGGTTTGTAAGTTTTCAGCTAAAGCTGTGTAATACACATTAATTATGCAATTACTGTCTTGAGTCTGAATTTATATAGGCAATCAATTTACTTATCCTTTCTGCACCATTATTGACCAATACACCCCAGATACACATTATACATGCATGTAAAATACTATAATAGATACATTAAAAGCAGACCTTGCAGCATTTCCTATTCTGCTTGCACAACACTTTCTAACATTAAAGCTTAATTTATTCAAATTGAAAAATTTTGTTTAAAATTTTCTCTACTGTCTTACCATCAAGTATTCCAGAAAATCTGACAACAAAAAAATAGGCTTAGTATAAAAATAGGGGAAAATGTTTTTTTTTTTTGTAGTCCCAGGACAGACCTAGTCTTCTAACAAGAGTCACTAGAATGCTATTTTAATCCTAGTTGATATCCAAGATACAGAGACTTCTCTGGCTTTCCTTCTCAAGCAATAACCCTTCAAATGTGCACAATCTCAATGCTACAACAAAAGCACCCAAAGACCAGTAAGAGCCAGTGTTCCTCAATGCATTGCAAAACCCAGCTCTCTGCCCTGTGATCTTACACAGTGGCATTACTTACTCCTGCTTTGTGCTGCATGAACATGCCGGGACGTGTTCTCCAAGTAACCATACACACAATCATGTCTCATATGTGCCTTTTCTTCCAAACAAAAATCTGATCAACCTACTCCTAAGACCCCTAACTCTGAGACTAGACTTTATCTCTTATCCTGTTTTATTGAATATTAAAGTTATTTTTTAACAATTATTAAATGCTTATTTTTTCATTTGAATTAGAAGTATCTTACTGGGTAGTGGGATATGTAGAAATTTATTCCTAGCACAGAGGCTGCTGAACTCACTGGCAGCCAATGCTCATCCTATGCTTTCAGCTAGGATCTGTCTGGTAGGCAACCCAAGAACACCACAGGGTTAAGCTCTGGCCAGAAGCAAAAGGAAGGGGTAAGAAAAACTCATCAGCCCGATCAAGAGTGCAATACTTCCAAGCAGTCCTCTTTCACTTGCTGATGTCCAACACTGAGATGCCTTTATAGCTTAGGCTCTTCTAAGTCAGAAAGCACCTGAAAAGGCATTTAAAAAACTGCAGTTCTAAAGTGAGATACCCTAACTCAACCAACATCTTACAGTAGACACAAAGGTACCTTTTTCAGGTCTAGCTCCATGTTTGGACTGAACTCAAAAATCCACAATGTCTGGGCCCTATGTACCTACTGATCTTTAGCATTTCTGTACCTGTTTGAGAAAACATCTGAAAGGTGAAAAGCCACAGACATCAGGAACAGGACAAGCTACAGTGCAGAAAGTGGATTGCAGATAAAGGACATTGTGTTTTGTTTCAGGGTAGTACATGGTGAGGACACAAGAAGCCAGGTCTTTCAAGAGTCAGAAAGCTTCTCTGCTTTCTGTGATTTACCTGTCAAACATAGGGTGAAAGTTACCAGCATTACGGAAACTAGTTTTGAAATTCTGTGGTAACATGTAAAAACGAGACCTAAATGCACATGTCCTTGCCCTACACACCCACATGAAAGCTGTGTCTAAGTGGACCACTTCTGAGAAATTGAGGCTGAGCTCTGTCTTGGTGTAAGACCAAACATCACTAATTTATGTCCTATCACACAATAAGACTGAATCATAAGAAACATTCTGGGATCTGCAATTTAATTTGGCTCTCCTTTTGCTTTTCTTTAAAATAAAAGGATCCAAATGCATCTGGGTGAGGAGTGGGGACATGGAAGGAGAACCTGCAGCACTGCTGCGTGCCCTGGATTCATTTGCCAAGATATTTGCTTTTTGCAAACCCTTTCACTCCTTTTGAGAGAAACAACAGACTGTGATCAGTGTGAATACTCTGTCTCTGTTTGCCCTCATCTCTAAAGGTGGTTATGCAAAAAAAAAAACAACAACAAAAGAAGAGGTAGTAGTTATTTGCAAGCAGGGAGGCCTCTGATTGAATGTAGCTGTGTACTATGTAATCTCTGTGTATTAAAGTCAGTCATTTGGCCTCCCTAAATAATCAGCAGTGGAAAACAGGTACTTCTGGAGTATGACTTATCTCTTTCCAAAGTATGTCTCATCTCAAGAAGGCATCTAGAACTGGTCAGATGGCCCTCTCATGTGACAAGAAAGGGAGCCTATGGTGACTAGCTCAAAATACATCAACAGAGCAGAGAGCTGGGTAGGGTTCAGTTGACCCTAACTCCAGATACTTGGTTCGGTTCCCCACACATTGGCACCCGAAGCCAGTTTAGAGGCCCTGGGATATCACAGGTACCCACATGAAGTGGGCAGACATGACACAGGAAGTACAAAAGACCCCATGCCCTGCTGAAATGGCAGCTGGAAACCAAGCAGGACCTAATCTACCTGAAGTAGCATTACATAGCCATGTACAGACAGTGAGTCCTCCACCTAGGTATCTACAAGCATGATAGGTATGTAAGCTTCTGTTAAATATGTAGTTAATAGACCTATAGCCATAAAGTCAAATGTGATCAACAGACCAACAAGAGGACCTGTTATCCTAGAGAAGACCATTCCTCATTGATGCTTCTTGGGATGGGAATGGCCTGAGAGTGCTGCATGCCTACAGTCCTACAATCTACAGTCCTGTTTCCTTCCCACTTGAGAACCTTCTCCTTTTCAAAGACATCAGCATATCAACAGGAACCAGCAGAGTTATGGAAAATCTGGTGCAGAAAAGGTGGAAGGACAGCTCATCCAAAAGGGTGGAGAAAAGACAAGGTGGTACTGGTAGAACAGCATTTTTGCACAGACACAGCTACTGGGATTGAATTTTCATGTGAATAAAACATGATCTACAGATGAGCTTGTTTAGGAATGAAGTCCTGGATGCTTTTGTACCCACAGAAAAACTCTGGCTGAGGCCTGGATTCCAGGCTTGACACCAACCCAAGCATCCCCAGAGGGCCAGAGTCATAGAATTGTAGAATATTTCACATTGGAAGGCATCCAGAGGGATTATTGACTCCAGCTCCCTGCTCCTCACAGGACTACCTAAAACTAAACCATATGACTAACACCATTGTCCAGAATGTCCCTGAACTCTGACAGGCTTGGTGTCATGAGTCCTATCTCTGGCTTCAAATTTTAACTGAGCAAAGGACCCTAGGGGTAGGGGCTGGGGCATGGGGGCATTGACTAAGCCTTATTAAGGAACTTTAGTTAGAGTTCATTAATGAGTTAATCTGCCAACACAGATGTAGCCCTGAGGGAAGGGAAGAGAAACAGTGAAAGAGAAAAGGAATATATATGCAACTAAAATTTACATTTTAGCCATTCTATTGTGGCCAGATTTCTTCTCTTTTTTATTAAAAGTAGGAAAGGAAAGGACAAGTGAGAATATCTGGAAACTAACAACTTCCAGTGTGAATGTAAACGCTAGTAGAGTTTGCTTCATATTAGGATAAGTCAGGGACTGAATACCTAAGAATCATTAAAAACAAATTCTCTGTTAGAGAAGATCTTTGCCTCCTGTTCCACACATGGCATAATGAGGCACTTGCTCACAGAGCCACACTTCCTAAAACTGGATTACTTATAAAATCCATTGCTCCCTCAGGTAAGGAAAATTTTAAAGCTTTTCAAGTGACAGAATTAGCAAAGCTATTTGGTAGTGTTTCTCCTCCTAAGAGACTTCTCAGCTGTTGCTTCAGCCTGGCAGCCCAGATGAAAGAAAAGGCTAGGACAGAACAGATGAGGGACTCTGCAGGCAGGGGTAAAAAGACCATTTTCACACCATTCACAAGAATTGGATCCCTCTGCTGCACAGGGAGCTAAAATTAGCCTTCTCAACAGGCCTTCGCTTTTTCAAACATTTCTAAAAGCTCACAGACTAGAGTTGTGCTTTATGGAGCTGCAAGAACGACACTTACTGAAATTCTACTTGTATTGCTAAAGAAAGTAGAAGGGTGTTAGGATGGATTCTAGCTTTTCCTCTGCTTTTTTTTTTTTTTTTTTTTCTCCACTAGCACCTTGAAGAAGCTCCTTCACAACAAGGTAAAGCTTTAATTTGTCCTTCCCTCCCTGATTTTCATTGTCCTGGCTCGCTGTCTCTCTGTGCAAGTGAGATACCAAAAAAACCTGAACATTTGTTGGAGTAAGTTGCGATTAAACAACCGCATTTCAGATCTTGGCAAAGATGAACTGAATACCCCATTCAAAAAGACATTTGCCCAGTCTTAAAAGAGCCTTAATGAGAAGTTCTATTAATCAACAGTTAACGAACATTATCATAAATATTTTTGACAAAATGGCACACATGAAAGTTCATCTGTTCTAGCAGCAGAAGCAAAATCAGATTAAAATCTTAATTAAAATATGAAGAAGAGGCTGTCATGATCTTCAACACAGTAGAAGATTCCTTTTTTGAAAATCAAGCTCTCTCTTGCTGTTAATGAGCCCTTTCATTTCTCTGTACATAGCAATATATTTAAACTTAGCTGCATATTTTAAATGATTGATGTTCCCTAATTACATTTTATGATATATTGTGCTATGCCACCTCTAATGAGTAGCAAACATAGCATTACCTCACTAGTATTCAACCACAGAAATCAATAACTGACATTTATTCAATGAACTGCAAATTGTGATTCACTAGCTTCTCTTTGTGTTGAGTAAATTCAAACTAATTAATTTTCATGCATATCACAAATAGTGAATGTGTGTATGGGCTAACTTTAGAAGTGATTTGCTCCTTCCCTGGCTAATAACAACACAGCAAAAACTCTTAAGCCATCATTCAAAGGGCTGAGAAAAATCAATGGCTTGACAGAAGCCATCACCTTAGATGGGTAGAGCACAGTCATCACTTACACTTTTGAGTATACTTCAGAGCCATTTCCTAAGGCATTTCCTGTCCCTTTCAAAACTCCCACCTGTGGCTTCAGTTAGCTTGTGATTGCTTTCCTGAAAATGTCTGCTCACATCAGAGGACAAGTGATCTCGGGCCACTGGAAGATCAGTGCAGTCTTTTGCACTAAAACCAAGCATTGAAACCTGCAGCCATGAAGAGCCTGCATCCACCTCAGTAAACTAAAAACATCTGGGACTGACCTCAGGCACTGAGGCCAGATGGTGCAAGAGAGCCTGCATCCACACGGAATTCAGCTCTCCTGCTCTCCAAAACAAGTTGGTCACATGCAGTGTGCCTCTTGGAAATACCCCTGGCCTATGTTAATCCCCAAACAGTGCCCAGGAATTACGTGAGAGGCTGCTACCAGGTCTGAGCTAAAACTCTACCAGCGACCACTCTGACAATAGATATGGTCAAGTACCAAATCCCAGAGAACACTCCGACACCACTTAATTCACCAGTAGAGATGTAACCAACGTTCACCTCCTACAAGCCAGCACAGGTTTCAGCTTTTTTTCTAAACAACATCCCTTCAGCTTTAAGGCACCCACCTTAAACCTCTGAGGTCAGCTTTCTGCAGATGATGCCATTTGCTGTTATGCCCTTGGCAAGGCTGTGTGTGTATTACTCACCCTGGATTTATTGAGATGATTAACAGAGTGAAAAGGTGCACAAAAATATGCTACATTAGAATACATAAATTTAGTGGTAAATTGCAACCCAACTTCAGTCTTCAGTAATTACCTGGTGTCCCAAAAGATGACTGCAGACAGATGATATCTGATGAAAACTAATCCAACCAAGTCTAACATTTTATTCACACCAAAGCTCCAGGTGCTTAGTGAAGGAATGCTCCTAAATCACATGCCTAAGTTCCTCACATAGTCACCAGGGACTAGCACATACCTTTGAAGGCCTTCAAGCAGAGAGCCTGCCTGGCTGATTGAGGTGTCCAAGATTAAGCAGGTGAGATCTTTCTCTAAAGCCTCTAAAAGACAGCTGCCTCCTTCCACAAGGTAAGGAACTTAAAACACCTTATTTCTGAGGCAAGCAAAGTGTGTGTATGAATTCAGTACCTTAGGCAGAGGTTCCGTTCTGCCCAAAAGAGACTAAATTTGCAACCTGCAGTGGTTGTCAAGCTTGACTCTTCACCACCTAGTTCTGTGTGAAGCAATAACGAAGACAATAAAAATCACATTGAGTCAAAGAGTTCTTTCTAAATACCAAAGAGAAAAAATATTATGTATACAATTTTATTTTAATCTTTATTGTTCACTTACAACAAGTAATAATCTGTGGATTTATTTTCTAATTAAACAATCAAACCTCACTTATATAACAAATTGACCACTGCTCATTTCTCAAAATTGCATCAAGTTCAGTGATTTAAAGGAGGCTTCAGCCTCAGGCCTATACCTGCAAATAAACCAGAATTTTCTTTCTCAGCCCATACAGCACAGAGTTATTCTTACATCCAAGTAAGATACTCTTAGTTTCTCTTGGCACTCCTTTGGGAGAAAAGGAATCAAGAAAGACAGGTGGAGAGTTCAAATTAATGGTGAAGTAGAGTTATCACCATGATTTTAAACTGATTGGTCTGAGTTTCTTTTTCAACCATTTTTTAGCTTCTTCTATAAATTGTCTCAAAACCAAAGATGCCTCAGGGCTGACTCTAGAGTAATTGCCAGAACCCAACTCTAGATCTGAGAAACGACAGATCTTTACACATGCTTATAGACTGTCATTGGGTTTTCCACCAATATTTAAGGCAGACGGACAAAAGAGCAAAACTACCAAATCACAACTTGCATCCCTGGTTTTTTTTAGAAAAAAATTCACTTTGATGCCAGCTTTTACACACTAATTAAGCCACAGGAAAACCCCTTCCTAGCCTCCTAAAACCTAGTTGAGCTGTAATAGAAAAAAATTACAGAAATGTATTTTTAAAGATCCTTTGGCTTCTATAAAACATAAAACTAATGTGAAGGTATGGAGTTAATTTAACCTACCCTGGGCAAATGCAGGTCTCTATCAGCCTTGAATGGTTAATCCATAGACAAGCCTGCTAATGAGCCTGCTATTCTATTGAGGTTAATGAGCCCTTGAGCATCTGGTGAAGGCACAGACACTTAGCAATTAGTGTCTTTTATTCAAACCAGCTGACAGGCTAGGCAGTAGTTGATTCCCCGCTTTTATTATATTGTTGCCATAGTACCTAGCATACCAACTCTGAGCCTGCATGCACTGGTTATGTTGGTTAAGAATGGATTCCTTCACCTTTATGCTGAGCCCAATGATATCGGCTTTATGGAACGGATTTGAACCACAAAGTCTCCTTTCACGTCTTTATGGCTTGTATGCATAGTCAACAAATCTCAGAAATTAGTTCTTCCTCAAGGGCGATCAGTTCGATTCACTTCAACCACCAAAGGTCAAAGAGGATAGCTAGTGTATCAATACAATAGGCAGTAGAAAACTATTTTCTACAAGATGTACGAAGACATGCATACTAAAGCAGTACTCCTTCCCAGCATTCATTGCTCACAGGATGTGTTGGCTCCTAGAACACAAAGTACATATGGGAAATGCAGGATTTAAAATTGCCTTTGTGCTGCTGGAGGAAGCTGTACCTGAAAAACAACTCATCTGTAAGGAGCGGGGGGGGGGGGGGGGGCGCGAGAAAGTAAAGAATTACTATTATTCCACTGTAATGGATAAAGAAAATGAGGTGCAGAAGGAGGTAACCACATCATCCATTTTCAGCTACTTTAGCATCTAACTTGCATGCTCCGAATTGTCCCTTGGAGGATCCTACTTCTTGTCATTGGCTGTACACAGAAATTGCCAGCCTCACTTATTACCTCTCTAAATTGTAGCAAAGATAAATCACCACAGCAGTCTATAGTAAATGTTATATATATGCTTCAAACAAGCCAAGGGTTCTGCTCCAGAGTGACAGCTGCTTCCCCTGGGATGACTCTAGTGGCTCTTAATCCTAGTTATTCATCCCAGCCTTCTCTCAATGTATGAATGTCTCAGCTGGGACATCGCAACTGCAAATGAGGCAGCAGCTAAACTGTCATACTTCACAGGCTTGTTCAGGTAAACTGGCTCCCTTAACAAACTAGGCTGACACCTGTGACAATCAAATCTTATTTAATATTGATATTGTGTAGAACACAGACATAAACCAAGCCACATTACCCTTGCCCTGGTCTCTGTTGTACTGTAGAGGTTGTTAACATTCACATAACCTATCAAAGACGGTTCACACATACACGCTTGGAAGAAGACTGAAAACACTTAAAAAAAAAAAAAAGCCTATTTAACAGCAATCTGATTTTCACAGTGACTTAGAAAACTATGTTTAGCGAGAGACATGGACCAAACTTCTGACTCTAGACTAAGATTCAGGTATGTATTTATTTGCCCTGAGAAGCAGAGTTCAAACTACTTGGGTGTTTGTTTAGGGAAGTTTTGGTTAGGAGCTGAATCTAGGAATTTCTGAGACTGTGCCCTACTAAGCACATCTGAAGTTAAGAGCCAGCATTTAACTCCACGGTTTTAATTCAAGAATCGTCTCAATTTTCAAAAAAGCATATCTAAAGTGCCTGTTTTAAGTAAGTACACATAATGTAACCAAAAGCTAAAAAAGAATATAATGTAGAATATGCTGCCAAAATGTAACTACCTCCTGGAGTGCTTTAAGCTACCGAAGTAGTGCATAAAGAGCATCCTTACTCATCCACTAAAATAACTTACTGGTCCTAGATCATTGATCATTTATATTATTTATACTTTGGATATTTTTCTCTTTTTTGGTGTTGTGAAGTGCTTGAATTATGTCTTTCTGATGTGAAAAGTAATTCCTTATAAAATGATCCAGGAAACTACCAGGAGAAAGTGTGCATTTTCAAATAGAAAATCTTTGCTCTATTGCTTCTTTATTTAGCTCAACTGTAGAGATCCCCAAGCCTGTCCTAAAATGACCTTCATTTGGGTCACTTGGCCTAATAACAGGAACCCATTGCTCAGTACCCAATATTAATTACTCTTCTTTAACTAAAATTTCTATTAAACAGCTCTCAAATTTTGCTTTTCATTGGAAACTGAGTTAACCTTATCTGAAATGACCCACAAATAGGTGCTAAATTAGTCTGAGAGCAAACATATCTTAAAGTAGGACTGCTGTTATATGATATAGAATATACCTTAAGGGATTCCCTTTGGGGAGTTCAGGTCAACTGTCTTGGCTGTGTCCCCTCCCAAGTTATTGCTCACAACCCTCTTAATCACTTTGAGGGCAGAGTGACAAAAAATACAAAGCTTTGACACTGTGCAAGCACTGCTCAGTAACAGACAAAATATTGCTGCATTATCAACACTATTTTGTGCACAAATCCAAAACACAGAACTGTATGGGCTGCTGTGAAGAATGTTAACTCTATCCCAGCAAGAACCCATACAATCAATAAAAGAAATACTGAAAAGTTTTATCTATGTGTGTACAGAGAGACACATGTGTAAGTATGTCTGTGTACAATAGTTTCCTAAATAACCTACATTCCTCATCCTCCAGCACAGCTATTTTTGTGATTTTCTTAGATCCCTAATGATGGAGTCTTTGCTCATATAGTAGCACAGAACTCACCCAGCCATGTGGGCATAAGAGTCTATCTGCATTCTTTCGGATGCAGACCTGAGGCCAATTCAATGCTATCTTTAAAAAGCAAAAAAATATAGATAGGCCATCTGATATATCAGACAATAATTACTTTGGGTTATATTTGACTGTAGGTGTACACAGATCTTTTTATTTACTTAAGTAATCATTTCAGTATAAAGACTTGGCTTGTGTTCATTTATTTTTTAATTCTTAGCAGCATTAATTACATGCTTTTGCATGGTTTTCACTTAGATTCACTTACAAAGTATAAAGGATGATTTTAAAAAGATGATTTTTCTAGACACTGATTGTTTTTGCCATAATTTAAAGTAATGTTTGATCTTGCTGGAATTTTATTTACACATCTCAGTTGGCAACACTTTCTCATAAACATGGACAAAAATACCCAGTACATTTTTATGATACTCTGGGATACCTTTTCATTGATGTCTCAGAATGATGTTCCTATTTCAGAGGTGCTTAGGTGTAAAATATTCTATGAATGGTGATTTAATCCTCTGTGTGTCTTGACTGGCCAGCTCCTAGGTTGGTCTGCCCATCATTTAGAAATCTTTCAGATACACTCTGCAGTCTTTTGGGTTTAGGAATATTCACTTGATAATAACATTCTTTCAGCTTTAGCTGCCGGGGATGAAAATTAGACTTTCTAAACTGAGGTATGTGCTGACAAATCGGCATTGTAGAATATGCGATCGTGCAATCATTTTCATAAGGCAAGGGAAGTGTTTTCCTTGTTTTCAGCTGTTGGGCATAAGAGCTGTGATAGCTCTCTGCATCTTTCTATGTCTTTTCCTTTGCAGAGGATACGGTACCTGGAAAGGAAGCAATATTTTGAAGTCCTTCAAATTAATATGAGGTATTTTGCTAGAATTCAAGAATCCGATATGGTTTACTACATTACAAATAATATATTCTCATAATAACAGTGGATTTTTAGCAACCTTGTGCTTGGATCAGCAGTATCACACAACAGGAAGGTCTTAGGTGTTCTTCCTCTATCAAAAAAACAATTCATTATATTTACAAATAAGTATATCTACATTTCTTTGTGCTGATTTTGCAGGAACTAAGATATATCCAAAAATTATGCTAGGATACTAGGTATTATGCTAGGATCCTACAAGCACTTGTATGAAGTGAGCTGTAATAAGCATATATCTATGTAATACATGTGATTCAACACTCAGCAGTTCAATGGTTAATATATCTTATTTATTTTTTTACAGTGCACACACATATGACATCCACTTTCCAACACACATGGACAGACACAGGCCAAGCATTTCAGGAGTACCTGATGATTTTAGTGTCTGCAATTTCTGCTGCTCAGCTTCAAGAAACCATAACAAAGCAATGCTCAGCACTTGCTGACTCTCAAGCCTCTCTCCTCCAGCATACCAAACCGAGCATCCAAAACCAAAGCACTCAGGCACTCAGAAGCCAGTCACTTTGGAGTTTGACAGCGTTTAACATGGGACTGAGCCTCCTCTGTGATTTCATGTCTGTGTAACATCACTGAGATGTTTCACTGGTGAGTCAGAGACACTGGTGACTAAGGGGTCAAGCATCTCTACTTTTCAATCTATTCCTGCCTTTCTTCATCCAGGGCCTTTGGAAAGGAGAATGATAAGGTTTGTTTTAGTTCATTGCCTCCATTTATGTCTTGCACTCCAAAACTGAGATGTTAAAAGTTACACTTTCCAACCTGGTTTTCCATCATCTATGAAGGCTTCTGTAGCCTTCCTCCACTGATATAGTAATGACTGTCATTAAATTCACTGTCTCCTCTCCCACTGTCCTTCACACTCAATTGATCTGAAGCTGAATGGGCACTAAAAACAAAAGGAAACCATTAAAACTTTCTTTTCCAGGCACCACAAGAATACAAAGTACAGTATTTTCAACTATTAATTTGGAGAAATAGACATATTTACCTTAAATTGGAAGCAGACTTTTCCTCAGTCTGAAGAGATGAAGGATGAAAAGAGACAAGAATTTTACTGTCCTAAAGGAAAGAAATATCTTTGATTATTTCTTTGCACAGATTTAAATATCGTGGCACAAACAAATCCAGATTAAAAAAGACTGAAATGCAAGAACTAAAAAAAAGTTCAATAGTAAATGTAAATATGGCACAAACATCTGCATAATATTTAGTTGCAGTATAACCTGCATATGTACAGGATGAACAAATCTGTTTTTCTCAGTTTACAGGTAGAGAAGCTGAAGCACAGAGAAATCAGCCATTTGGGCACTCAGCAGCCTCATCTTCGGGCCCCTTCTTGGGGTCAGCAGTGTGCAGGCCAAGCAGCAGAGAGCTGGGCAGCGCATCCTCAGGCAGCTCCACCATGACCCAGCTCTGGGCAAAACCAGGGCTGTTGTCATTGGTCTCGAGGATGGGGATGTGCAGCGTGGCTGTGCCACCATCCTTGGCTGCCAGCTCCAGTGTGTTAGGAGGGCTGGCACTGGCGGTCCATCTCCTGGAGCAGCACCAGGTCAGCGCAGTGCAAGCCTGCACCTCCATACTGAAGGAGCTGTTGAGGGCTGCTCAGGACAGTGGTGGGGCAGGGAAGAGGGAAGCATGGCTCAGTCAACCCAGGGCAGACTGTGTCAGCAGGGTATTTAAAGCAAAGAGGGAACAAATGACCAGCCCTTGTCTTCTCCTTCAGCTTGACTGATCAGCAAGAACCTCAGGCAAATATTGCAAGGTTAAAAGACATCAGTTAGTGACAGTACTACCAGCTAAGGATACAGCTGGAAGAGATTTGCAGACTTATCGATGAGGAGGAGTTAAAGCTATGTTATGAGGTCCTTTCTTTAACTTGCTCTGAGCACACAATGTAATGCAAAGAGCGTTTATTTAAAAACCCAGAAAAGGAGAAATACGAGGGTGGTTTTAAAAGCTAGAAGCTCTCTGTCCCACCCAAACAGCATGTGCCAGTGGTCTGTTTCTGAGGTCACCACTGAATTCCCCCTTTAACCTTCTTTAGAAAGTAGCAAAAAGTAAGGCCCATGGAAAGAGCACAAAAACTGCAGAGCAACTTTAGCCTACTCTGATTTCAGAGACAACTCCTGCTTGTGCTGAAACACAAATGACCAATGACCCATGGAACTGAAGAGACTGGTCACAGCTAGAAAGTGGCAGAAACTCAGTTGTATGAAGTGATGCCAAAAGCAGCCATGCAGCCCCTCTGTAGCTGTCTGGCTGTTCCTGCATCAGGCTGATTTTATGCACTCGTGCGCTTACAGGGAAGCAGTTGCTCCGCTCCACTTGTCGGTCTCTGGTTGTAGCAACAGTGGCAAAATTATCTTTGAACATAGCCTTTTTATAGGAATCATGAATATTTCTTTATCCTATAAGCTCTGTACAAAAAATCTCCCATCTGTGAATGATTTGATTTTCCAATATGTCTTTTTTTCTTGATAAAGGCAGAAGGGCCCTTTTAGCCCACCAGGGCTGACAGCTACTGTAGCATTTCAAGACATGCTTTTGACTAGGCTGTTTGAGCAATTAGGGGCCAACAGTGCATGACTTACCTCTGGGTCTTACTTTTTCATAATCAAGCCTGAGGTAGCAATGTTTTCCCTTGGCTCTTCTGGGACTTTCTTTGATTCTCTAGAGGATGGCACTTGCTCTGGGCATCACGCCCCCGTGGGTGACTGCCATAGGTGCACGGGTCGTCCTGTTATCTCTATGTGTGTGCTGTGACCGACCGTCTCTGAACAAAGCAGTGTGTTCTAATGAAGGACATTTGGAGTTTAAAGAAAAGCATCTTCTGAGGCAAGATCAACGCTACACCCGTGAAGTGACAGGCAGGCTAGAGCAGACACTGTAGATGTGTCCCCTGGGGCACCAGGCATCAACTTGACGTGGGTCACACACCCTGCAGCTCGCCAGGCCTGCTGTAGTCTCCGGGCTGGCCCTTCCCATCACAGCCCTGCAGAAGACAGACCCGCTGCCCCTCCGCGTCGAGTTGGTCCGGGGAGCCCCCAAGACACCCGCGCTCCCCCAAGCTGCGGCCACACGCCCGCCCGACGCGCCCTCCCGTTTTGAGGAGGAACGGGCGCCGGGAGGCGCCTGTAATTCCCGGATCGAACCACAGAGGGCGCGCGGGGCTCTGCTTTGGAGCCGGCGGAGGGGCGGGCGGCGGCTCGGCAGCGGCAGCGGCAGCGGCAGCCCTCCCCAGCGCCCGGCGGCCGCCCCCCCCCCAGCATCCGCCCCCGCCCCAGCGGCCGGCCGCCCTCCCCCAGCGCCCCGTCGCCCGGTAAAGGCTCAGCCGAGGTGGCACCCAGGGCTGCTTTCCGCTCCTCTCCGTGAAAAAGAAGTATCAGGGACAAGGTAGCCGGGCAGCCACTGCCGGGCGGACGGAGAGCGCCGTGACGGCGCGGGAGCTGCGCGCCGCAGGTTTCGTCGCCTCCTCCAGCCGCCCGCACATGTCACCCAGCACATTGCTGCTCGCCAGCTCTGATCAGGAGTGTCATTAGCGTGTTTTGAGAGCAAACGAGGCGGCAGGGAGGCTGCCTCGCGCTTTGGGTGTACGGCAGCGGGCGGCAGCAAGGCCGGGTTTAGCTGGAGCACAAACTTCTGCCAGACCTGAAGAACTTCGGTTCTTTCGCTCCTTTGTTTTCCTTGTGAAGTAAACAATTATTGTTGGATTTTATCCCTGGTGCAGGTTCCTGCAAAACCTGAAAACAATTTGCATTTCCCAATTGTCTGCACGTCTTGTAGCTTTTATGGCAGTATGCTATCATGAGTCGTAACGTCAAGATTTAAACACCGGGAACAGAAAACACTAAGAAGGAACTGATATATTTGAGAAATAAATCTCAAGAGTAGCATTTGTTTTCGGTTCGGTTGATTTGGTTTTGTTGTTGGGGTTTTTTTAGTTTTATAATCATTCCTTGAAACAGAACCAGGGTTAATAATCCAAACCAAAAACATACAAAAGAGGTATGTCTCAATGCCATATAATCTCATATTCTTGTTAAAATCTTCGATATTACATTCTTTCATGATTAGGACCAGAGGGTTCAGCCTGCTAAAAAGAAAGATATCAGTAAAAATACTCATCGCTCTAATAAATTATATTCCAAGAAGATAATTCCAGTTCACAGAGCTAAATGTGCTGTATATTCAGTACCCTCATGACAGGCTAAAATATAGTTAAGATAGTAAATATATAGTTGAGATAGGCCCAGCAGAGTAGGTACAAATCACCTGTTTCAATTCAAAGCCATCTTGTCTTTAACCTGGTGGAAATGAAGGAAGAATCAGAATTTATTCATATCTGGACCAGATGCAGAAGGTGATTTCCTGAATTATATCACCTTCATCTTATCTCTAATCTTTTAAGTCTTTCTTTTACCCAAAGCACCTTTTCAGACACATGCTAAACCGGCAGCATTATAAGGCCGCAGCAGGACAGTATTTGCTATTCCAATGATTTATAACCAACTACTTCACTTATTAGCAAAGGCTAATATTGGATCCATCAGTCTGGACACAAGTAAATTAGCCATTAACTTTCTGACTCCTAGCATAAAGCAACCAGTTAGGTCTGGCCATCTAAGTAATTAATGTACGTTCTCTTTGTGGACACCATGGGGATTATAAGGTAGACTGAAACTACTTGTGTATCAGTTGACTAATTGATATTAAATGCCTATTATTTAGACTACTGAACCTAGCAAAAATTAATTCCCCATCAGGATAACATAGCTATAGTAGAAGCCAGTTCCATACAGGTACATAGGTGTCTACTCCTACTGGTCTCAGTGGGAGACGCTTTGAGGTCTAGGCCTAGGCAGCTCCTACATGACACTTTTCATCTTTAGATCATAAATAATTTTTCAGAGGAAAGCAATGACTTTATTCCTAATTTATATATGGGGAAACTAAGGTACAATGAGAAAGTAAGTCTGTAAAACCCTGTGAAGATGAAGAAGAATCGGTGGATCACCCTCCTAGACAGCAACCAAAGGGCATCCAGTGGAACGGGCATACAGAAGGTCCAAAACAGACCGAGTGGGACACTGCCAGGGTGCAGCTAGGGCTGCTCCACAGCGGGAGGGGAGCTGGGAGTGGAGGCTGGCAGCAAGGCAGGTAGGGGCAGTGCCTCACTGACAGGGACACCTTCCCTTGATACCCAAGCAGAGCAGATCTGGGGAGCCAAGGGCCATCCAAGAGCCCAGGAACTACAGACAGGTTTGCAGTGATGAAGTAGGTCTGAGGAAAGTCAAAGCACCAGGCCAGGGCCAGGGAAGAAGTTCTGGTGATGCACTTCTTTGCACCTTATGTAGGTAAACTGAGGAATCCCCTGTCACATGATAGTACAGATGCTGAAAGTTTAGCAAGCTTGAAAAAACGAAAGACAAAAGAAAAAACTACCAAAAGCTGTTAAACACAGCACTCCCATCTTCGGCGGAGGAAGCCCTGGCACTTTGACTTGGTGGAGCGTGAGTGAATTCATTCAGGAATACCAGTTACGTAGTTATCCCAATCTTATAACCTTCCCCAGGCTCCTGCCATCAGCCACTCTCACCAGCACACTATTGAACTGGTTTGATCAGGTGGGCAGAGCCGTGTCACAGTACAACCAGGCGTATGCCCTTTGCATAGCTCAGAGGTGGCTATGAACACCTGTTCATCTGATTTATGGTCCATTGTACTTTACTCCTTCACTTGTCTTAAGGAGAGATGCTTCAGAAATACCCTCTCTGCAGCTGAGCTTCCATTTTTGTTTGCAGCATTTAATCTATTCTACCTATTGGGGTGGGGACAGGGGCTTTTTGTGTTTAAGGCTGTTCTGTCTGACTGGGGTGACAGCAATTGCACAGCCAAACTGAAATGCCTATATATCTACAGAAAGAAAGTGTATGTAACCCTTTTTTTTTACCTGATTAAACCAAGTCTTTTAAAAATTATGATCACGCAATACTACCTGCCTATGAAAATGCATGTAAACCGATCATTATTTTAGCCTGTCTTTCTGCATTTATCTATACTTTCTGGGGGAATGTGTGCTCTTTTGCCCCTTCCCAGTCCTTTCCAAATCCATTCATCAGTTACAACCACATCTAAGAGTCAAGTAGAAGTCCAAACCACTATATTCTTGCAATAAATAGGGACTGGAAGGCCAGCTTGAAAGCAGAGGAAAGGCTGCAGCATAGGCACATACACTACTACACACCAGAGAATCAACCAAGGAGAGAGTCATTACGAATGCTTTAGTTGCTGGAGAGGCTTCAATTGGTGCTTACTCTTTATCAGACCCCAGAGAATCCAACTTCATGGAACAAATCCTTAGGAAATAGGCTTAATTTGCTCTGCTGTTCATGAAGTTGCCTAAATTGCCCATCACTCTTTGAAGCTGCCAGACAACAATCAGAAGTTTGCCTTTGCAGCTTGCTTAGCTTAACTTTGTTGGTGTGATCAGCTTAACTCCACCGGCTGCAGTGGGTCATGATCTAGTCAGCTCATCTGTCAGTGCTCACAGGGTTTTGGTCCCAGCATATTGAGCAGTAAGGGAGTGAGAAAGAACTTCATCCTGCTTCCCCAGTGCCAGTTGCTCCACTGCTTCTCTGGTGGCTCCATGTTCTTCTGGATTTTTATCTTATAGCAAATGTTATTAGGTGGGGGGGTCCCAGCTTGGGTGAGCAAAGGAGATTCTGTGTTTGTAAAAAGAGAGACTAGAGAGTCAAAATGGATATTCTGCTCACTCCCCCCGCCCCCCCAATTAATTTGAAAAAAAGTCAAAGCTGTCTTCATCAAGAGACATCATTACAGAAATCTCACAAATTTAAATGTTACATGTATTGTTTGTTTCTGAAATCAGAGGAAGAAAAGCTGTAAAAAGATACACAAGGTACTTTTATCCATTTTGCTGCCAAGGCAAGTTTATTTCCACCACATATTTGCTAGTGCAGTTGTACTCAAATGACAGTGCTTGGAGCTGCTTCTGTCACAACCATGAAGCATCAGTCACCCTTTGAGCAGTGACACCTTCTGCTCCTTATAGCCCAGAACAAGGTTCTTCCAGGGTTCCCAGTGGATATTTCAACCAAGTAAATTCAAAATAACAAGTCTACAACCCACACAGCTGCTTCATGTCTGGTTTTGTTGATTTTTTTTTTTTTCTTTTTTGGTATAGCTCCAGCCAGGATCAAAACTAGGGATTAACACATACTGTGCAGAACCAGACTTCAGAAAGACCCCAAAAGACTACTTCAAAGAGTACTGCAGGCCACAGGGGGAAATACAATGCTAATAAAATCCTTCACCTGGAAAGTGAGCAAATACAACATGGAACAACAAACTACTTAAGTGCTATCCCAAAATGACTTTTAGATTTAGCAATGGCAGTATGAATTTTTAAGAATAATACCTGGAGAAGATGCATGTTTCATCAATGAACATATTAAGTTAGTCATACTCATAGGAACCTAGTATTGGTTGCTTGTGTGTCTTTGAATGCTTGCTGGTTTATTTAAAAATGTTTGTGAGTCCTGAACTTCACATTATTCTTGTTTCTCATTATCAGTTAATTGCCATCATTAATCATTGTTTTCTTGATTAAAAAGTAACAGTCAGTTCAATACCATGTGATATGGATGACTAATCACAACTCAGGAGTAATAAAGAATTGAAATAAGTGTTCATGAGCAAGTTGTCATCTGTAATTTGTCCTCATAAACTAGTTGGCAAATACTTATGTGCAATGAATACTTCCATACAAATTAAGATGAGCTTGAAAATGATTTATAAACGGGGAAAAATAGTTGAATTCATCTCATATTTCATTTGCAATAAATTATTTGGACAAATACAGTTATCAGAGGGGGTAGCAGAAGACTTTTATGTAAAGTGAGTATCTACAATGCAAATGAGTTGAAAATCACTTTTGCTATTGCTTTATGCTATCAAAATTTGGAAGTCCCAGGTGCTGATGCAATTTCACTAGCAAGACTGTTCCATAATTTTAATAACATTCCCTGTTCAGAAAGTTTTGTCAGAATTTTCTCTTTCTTAAGTATTTCATTGTTCCTTATACCACTCCAGCTTTATCTCATAGCCATAGGGTAGTAGATGGACTCCTTCATGCAGACTGTCCTGCCTATTGCTTCAGTACATTTGATTCCACCAGTATTAAACACATTTTGAGTAGGGTTCAGATATCTACATTAAGCCATCTGAGGCAATTCAAGATGCCCTGAAATACCTGAGATTGTCAGATGACACGTCATATAAGACGGAGAGCCTGTTGCCTGTTGGAGAGGAGCTGGAGACAAAGCACAATACCTTAGGGCAGGGGTCCTCAAACTTTTTAACCAGGGAGCTGGTGTCAGGAAGTCATCTGTGGCTGCTTGGTTTCCCCCCGTCAACCCCCAGCGGGAGGGGGGGGGGGAGGTGAGGTGGGGCAGGGGGGTTCTGTAAATACCGGGGCGCGGATTGAGGACCCTGGGGGGGCATATCCAGTCCGCAGGCCATAGTTTGAGGACCCCTGCCTTAGGGCTTCTCAAGTGGTAATAGGCACCTGCATGGGGGCAACTGATTAGAAGATGTCTTTGCTGTCTGCAATGGATCTCAGACAACCTCACCAGCATGTGGAAGGCATACTTACAAACCTAACTTTAAGTGCCTTAATTTGGAGCTGAACCCAGCCCCTAGAATAAGGTCACACACAACTCACCCAGAGAGACTGCTATCTCCATGCCATAGTCTTGTTTTTTCACATACAAGCCAAAAAAAGCATTCCATCTTTGTATTTTCAAAATTACCCATTTCTTTCCATTCATTCACACCTAAATGACATACCCAAATTCATTGACTGCATGCTTTTTTATTTTCCCCCAAGCAAATCACTCTTTATTCCATTTTATCTTTTTCTTGACTATACACCTGCACCCTGAGTAATTATTTTTTTCCTCTGTCCCCATGCAACCTGAGCATGCTTCCATTCCCATGCTGTCATAACGAGGTACTATGGAAACAAGCTGTTTATGCAGTCTCTTAGAAAACTAATTAAGCTATTAGATAAGAGTATGGGTAATGATGAACCATATGATCCATGGTGCACCTCTCTGAATTAGAAAGGAATCTTTCAAAAGCTTCCACAATCTAATTGGGTAAAAGGAAAAACTTTTGCTTGTATGGATCCACAGAATAGCCAAGGGGCTACAGCGAGTCAAGAATTCACTTGAGTATTTTGATTTCGTAACAGAGAATGAACTAATCCAGCTAACTTGGATGCCTCACTTGTACACACATTGCCAGGTGAAGCAGTTTTTCTATGGGAAGTTTCTATGTTCCCTGGAGAGAGGTAGGTCAGGCAAACTCTGTCCCACCTTTCAGCTGTGTCCGACAAACCTTATTCTTATATAGAGGGAGCTGTAACCATCTAGGTAACTAGGGATTTATTTCACATAATACATTGGTTCCATTATTTTCACCATGGAAGCAGCAGTTAGCTTCTGCCAGCAGCAGTTACCAGATTTGTAGTGGTTTGGTTTTCTCTTTTTGAGCACAAGTGCATTTCCTTTGATACATTTACCATTGCAAAAGTGAAAAAGTGATGCAACATCATGAAATTCAGGCACTTAAATAAACACCCTTGCTCTGACATGTTCTGCTCTACAGAGCTCAAATTATTATCACAAAAAATTGATTTTACAGTATGGTCATTCTGAGAGTGTAATTTGTCTAGTTACAGATACCCTGTGCAAAGCTACCCCCAGCACAGAGGTTAGTAATACAATCCAAAGCATAAATCAAAAGATACAAATAGACAGAAAACATCTTGCCCACTTTGAATAGTTGCTATAGATGATCTTTTTGTCGGTCTACAAATTACTCAAGTGTCTCTAAGGAGATGAGATACATCATCTTTTACTATTAGCTATTATTGCTACATGCCCAAAGGGATGGAGAGTAAGCTTCTATTTCAATTACTCAGGCTTCTTTACTGGATATGGATTGAGCTGATTTTACCCTATAAGAACAAATGCTGTTACTACATTTAATGATTAAAATCCTGCTTGCACTCAGCTAAAATACAAATCAGTAGTTTGGAAGAACAGGCTTCAAGCTAAACAAAATTGCTTTGCGAGACCAAATAACTCAGAGAATTACCAATGGGCTGTTCAGGCTTTCACCTCTATAGCAGGTCCCTAATTGGATCTAGACCAGGTTCATAGTAACAACTCAAAATTGGGACCAAAATTATTGTGGCTTCTGTGCAGCCTTCTGTGCCTAGTCGTCTCCACCCACGTTTTCCCAGTTTTCACATTTTCCTAGAACGTATCTGAACTGGGATGGGCACGACAGGGAATGACTCACCCAGACAGCCATGTTAGTTAGCATAGTTTGAGATGTATCATATTTTGGAGATGCCCATTTGTCTCCGTAAAATAGAGGAAGTTTCTAGATTACTAGCCCAGAGGTTTTGTTTTTTTTTTTAATTTTAGGTATCTGAAATTAGGGGAAGGTACAGAGTAGCTGGCTGATGCGGGAAATTATGTGAGATGCAGAAGCTGGATAAATACATTTTTCCTGAATCTGTAAAGCTCAAAATTCAGAAAGTCTTTTCATAGTATGAAAATAACCCAACTGTGTATGTACAAAAAACAGTAACACTGATATTCTCCTTGTCTTACCATGAAAAATAAATCTGGGTGCTAGTAGGATGCTAATAATATCAGACGTATCCTTTGGTTTTCATTTTACTTTCAGGCTATATTTCAAAAATCCAATGATTCAGGGTGGAGATGAGGGCAGAATATGCCCCTTCAATGAGAAACACATTTACAGCAGGAGGCGGGTTGGTCCATAATACTAAGAATTTATTACTTCTTTATCTGTTTTATCAGCTGATATGTCCTATTTTCCTCCTTCAATTCAGTACAGACTCATGAGTCAGGAAGGGCCCTGCAGGACTAATTTATCCCAGGGGAATGCTAGGATTTCATATCATATCTCTTCAAGCTCCTTTTGATAATAATTGCTTTGTGATTTCATGCAAAACTTCAGCTCTAGTCTGTATTGTTCGTCATATGAAGTTTTACTGGAACTAGCCAACTGTTTCGCTGTGGGGTTCTTTGGTTGTTGGGTTGTTTTTTTTTTAAACTATCAGCCATCAATAGCTTTGCTTGAAAGCTTGCATCTTGGATGCACACACATTACACACTGTGGCAAAGAGGTTCACTGGGTAATCTGAGCTCTCAGGGTGAGAAGGGGGCAAATATCCATTGAATGATACTTAAGTGGGAAACATTTGGTCAATGGCTCGTTTCCTCTCCACAGTCTAAGTCTGCTACTTTTCCCTGCCAGATGGTGTGTGAGATTTATTTTTGAGCTTCTAGACAGAGATGAGGCATTTGAGATGCTTTGAGGTCACATCTCTTCTCTAAAACTCTTCTAAACAAGGATTTCAGAAGTCTCTGTTACAAATTTTGAAGTGGAAATCTTTCAGAATTCAGTTTTGTCTGTGTTTGCAGAGAGGTTTTTTATTCCTAACCAAAACAGCTTAAAGGCACAAAACAAAACAACAAACCACAAACCAAAAAAACTTTGCACAGTATAAGCAAGTGTACATGCACGATGCACATGGTCAAAACTCAGCAGCTGGATTGTGGGTAGACATGTACTTCTGACTGAAGAGGTCCAGCCATAGGCAGCATCCTAGTCTAAATATATACAGCAAGACAATGCAGCTCTGCACAAACATGCCAAAGTTTCCTCAAGACTTCTGACAGCAGGCAGCCAATTACTTTCAAAAGAATGGGTTCTGTCTCATGACTGCAGCAACACAAATGCATCTCCCTTGATCCAAACATCAAGGTAGAGCTTTGCATTTCCGATATTTTAATTCAATGCAAAGCAGCATTTTCAATGTTACTTACTTTTTTTATGGTCGGTGGCATCTTGTTGGGTTTTTCTGCATTCAGACGTAACAGCAGCAGGGTAAAAAGAGGTATATAAATAATAGATGGTTTCTCTCACCTAAAGAGGGATCTGCTAGTTCTTGCCCTCCTTTTAATTTGGGGAGGGAATATCATTTAAAAGATGACAGATTCTTTCCCATCAAGTCAGAGAAGAAGGAGGCCTCTAGAAGAACAATGGCTGATGCCACAGCATGACTATCTGACAGACTTGAAAAGCATCTGTAAAGTTGTCAACACAACAAGCCTTTTATCTTTGACGACAGTATTTGCAGCTTGTGATTTTCAACCAAGGAATAGGAGGAGGTATATGATGTCCTCCCACCTCCTCTTTCCTTACTGTTTTAATTACCGTTATTTAAAAAAAATATAAATATTCACCAAATAGACTTCCCTCTTTTTTCAATTTCTGTATGTTACAAAACCACCTTCACTACACTGCTGAACTTTTCTTTATTCCTAACATAAAAACAAGTAGATATTTAAAAATTTCTTCATCTTTATGTTCATTTTCTGGGCAGGTGCAATTAAATTTCTTTGTAAGCTTACTCACAGATCCATTCAGTTACTGGGAAGACTTGCTGCATGTACTAATACAGCTGAGGTCATCTTTTTATGTGAGTGATAGTCATGGGGCTTTCCTGAGCAGGCTGTAGCCTTCAGCACTCAAAGGGACATACTTAAGCACCAAGTAAAACTTGGATTTGGGTGTTACAGTAACTGCAATCTAGTTAATCCAAATTCTTCCACTCCTCCTCTGTGAGTAATGGGCCCATGTTGGCAGATCACGCTGGCATACGCTTGGCTCAGGCAGTTTTGCAGCACAAGGCTCAGCAGTGACATGCCCAGGTGCCTTGCTCCTGTCGGATGCATCGGGTGCTTGGGTACCCTCCAAGCAAAAACGAGATGATTTGATTCCTACACTGCAGCCTGCAGTGACAGACAAAGCCAAAGGGAAGCACGCATTTGAAACATTGCCCCTTGCTTAGACTAGAGCACTTATCTTAGACACGGCTGTCAGCGTGCAATTCAGAGCCTGAAACCTAATCCTGGTTTAAGCTTTTGGATTTCCCTTGAGGAAAGGCCTCTGCAACAGGTCTCTTGCACAATGTCTTATCCAGGAAACAGTAATGCCAAGTTCAGTGTCTTCCTCAGACTAAGGGGGTTTGAATTTATACCTCCCAGAAGTGCTGGAGGGTGGATGAACTGCCATTTGTAGGCTCACCTGAGTAGAAAGATGCCTCCACATCTGTTCAAGCAGAATTCTTGTGCACCAGGCATGCAGAATTCTTGGCACCCAAAGGAAGATCAGCAAAAGAGCCTGATTTTGCATTTGGGAAGAGGGGCAACTGTGTATGTGGCTTACAGGATACTGTGTGCACATCCTACCCAACATTAGTAACTGGAGGGAAAAAAAATCATCCAGGGAAAATAAAGAGGCTTCCCCATCCCCTGCTGAGGCACTTAATGTCTAAGCAGGAAATACACTCTACCTCACCTCTTCTGACTCCGTACATTTTTCACCCCTGCTTTAAACAGGAAGGATGTAGGGGGATCTTCTTCACAGTATATCTGACTTATAGTAAGGATATCCTTCTCAGCTGTACAATCCCCCTTCTTAACCTGAACAATGTGAACATTAGTTTAAATCCTCGGTCTTCCGCCTCCTGACCAAATGCTCCACACAGTATGTACTGTATAAATGATCATTAACTCACGTTTTTAACTGAGTGTCATCCAAACAACTTCATCTTGGACCGAGCAAGCTTAGTAATTACGAGAGATGCTATACATGCTTTCACAAGTGGTCCAAGCCCATATAAAGCCTCATTGCTCTCAAAAATAGTAATTTTTAGCCTGTACCCCACATTTCTGCTCATTAGCACTGAGGTAGCCATATCGTTATCATCTTGCTGATCGAGCTGACTGTACAGACATAGAAATGCCTGTGCCCGCAGGAGTCCATGTGCCCATGATTGGAGGGGGAACAAGTAGGAACAGACTTCCTTTGGTGGTGCTCAGACTGGCTTAAACTGCCTATATTCCATTGTTTGCTGTAAACTAGCAATATAACTGCAGGACCTCCACCATAACAGGCAGGCACCAAGGAAGTTTGCTCCAAGATATCGGTGACATTCTGGTTCATAAGCAGGAACTTTTCAATCAAGCTCAAGCAGCTTAGAAGGGGTTTTCTCTGATTATTGTCCTTTATTTGGGCTTCCTACATGGCATTTTAAGTGCCTGGAGCTGTTGTCTTGAATTTGAATCCTCTGTGGAATAAGGAGAGTTAAATGAGATTATTGGCACATTTCATGCGTGGCAGTGTGGTGCGCTATCCAGGCAACAGGGAAAATATTTGAAATATTCCTTTTCCAGCACTGAAAGTAACAGTTCTCAGGATTATCTGTGATTTCTTTTACAAGAACATAAGAAGAGCACCACCAAGTTAGACCAAAGGCATGTTTAACCTAGTTCTTGTTTTTGACAGCAACCCATAGCAGAGGCTTTGAGGAAGACATTAGGAAAGAAAGAAAAAGCACAGCAGTAGCAAACCTTCACTGCTTCCCTCTGTCAGCAGCTTAGAGCCTTCCTCAGCCACAGGTTATATCAGATCCTTTTGTTTAATGGACATTGTATTACAACTTGAGTAGGCTGCAAGAGATACTTCTCCCACGAATCTGCTCCTCAGCCCCAAACAGTATTTAAGTCTGGACTTTCCCAGTATCCCGTGACAATGAGTATCATAATTTAATGATGTGAAAATACCAAATTTGTTTGTTTCCCAGACAACTTCACTGGGTGTTACACTACATAATTAACGTCTCTTCACTTTTTCTAGTGTTCATTATTTTCTATACTCTTTTTCCATAGTCAGTCCCTCCCCAGACTGCAGTATTTCAATCTGTGAAATACCTGGGCCAGACTTTTAGCTACCATTAATCACCCCTGTGAATATTTTCTACCTTTTTTGTCCAGGAGTGATGATAAACGTTATTAATGATGAAGGAAAACTGTAAATGATCTGTAACTGAATCCTCACAATCAAGGACCCTACCCATTAAGCTGCAAAGTCAGGCTCTCTTTTCTGCTCTTTTTCTAGTCCCATAGCTCTTAGACACAAATGCTATAAATGGCAGGGAATTTACCTCTTCATTTCTCTCCAGCACCCTGACTGTTTACTTTTAGTTTTGCCTGGGATCCTCCTTCGGAGTGAAACAATTTATTTTCTGCTAAACTTGTTTCCTCCTACTCCTAACCCTCCTGGTAAAGAGCTCAGCAGTGGCACGGGTGAAACCGCATCAAGTTCAGTCCTCCAGCACTGTTTTAGATAGCTGGAGCTATCTCCAGCTCTTTAGTTTAGATACTTCAAATACTAGGGCTACAATGAGTCCAGAAGAGCCTGAAAGCCAGCTCAGAGGTGCTTTGCTCTGAGCAGTATCAGTGCAGGACATTGACACTGGCTTTGACTGCAAGAACTCCTGTATCTGGACACTGCTGTGGCCTCAGTCCAGGAGCAGAGAGAGCCCTCCAGGAGTCCTGGCTACTGCTTTTTTCTATGAGGCAACATAGATGTGAATCTATGAAACAGAAGACTGAATCCAAGCCTAATGATTTTGAGATTAGTGCTCCAATCTCAAGGTTATTTCTACTTCTCCGAGCTCTGTATTTTGTGTGAAGCCATCCCTCCAGCCGGGTGGCTCAGATAACATCGACACAGGGATGCAAATCCATTACAAATCACAGATAGGCTGAGGCAGGAGATGGGCACCCGGAATCTTTGGGCAATTGTGCGACCAGAATTTAAACCACTGAGGAAACAGGGAAGGTCACACCTTCCCAGAGGGTTAAACTCAGGGGTAAGGCATTGAGGGACAGTTGAACCCCTCTGTTAAGAGCTGAGTGCTAATAGTCCAAGTGGCATGTTTGGTATCTAACTGCTATTTATTTCTTTTTCCTAGAAACTCCAGTCAATTTAGGGTTGTACTTATATAAAGGGGAGGGAGGTATATATGCACATGCATACCCAATTACTCTGCACATAAACCTATTGAATATACATTTTATATTTGTGTGCATGTGGTATATATACATGTATAAGTATAAATGTGTATGCATATATACATGTGGGTTATGTGCATATATAGATTAATGTATCTATATACATGAATAGAATATACTTTCTCACTTGGGTATCTAAGGCAAGATTTTCTGAAATAAAATTCTGTGCCGAAATCCCATTAAGTTGCCTATCTCACTCCCTTTGACTTCTGAAAACTCAACATTCAGCCACCAAATGTGGTCAACCCCCCCTCTATATTCCACTTACAGGACCTCCAGCCACATCTGCCTGAACTCATCATCTGCACCTTTTCATTGTTCTTTTATTTTCTCCTTTTCCCCCCACTTTTTTCTTTAATTTCTCTACCTATATTTTAGTAAACTATTGTTATCCCTCATTTCTTATCCAGGCTATTCTTCATGTCTTTTTCAGAACATTTGCATTTGTGGTCCTGATATCCACCCAACAGTAGCAATTTGGGTACAAACAATGAGAGGACAATCAGAGACAGGAAAGAAGGAAATTGCACAAACAAGAGGAGATACTACATCATCTGCTCTGGGTTTCTTATTCCAGTTGTCTAGGCTATGGACTTCATCTCCTCATGCCCTGGAGTCAGTGGAGAGAAATAAACCCCTTCCTGAGGGAATTCAGGACATTTGCTCTGGAGGTGTCTACCTCTCTATCCCCCATATGCACAATACCTGCAGAGCTGTGCCACTTAGACGCCTACAGTGGGATGCATAAAGCAGAGCTTGATATTTTTTTGGCTGTCTTGATGACAGTAACTTTTATTCTGAACTGAAAACCCTAGACTGAAAACAGGTTTAATTAAAACAGTGCAAGCTCGTGTGTAAACCAGCCCGTAGGCACCTTCACAGAGTCATATAAATCAGAGCCATACAAGACACGTTATGTTCCTGAATGCATCTGCCTGTCAGAGTGAGCCCACCCATGCAGGATATGTTGTAGCATTTTATTCAGCCTAGTTGTAAAAGCCCACATCATTCCGCCATTTATTCCATCTTGCACAACACACTCAGAGCAAATGTCCTGACTACTTACAGTCATTCAAAAACCCTAAAATACTTTACATAAAATTTGCTACCAGCAGCATCCTGCTCAATTTTCAAATGAGATAATTGCAACACTGCTTAAATACTCTTTACAGTTTCAGCTGGGTGCAGTGCTTTTCTGTATTAGTACTGCTATGAATTTATAATAACACTTTGAATTTAGGTGTGAATGTTTGTCACAGAAATCTAAATGTATTGTGTAGGAAAGTAGGTAGCATCACACCTGTGTTAAGGAGTGGAGCCCTGCTGCCATGACAGTGTGCAGCTGGAACTGAATATCAAGGCAGCAGGACCGTTAGGATTATATTTGCTCTACCTGGACTACAAGACTCAGCCTAGACCAGGTTATAATCACAGAAATACAGAACGGTCAGGGTTGGAAGGGACTCATCTAGTCAAACCCTTCTGCTAAAGCAGGTTCTCCTAGAGCAGGCTGCACAGAGTCACATTCAGGCAGGTTTTGGATGAATCCAGAGAAGGAGACTTTAAGGACATTGTGAAGTAGCAGCCATGTTCCACTACTGCCATGGTAGCATATAGTCATGAATAAGCTTAACCATTCACACAGGAAAACTAATAACACAGAACAGATGGGGCAGGACAGACATGATGTTTCCTTCAAATTCTTCTTTTGGGGGAAAACATCAGAGCTGTCCTCCTCATCCCTGAAAAACAGCATGGTCAGCTCTCCACCATCACAGACCCAACAGCCACTTGGCTCCTGGGATACCTGCCAGGAGCTGCAGCTATCTCACTGTTGGATTTAGGTTCCTCTGAAACTTCCTGATCTCCTTCACCTTCCATTGCCACTTAAACACAGATAGAGAGAGAAAAAAACCACAAACAAACAACCAACCCCCCAAAAAACCAAACCACAGAAACCAAGAAAGGTAGAAATAGCACAAAATACCTCATCAGGTACAAGTTCCACAGGATGGAAAGGATC